>NC_090393.1:881549-1229887 GCF_036365525.1 Heterodontus francisci | reverse complement strand
AGAGAGAGACGGGGAGAGAGAGAGAGAGAGAGAGACGGGGAGAGAGAGAGAGAGAGAGAGAGACGGGGAGAGAGAGAGAGAGAGAGAGACGGGGAGAGAGAGAGAGAGAGAGAGACGGGGAGAGAGAGAGAGAGAGAGAGACGGGGAGAGAGAGAGAGAGAGAGACGGGGAGGGAGGGAGAGAGAGAGAGACGGGGAGGGAGGGAGAGAGAGAGAGACGGGGAGGAGGGAGAGAGAGAGAGACGGGGAGGGAGGAGAGAGAGAGAGACGGGGAGGGAGGGAGAGAGAGAGAGACGGGGAGGGAGGGAGAGAGAGAGAGACGGGGAGGGAGGGAGAGAGAGAGAGACGGGGAGGGAGGGAGAGAGAGAGAGACGGGGAGGGGAGGGAGAGAGAGAGACGGGGAGGGAGGGAGAGAGAGAGACGGGGAGGGAGGGAGAGAGAGAGACGGGGAGGGAGGGAGAGAGAGAGACGGGGAGGGAGGGAGAGAGAGAGACGGGGAGGGAGGGAGAGAGAGAGACGGGGAGGGAGGGAGAGAGAGAGACGGGGAGGGAGGGAGAGAGAGAGACGGGGAGGGAGGGAGAGAGAGAGACGGGGAGGGAGGGAGAGAGAGAGACGGGGAGAGAGGGAGAGTAAAAGGTGGGGAGGAAGTGAGAGACGGAGAGAGCGATCAAAATCCCTCCTGACAGATGGACATCTCTCTGGACTTTCTCTGTATCGCTACATCAAGTGTGCGAGCAGATTGTCTACTTGTCCAAGCAAAAACAATGCCAGGTATCTCTCTAAATCAGTATTCAAAATAGTAAATTAATAAATTAGTCTTTTCATTTTAAGCTTGTTCACAAAAATGCACATATTTTGTTGTTTTGATTTAAATAAAATTCTAATACCTATCTTTCTGAAATTTGCTCACTGGCCGCCCAAGTAGGACAAAATTAATAATCCCGCCCCTCTTGCGAAATTGTTGGACTGCCCTGTTTTACATCCACCAGAGTAGGACGATGGCACCTTGGTTTAAGGTCTCATCCAAAAGACAGTATCTCTAACAGTGCAGCACTCCTCAGTGTTGCACTGCAGCATCAGCTTTGACTTTTGTGCTTAAGCCGTCCAGTGGGCATTGAACCCAGAACCTTGTGACTCGGAGGCAAAAGTGCTCCCCACTGAGCCACAGCTGACACTTGGCAAGTTTATAAAAGGAAGCAAAGTGTGAGCTCACTATTATCAGCAGGCAGCAGACACTCCACAAGCGCTGACAAACCAAGCATCAGCAGATGCAGCAGTAACTCCCCTGCTACAATAGTTCCCAACCCTGTAACATGCCACACATCCCAAGCAACGGTCACCAGCTTATCCAAGATCCTACATGGGTTTCAATAAATTAAAAGCAAAATACTGCGGATGCTGGAAATCTGAAATAAAAACAAGAATGCTGGAAATACTCAGCAGGTCTGGCAGCATCTGTGGAGAGAGAAGCAGAGTTAACGTTTCAGGTCAGTGACCCTTCTTCAGAACTGACAAATATTAGAAATGTAAAAGGTTATAAGCAAGTAAAGTGGGGGTGGGGCAAGAGATAACAAAGGAGAAGGTGTAGATAGAACAAGGTCACAGAATAGCTGACCAGAAGGTCGTGGAGCAAAGGCAAACAATATGTTAATGGTGTGTTGAAAGACAAAGCATTAGTACAGATAGGGTGTTAATGGACTGAAAATTGAACAGCCGCAAGTACAAACATGAAAAAAAGTGGGTAAGCAAACTGAACAAACTAAGATGAAATAAAATAAACACAAAAAAAATAGAAAAAAGAAAAAAGACTAAAAATAAAGTAAAATGGGGGCCAGTCATGCTCTGAAATTATTGAACTCAATGTTCAGTCCAGCAGGCTGTAGAGGGCCTAATCGGTAAATGAGATGCTGTTCCTCGAGCTTTGTGTTGATGTTCACTGGAACACTGCAGCAATCCCAGGACAGAGATATGAGCATGAGAGCAGGGGGGAGTGTTGAAATGGCAAGCAACCGGAAGCTCAGGGTCCTGCTTGCGGACTGAGCGGAGGTGTTCCGCAAAGCGGTCACCCAATCTGCGTTTGGTCTCCCCAATGTAGGAGAGACCACATTGTGAGCAGCGAATACAGTAAACTACATTGAAAGAAGTACAAGTAAATCGCTGCTTCACCTGAAAGAAGTGTTTGGGGCCTGGGATAGTGAGGAGAGAGGAGGTAAATGGGCAGGTATTACACCTCCTGCGATTGCAGGGGAAGGTGCCGTTGGAAGGGGATGAGGTGTTGGGGGTAATGGAGGAGCGGACCAGGGTGTCGTGGAGGGAACGATCCCTTCGGAATGCTGACAGGGAAGGGAGGGAAGATGCATTTGGTAGTGGCATCACGCTGGAGGTGGCAGAAATGGTGGAGGATGATCCTTTGAATATGGAGGCTGATGGGGTGGAAAGTGAGGACAAGGGGAACCCGGTCACGGTTCTGGAGGGAGGGGAAGGAGTGAGGGTAGAGGTGCAGGAAATGGGCTGGACACGGTTGAGGGCCCTGTCAACCACAGTGTGGGGAATCCTCGGTTGAGGAAAAAGGAAGACATATCAGAAGCACCGTCATGGAAGGTAGCATCATCAGAGCAGATGCATCGGAGACGGAGAAACTGGGAGAATGGAATAGAGTCCTTCCCGGAGGTAGGGTGTGATGAAGTGAAGTCGAGGTAGCTGTGGGAGTCGGTGGGCTTATAATGAATATTAGTGAACAGCCTATCCACAGAGATGGAGACAGAGAAGTCGAGGAAGGGGAGGGAAGTGTCAGAGATGGACCATGTAAAGGTGAGAGAAGGATGGAAATTAGAAGCAAAGTTTCAATAAATGTCACCTTGATATGGCTCCTGTGGACACATTCCTGAAATTCATCAGAACCATTGAAATTACCCACATTGACCCTTAGCATGCATTAGGTGTTTCCAGGTATAAAAATAACAGGTCTTTAGGAGACTTTTAAAGCAGAGGGAAAAGTAGCAAGGTGGACGAGTTTGGGGAGAGATCGTGAAATATGTAAATATTAAGTGAGTGAGTTAAAATATCAGCCAATGTTTGTGCTTCCCAGTCACTTCAACATTCTAAATGCAGCACGGATCATAGAATCATCAAATGATACAGCACAGGAGGCCATTCATGCCTGTGCCAGCTCTTTCAAATGGCACAGCACAAAGTTTAGTTTCTTCACCTTTCAATTCGGGAAAGCAAAGTCAGATCAATTGGCTAACTTATTTTGACAAATAGATTGTGGCACTTGCCAAGAAAGTTCTCTTTGCTACTTCTGGTACTAATGCCTCAAAAATTGTAGGCCCAGGATCCAGATGCAGGACTGATCTGGCCCCTCTTAAGTGAACTAAACTTCTACTTTCCAGCAATTTCTTTTGTTCAATACATTGAGAAATGTACCACTTTCATCAAGGCAGGAGCAGAATCCTGTGTCAGGACAGCAGCCAAAAAATTACTGCGGTACTTTTAGTGAATGAGTATTTGTTGTGTTTGTGTTGGCAATTCACAAATTACTCCCTGCATTGAGTGGACTATTTGAGCACCTGCCCACTGACATCTCCACAGGAATCACCAGCTTATGTCGGATATTATTTACGGGACAAGAACCATCGATGGAGCCAAGATCAGGAACTAGGTCTATCTGGGACCATTTGGATCTGATCGGGGAATATTTACCAGATCATTGGCTGCAAAGTGAGAACAGATTCTGCTGCCAACATTCTCTGGTCATCATGATGGAAACACTGCAGGCTGTAAAACATTTCCATTTAAAAAAAATCTCCATTTATGGAGAGAAAAATTAAAATCATCTGTTTTCAATCATCCAAGAACTGTTCAGGAGCTGCACATGAAGAGAGGCTTCATTCAAACCATAAAACTGGAATCCTCGCACTTGGCAGTTATCAAAAGAGATGCACAACATTAAAACAGCAAAAGAAGTGAAATTAAGGCCAAGGGTTGTGTTCCTCTGATAACTCAGTGCTCTCACTATACAGACATTTTCTCAAAGAGGGAAAACACTCCTTCTGCATTGCCAATGCAGCCTATTCTCCCAGGCAAAGCAGCTTCATATCCCCCACTCCACCGATAAAGCCCTCATCCTCATTGACTCCTTTACTCTCTCTGCACGGTGCAGTGCGTATTGAGTTCAACTGCTTTAGTCATCCATCACGAGGTTGACTGGAACACATAAGCACCAATGAATCTTTCTCCCCTCTGTCAGAACTGCTCACTATTCAGAAGCATCCTACAGTGCAAAGATAAAACACCAGCTTCCTACCTCGACTACCAGCCGTCTCCTTAAACCCCTCTCCCTGCCCCCTTCGCCCTCACCTCCAAAAAAGTGCAAGGAGCCCAGGGATGTCTCCAAGACTGCAACAGTCCAGTTCAGCTGCCTCCCTCCACCTGCCCACCAACCACCACCCCCATTCACTTCTTTAAAACCTACCACTTTGACCAAGACTTCGGTCACTTCTCCCAATATCTCCTTCTTTATCGCGCTGTAAATGTTAGTCTGATTGCGACTCGGTGAGGTATCTTGTAATGTTTTTCCATTTTAAAGGTTATGCTTTCAGGAGCAGATGTTTCAGGAACATTCCAGCAAGGGCGAAAGGTAAGGGAACCAAAGCCAGGGCTTCTTGGATGCCGAGGGAGATAGAGAATATGATGACACAAAAAAAGGAGGGTATATGATGCATATCAGGTGAATTCTTCAAGTGAGAACCAGGCCAAATACAGTAAGTTGAGAGGGGAAGTGAAGAGGAAAATAAGACTGGCAAAGAGAGAATATGAGAACAGAAAGGCAGTTTACATAAAAGGGAACTCAAAAATCTTCCAACAGCATGTCAATAGCAAGTGGGTAGTAAGAGACGGAGTGAGTCCTATTAGGGACAAAGAGGGTGATGTATGCTTAGAGGCACAGGGCAAAGCTAGAGTACTGAATGAGTACTTTGTATCAGTGTTTACTAAGGAAGAGGAATCTGACAAAATATCAGTATAAGTAGAGATGGTAGAGGTAATGGATGGAGTGAAAACTGATAGCCAGCTTTTCCAGTACATCCTGCCTATGCTTAGAGTGGTTAAGTCACCTGGTCCGGATGGCCTGAATTCCAGGTTGCTCAAGGAAGTAGGAGTGGAGATAGCGGAAGGATTGACCATAATCTTCCAATCTTCCCTAGTTACGGGGAAGGTACCAGAGGATTGGAGAGTGGCGATTGTGACACCCTTATTCAAAGGAAGGTGTAAGGACATTCCTAGTAACTACCGGCCGGTCAGTTGAACATCAGTGGTGGGTAAGGTTTTTGAAACAATAATCAGGGAAAAACATCAACAGGCATTTGGAGAGGTTTAAGTTAATTCAGGAGAGCCAGCACAGATTTGTAAAAGGGGAATTCTGATGGAAGGTCACAGACCTTAAGCATTAACTCTGTTTCTTTCTCCACATTTGCTGCCTGACCTGCTGAGTATTTCCAACATTTTCTGAAACAAAAACAAGAAATGCTGGATTCACTCAGCAGGTCTGGCAGCATCTGTGGAAAGAGAAGCAGAGTTAATGTTTCGGGTCAGTGACCCTTCTTCGGAACTGACAAATATTAGAAAAGTCACAGATTATAAACAAGTGAGGTGGGGGTTGGGCAACAGATAACAAAGGAGAAGGTGCAGATTGGACCAGGCCACATAGCTGACCAAAAGGTCACGGAGCAAAGGCAAACAATATGTTAATGGTGTGTTGAAAGACAAAGCATTAGTACAGATTAGGTGTGAATATACTGAATATAGAACATCAGCAAGTGCAAACCTGAAGAAAAACAACCTGAAAAAAACAGTGGGTAAGCAAACTGAACAAACTAAGATGAAATGAAATAAATGCAAAAAATGTAAAAAGGAATGCAAAAAAAAGGAAGAAAAAATAACTAAAAATGACTAAAAATGAAAGTAAAGTGGGGGGCTGTCATGCTCTGAAATTATTGAACTCAATGTTCAGTCCGGCAGGCTGTAGTGTGCCTAATCGGTAGATGAGATGCTGTTCCTCGAGCTTGTGTTGATGTTCACTGGAACACTGCAGCAATCCCAGGACAGAGATGTGAGCATGAGAGCAGGGGGGAGTGTTGAAATGGCAAGCAACCGGAAGCTCAGGGTCCTGCTTGCGGACTGAGCGGAGATGTTCCGCAAAGCGGTCACCCAGTCTGCGCTTGGTCTCCCCAATGTAGAGGAGACCACACTGTGAGCAGCGAATACAGTATACTACATTGAAAGAAGTACAAGTAAATCGCTGCTTCACCTGAAAGGAGTGTTTGGGGCCTGGGATAGTGAGGAGAGAGGAGGTAAATGGGCAGGTGTTACACCTCCTGCGATTGCAAGGGAAGGTGCCCTGGGACGGGGACGAGGTGGTGGGGGTAATGGAGGAGTGGACCAGGGTGTCGCGGAGGGAACGATCCCTTCGGAATGCTGACAGGGGAAGGGAGGGGAAGATGCGACTGGTAGTGGCATCACGCTGGAGGTGGCGAAAATGGCGGAGGATGATCCTTTGGATATGGAGGCTGGTGGGATGAAAAGTGAGGACAAGGGGAACCCTGTCACGGTTCTGGGAGGGAGGGGAAGGGGTGAGGGTAGAGGTGCGGGGAATGGGTTGGACACGGTTGAGGGCCCTGTCAACCACAGTGGGGGAAAATCCTCGGTTGAGGAAAAAGGAGGTCATATCAGAAGCACCGTCATGGAAGGTAGCATCATCAGAGCAGATGCGTCGGAGACGGAGAAACTGGGAGAATGGAATGGAACAGAAACATTTTCTGCTTTTGTGTAAAAGGCAGATTGTGCTTAACAAATCGAATTGAATTTTTGATGAAGTAACAGGGAAGGTTGATGAAGGGAATACGGTGGATGTTGTCTTTATGGATTTTGAAGAAAGCATTTGATAAAGTACTACATAAAAGGCTGGTTAACAAAAGTGAAGCTCATGGAATACGAGGATCAGTGACAGCCTGGATAAAACAATTGGCTTAAGGACAGAAACATAAAATTGTGGCAAATAAAAGCAAAATACTGCAGATGCTGGAAATCTGAAATAAAAACTGAAAATTCTGGAAATACTCAGCAGTTCTGGCAGCATCTGCGGAGAGAGAAACACAGATAACGTTTCAGGTCTATGACCTTTCATCAGAATTCTGGTAAGAGCTCCGACATGGTCAATAGTTGTTTTTCAGACTGGAGGATGGTAGACAGAGGTGTTCCCCAACTGTCAGTGCTGGGACCACTGCTTTTTTTGCGATATATAAATGAAGGAATTTTCCTCTACACAAGATCAGGTGGCAGGTTGTTCAACCTTGCCCGTCGTAGAGTGAAGACCAAAGTGCGGAAAGTCCTCATCAGGGAACTCCTCTTTGCTGACGATTCTGCATTAACATCCCACACAGAAGAGTGTCTGCAGAGACTCATTGACAGGATTGCGGCTGCCTGCAACGAATTTGGCCTAACCATCAGCCTCAAGAAAACGAACAACATGGGACAGGACGTCAGAAATGCTCCATCCATCAATATCGGCGACCACGCTCTGGAAGTGGTTCAAGAGTTCACCTACCTAGGCTCAACTATCACTAGTAACCTGTCTCTCGATGCAGAAATCAACAAGCGCATGGGAAAGGCTTCCACTGCTATGTCCAGACTGGCCAAGAGAGTGTGGGAAAATGGTGCACTTACACTCAGACTTTTGTGTTCCGTGTATCAAGCCTGTGTCCTCAGTACATTGCTCTATGGCAGTGAGCCCTGGACAACGTATGTCAGCCAAGAGCGACGTCTCAACACATTCCATCTTCACTGTCTCCGGAGAATCTTTGGCATCAGGTGGCAGGACCGTATCTCCAACGCAGAAGTCCTCGAGGCGGCCAACATCCCCAGCATATACACCCTACTGAGCCAGCGGCGCTTGAGATAGCTTGGCCATTTGAGCCGCATGGAAGATGGCAGGATCCCCAAGGACGCATTATACAGCGAGCTCGCCACTGGTATCAGACCCACCGGCCGTCCATGTCTCCACTTTAAAGACTTCTGCAAACGGTACATGAAATCCTGTGACATTGATCACAAGTCGTGGGAGTCAGTTGCCAGCGATCGCCAGAGCTGGCGGGCAGCCGTAAAGGCGGGGCTAAAGAGTGGCGAGTCGAAGAGACTTAGCAGTTGGCAGGAAAAGAGAGAGCAGTGTAAGGAGAGAGCCAACTGTGTAACAGCCCCGACAACCAATTTTATCTGCAGCACCTGTGGAAGAATCTGTCACTCTAGAATTGGCCTTTATAGCCACTCCAGGCGCTGCTCCACAAACCACTGACCACCTCTAGGTGCTTACCCATTGTCTCTCGAGACAAGGAGGCCAAAAAGGAAGGAAAAAGGATAAAGCACTTGTATCTTGGAATACAGAGTAAAATTTCAAAATTTGCCGATAATACCAAACATGGAGAGTGGCACAGTGGTTAGCACCGCAGCCTCACAGCTCCAGCGACCCGGGTTCGATTCTGGGTACTGCCTGTGTGGAGTTTGCAAGTTCTCCCTGTGTCTGCATGGGTTTCCTTTGGGTGCTCTGGTTTTCTCCCACATGCCAAAGACTTGCAGGTTGATAGGTAAATTAGGCATTATATATTGCCCCTAGTATAGGTAGGTGGTAGGGAAATATAGGGACAGGTGGGGATGTGGTAGGAATATGGAATTAGTGTAGGGATAGTATAAATGGGTGGTTGATGGTCGGCACAGACTCGGTGGGCCGAAGGGCCTGTTTCAGTGCTGTATCTCTAAATAAAAAAAAATAAAATATAATTAAAATAATAAATAAATAAATGGAGGTGTGGCAAACAATGAGCATGATACCAATTGACTGCAACAGGACACAGATAGGTTAGCAGAATGGGCAGACAAGTGGCATATGGAATTTAGTGTGAAGAAGTATAAGGTGATGCATTTTGGTAGAAGGGATTGGGAGAGGCAATATAGACCTAATGGCACAGTTCTAACGAGTGTGCAGGGACAGAGGGACCTGGGGGTGTATGTGCATCGATTGTTGAAGATGGCAAGACATATTGAGAGAATAGTTAATAAAGCATATGGGATCTTGGGCTTCGTAAGTAGAGGTGTTGAGTATAAAAACAGGGAAGTTATGCTGAACCTGTATGAACATAGGAACATATAAGCATAGGAAATAGAAAATAGGAGCAGGAATAGGCCATTCAGCCCATCGAGCCTGCTCCGCCATTCAATATGATCATGGCTGATCATCCACTTCAATGCCTTTTTCCCACACTATCCCCATATTCCCTTATGTCATTGGTATTTAGAAATCTGTCAATCTCTGCTTTAAACATACTCAATGACTGAGCTTCCACAGCCCTCTGGGGTAGAGAATTCCAAAGATTCACAATCCTCGAGTAAAGAAATTTCACCTCATCTCTGTCCTTAGTGGCTTCCCCCTTATTTTGAAATTGTGTCCCCTGGTTCAAGTCTCCCCAACCAGGGGAAACATCTTACCTGCATCTATCCTACCTATCTCTAAGTATTTTGTAGGTTTCATTGAGATCACCCCTCATTCTTCGAAATTCTTGACAATACAAGCCCAGTTTCCCCAATCTCTCTTCATAGAACAGTCCCACCATCCCGGGAACAAGTCTGGTGAACATTTTTTTTTTCGAGATACAGCACTGAAACAGGCCCTTCGGCCCACCGAGTCTGTGCCGACCATCAACCACCCATTTATACTAATCCTACACTAATTCCATATTCCTACCACATCCCCACCTGTTGCAACCTCTCTATGGCAATAATATCCTTCCTAAGGTAAGGGGACCAAAACCGCACACAGTACTCACGGTGCGGTCTAACTAAGGTTCTATACAATTGAAGCAAGACTTCACTACTCCTGTACTTATTTGGCTCCTTGGGCCTGCTCCGTCATTCAACTAGATCATGGCTGATTTCTACCTCAATGCCATTTTCCCACACTATCCCCATATCCCTTGATATCTTTAATATCTAAAATTCTATTGGTCACTGTCTTGAATATACTCAATGATTGAGCCTCCACAGTCCTCAGGGATAGAGAACTCCAAAGATTCACCACACGAATTAGGAGCAGGAGTAGGCCACTCGGCCCCTCAAGCCTACTCCGCCATTCACTAAGATCATGGCTGATCTGGTTGTAACCTCAACTCCACATTCCCGCCTACCCCCAATAACCTTTCACCCCCTTGTTTATCAAGAATCTATCTACCTCTGCCTTAAAAATATTCAAAGACTCTGCTTCCACCGCCTTTTGAGGAAGAGAATTCCAAAGACTCACAACCCTCTGAGAAAAAATTTCTCCTCATTTCTGTCTTAAATGGGCGACCCCTTATTTTTAAACAGTGACTGCTGGTTCTAGATTCTCCCACAAGGGGAAACATCCTTTCCACATCCATCCTGTCAAGACCCCTCAGGATCTTATATGTTTCAATCAAGTCGCCTCTTACTCTTCTAAACTCCAGTGGATACAAGCCTAGTCTGTCCAACCTTTCCTCATAAGACAGCCCGCCCATTCCAGGTATCAGTCTAGTAAACCTTCTCTGAACTGCTTCCAACACATTTACATTCTTCCTTAAATAAGGAGACCATTACTGTACACAGTACTCCAGATGAGGTCTCACTAATGCCCTGTATAACTGAAGCATAACCTCCCTACTTTTGTATTCAGTTCCTCTCTGAATAAACTGTAACATTCTATTAGCTTTCCTAATTACTTGCTGAACCTGTATATTAACCTTTTGAGATTCATACTCTAGGACACCCAGATCCCTGTGCATCTCAGAGCTCTGCAATCTCTCACCATTTAGAGAATATGCTTCTTTTTTATTTTTCCTGCCAAAATGGACAATTTCACACTTTCCCACATTATACTCCATTTGCCAGATATTTGCTCACTCACTTAACCTATCTATATCCCTTTGTAGCCATTTTATGTCCTCTTCACAACTTACTTTCCTACTTAGCTTTATGTCATCAGCAAATTTAAAAACCATACCTTCGGCCCCTTCATCTAAGTCATTTATATAAATTATAAAAAGTTGAGGCCCCAGCACTGATCCCTGTGGCACACCACTCATTACATCTTGCCAACCAGAAAATGACCCATTTATGCCTACTCTCTATTTCCTGTTAGCTAGCCAATCTTCTATCCATGCCAATATGTTACCCCACTGCACCATGAGCTTTTATTATCAAATGCCTTCTGGAAATCCAAGTACAGTACATCCACTGGTTCCCCTTTATCCACAGCACATGTTACTTCTTCAAAGAACTTCAGTAAATTGGTTAAACATGATTTCCCTTTCACAAAACCATATTGATTCTGCCTGATTACCTTGAATTTTTCTAAATGCCCTGCTATAATGTCTTTAATAATCGCTTCTAACATTTTCCTTAAGACAGATGTTAAACTAACTGGCCTGCAGTTTCCTGCTTTCTGTCTCCCTCCCTTTTTGAATAAAAGGAGTGACATTGGCTATTTTCCAATCTAATGGAATCTTCCCTGAACCTAGGGAATTTTGGAAAATTAAAACTAAAGAATCAACTATCTCACTAGCCACATCTTTTAAGACCCTAGGATGAAGTCCATCAGGACCCGGGAACTTGTCAGCCCACAGCTCCAACAATTTGCTCAGTACCACTTCCCTGGTGAGTGTTCCTCGTGTTCCTCCCTCCCTTCCATTTCCTGATTTACAGCTATTTCTGGGATGTTACCTGTATCCTCTATGGTGAAGACTGATGCAAAATATCTGTTCAATTCATCTGCCATCTCCTTATTATCCATTATTAATTCCCCAGACTCACTTTCGATAGGACCAACGCTTACTTGGTTAAATTTTCTTTTTAAAATATCTATAGAAACTCTTACTATCTGTTTTTATATTTCTAGCTAGCTTTCTCTTGTACTCTAATTCTGTCCAATCTTCTGACCTGCCTCCCATCTTTGTGCAATTATATACTTTATCTTTAATTTTGATATCTTTAACTTTTTTTTTAAGATAACCACGGATGGTGGGTCTTCCTATTGGAATTTTTCTCTCTCATTGGAATGTATCTATTCTGTGTATTCTGAAATATCCTTTTAAACGTCTGCCACTGCATCTCTATTGACCTATCCCTTAATCTACTTTGCCAGTTCACTTTAGCTAGCTCTGCTTTTATGCCCTCATAATTGCCCTTATTTAAGTTGAAAATACTAGTCTTAGACCCACTCTTCTCTCCCTCAAACTGAATGTCAAATTCAATCATGTTATGATCGCTGCTGCCGAGGGGCGCCTTCACTATGGGATCATGAATTAATCCTATCTCGTTGCACAATACCAGGCCTAGTATAGCCGGCTCTCTGGTTGGCTCCAGAATATGCTGTTCTAAGAAACTATCCTGAAAACATTCTATGAACTCCTCATCTAGGCTACCTTTGCCCATCTGATATTTCCAGTCTATATGTAGATTAAAATCCCCCATGATTATCTCCATACCTTTCTGACAAGCTCCCATTATTTCTTCCTTTATACCTACCATATGGTTACCGTTAGGGCCTCTACACCACTCCCATGAGTGACTTCTTGCCTTCATCATTTCTCATCTCGATCCAAACCGCTTCTACATCCTGGTTTCCTGAACTTAGGTCATCCCCCTCTATTGCGGTAATACCATGATTAATTAACAGAACCACCCCTCCACCTTTTCCTTGCTTCCTTTATTTCATAAATGTCATGAACCCTTCAATATTCAGGTCCCAATCTATGTCATCCTGCAGCCATGTCTCTGTAATGGTTATCAAATCATACTGAGTGAAGAAATTCCTCTTCATCTCAATCCTAATTATTATTCTGAAACTGTGTCCCCTGGTTCTAGACCCCCCAGCCAGAGGAAACATCCTTCCTGCATCTACCCTGTTGAGCCCTGTAACAATTTTATATGCTTCAATGAGATCAGCTCTTATTCTTTGAAACTCCAGAGAATACAGGCCCAGCCTCCTCAATCTCTCCTCATAGGACAATCCTGCCATCCCAGGAATCAGTCTGGTGAACCTTTGTTGAACTCCCTCTATGGCAAGTATATCCTTCCTTAAGTAAAGAGACCAAAACAGTACGCAATACTCCAGGTGCGGTCTCACCAAGGCTCTAAACAATTGCAGCAAGACATCTTTACTCCTGTACTCACATCCTCTTGCAACAAAGGCCAACATATCATTTGCCTTCCTATTGCTTGCTGCACCAGCATGTTAGCTTTCAGTGACTCATGAACAAGGACACCCAGGTCCCTTTGGACATCAACAGTTCCAAACTTCGCACCATGTTAGCTTTCAATGACCATCTCTTACCATTTAAGAAATACTCTGCACATCTGTTCCACTTACCAAAGTGGATAACCTCACATTTTTCCACATTATATTCCATCTGCCACGTCCTTGCCCACTCAAGTCTTTCCAAATCTCCTTGAAGCCGCTTTGCATCTTTCTCACAGCACACATTCCCACCTCGTTTTGTGTCATCAGCAAACTTGGAAATATTACGTTTGATCCCCACATCCATATCATTGATATAGATTGTGAATAGCTGGGTCCCAAGCACTGATTCTTGCAGAACCCCACTAGTCACAGCCTATCAACCTGAGAATGACTCGTTTATTCCTACTCTGTTTTCTGACCGTTAACCAGTTCTCAATCCATGCCAGTATATTACCCCCAATCCATGTGCTCTAATTTTATTTACTAACCTATTGTGTGGGACCTTATTGAAAGCCTTCTGAAAATCCAAGACCACCACATCCTCTGGTTTCCCCTTATCTATTCTCCTGATTACATCCTCAATAAACTCGAACAGGTTTGTCAAACATGATTTCCCTTTCCTAAATTCATGCTGACTCTGGCCAATCCTACCATTATTTTCTAGACTTCAGTTATCACATCCTTTATTATAGATTCTAGCATTTTCCCTGCTACTGTTGTCAGGCTAACAGGTCTGTAATTCCCTGTTTTCTCTCGCCCTCCCTTCTTAAATAGTGGAGTGACATTTGCTACCTTCCAATCTGCAGGAACCCTTCCAGAATCTATAGAATTTTGGAAGATGATCATCAATGCATCCACTATCTCCACGGCCACCTTTTCAACACTCTGGGTTGTGGATCATCAGGTCCAGGGAATTTATCAACTTTCAGTCCCATTAATTTCTCTCGTACCATTTTTTACGAATATGAACTTCTTTCAGTTCCTCATTCTCGTTAATCCCTTGGTTCTCTAGTATTCCTCGGAGGTTTTTTGTATAGAATCATAGAAGGTTTATGGCACAGAAAGAGGCCACTTGGCCCATCGTGTCTGTGCCAACCGAAAAACACTCCACCCATTTTAATCCCACCTTCCAGCATTTGGTCTGTAGCCCTGCAGATTACGACACTTGAGGTGCATATCCAGACTTCTTTTGAATGAGTTGAGGGTCTCTGCCTCAACTACCCTTTCAGGCAGTGAGTTCCAGACCCCCACCACCCTCAGGGTGAAAAAACCTTTCCTCATCTCCCCTCTAACCTTTCTACCAATCACTTTTAATCTGTGCCCCCCTCGTCACTGACCTCTCTGCTAAGGTGAATAGACCCTTCACCTTCACTCTATCCAGGTCCCTCAAAATTTTGTACATTTCAATCAAATCTCCCCTCAGCCTTCTCTGTTCCAAGGAGATCAACCCCAGCCTATCCAATCATTCCTCATAGCCGCATTTTTCCAGTCCTGGCAACATGCTCGTAAATCTCCTCTGTACCCTCTCTCGTGCAATTACATCCTTTCTCTAATGAGGTGACCAGAACTGCACACAGTACTCAAATTGTGGCCTAACCAATGAGTTATACAGTTCCAGCATAACCTCCTGCTCTTCGAGGGGAGGCAGTGGCGTAGTGGTATTGTTTTTTAATTCATTCGTGGGATGTGGGTGTCGCTGGCTAGGCCAGCATTTATTGCCCTTAAGAGCAATTGTCACTGAACTAGTAACCCAGAGACTCAGGGTACTGCTCTGGGGACATGGGTTCGAATCCCACCACAGCAGAAAGGTGGAATTTGAATTCAGTTAATAAAAATCTGGAATTTAAAAAAAAGCTAGTCTAATGATGGCCATGAAACCATTGTCGATTGTTGTAAAAAACCCATCTGGTTCACTAATGTCCTTTAGGGAAGGAAATCTGCTGTCCTTACCTGGTCTGGCCGACATGTGACTCCAGACCCACAGCAATGTGGTTGACTCTTACATGCCCTCTGAAATGGCCAAGCAAGCCACTCAGTTATGTCTAACCGCGACAAAGTCAATAAGGAATGAAACCGGACGGACCACCCAGCATCGACCTAGGCACCGGAAATGACAACGGCAAACCCAGCCCTGTCGACCCTGCAAAGTCCTCCTCAGTAACAACTGGGGACTTGTGTCAAAGTTGGGAGAGCTGTCTCACAGACTAGTCAAGCAACAGCCTGACATAGTCATACTCACCGAATCATGCCTTACAGACAATATCCTAGACACCGCCATCACCATCCCTGGGTATGTCCTGTCCCACCGGCAGGACAGACCCAGCAGAGGTGGCAGCGCAGTGGTATACAGTAGGGAGGGAGTTGCCCTGGGAGTCCTCAACAATTGACTCTGGACCCCATGAAGTCTCATGGCATCAGGTCAAACATGGACAAGGAAATCTCCTACTGATTACCACCTACTGCCCTCCCTCAGCTGATGAGTCAGTACTCCTCCATGTTGAATACCACTTGGAGGAAGCAGTGAGGGTGGCAAGGGCACAGAATATACTCTGGGTGGGGGACTTCAATGTCCATCACCAAGAGTGGCTTGGTAGCACCACTACTGACCGAGCTGGCCAAGTCCGAAAGGACATAGCTGCTAGACTGGGTCTGTGGCAGGTGGTGAGGGAACCAAGAGGGAAAAACATACTTGACCTCGTCCTCACCAATCTGCCTGCCACAGATGCATCTGTCCATGACAGTATTGATAGGAGTGACCACCGCACAGTCCTTGTGGAGACAAAGTCCCGTCTTCACATTGAGGATACCGTCCATCGTGTTGTGTGGTACTATCACCGTGCTAAATGGGATAGATTTCAAACAGATCTAGCAATGCAAAACTGGGCATCCATGAGGTGCTGTGGGCCCTCAGCAGCAGCAGAATTGTACTCAACCACAATCTGTAACCTCATAGCCCGGCATATCCCCCACTCTACCATTACCATCAAGCCGGGGGACCAACCCTGGTTCAAAGAACAGTGCAGGAGGGCATGCCAGGAGCAGCACCAGGCATACCTCAAAATGGGGTGTCAACCTGGTGAAGCTACAACACAGGACTACTTGCGTGCCAAACAGCGTAAGCAGCATGCAAGGGATAGAGCTAAGCGATCCCATAACCAACGGATCAGATCTAAGCTCTGCAGTGCTGCCACATCCAGCCGTGAATGGTGGTGGACAATTAAACAACTAACTTGAGGTGGTGGCTCCACAAATATCCCCGTCCTCAATGATGGGGGAGCCCAGCACATCAGTGCGAAAGATAAGGCTGAAGCATTTGCAACAATCTTCAGCCAGAAGTGCCAAGTTGATGATCCATCTCGGCCTCCTCCTGAAGTCCCAGAATCACAGATACCAGACTTCAGCCAATTCGATTCACTCCGCGTGATATCAGCCTGCCGTACATTTCATCCGACCCCGGTAATCTATCAACTTTCAAGGACACTAATCCCATTGATACTTACTCTCGCCCTATGTTGATCACATCCAATACTTCACACCCCTCTTCCTTAACTACGATATCTGCATCGTCCAACTCTTTTGTGAAGGCAGAAGCAAAGTATTCATTAAGAACAATACCAACACCTTCCATTCCCACACATAGGTTACTTTTTTGGTCTTTTATGGGCCCTACTCTCCCCCTTTAGTTATCCTCTTACTCGTAATGTATTGATAAAACATCTTTGGGTTCACCTTTATTTTGCTTGCCAATATTCTTTCATGCCCTCTTTTAGCTTTCCTAATTTCCTTTTTGATTTCACCCTCCATTTTCTATACTCCTCTTGGCTTTCTGGAGTATTGAGTTCTCGGTGTCAGACATAAGTGCTTAGATTTGGCCGTCCCACCCTTTTTCTTTGGCTTGGGCTTATAAGTGGCAAGTAACATTCACGCCACACAAATGCCAGGCAATGACCATCTCAAACGAGAGAGAAATCTAACCATCTCCCCTTGACGTTCAATGGCTTTACCATCATTGAATCCCCCACAATGATCATCCTGGAGGTCACACTGACTAGAAACTGAACTGGACCAGCCACACAAATACTGTGGCTACAAGAGCAGGTCAGAGGCTGGGAATCCTGCAGTCAGTAACTCACTTCCTGTCTCCCCAATGCCTGTCCCCATCCCCAGACGATGTCGATGATTAGTCTGGCAGGCTTTCCAGGAGAAATGCAGCATCAGGGGTTTCAGCTATCACACGCTGGATTGTTCAGGGTTTCTCAGAGCTCCTCTGGAGTTCTGCTCTTTTGCCCATGTTTGGACCAAGGCTGTAATGAGGTCATGGCAGACCCCAACTGGGTGTCAGCGAGTAGGTTATTGCTAAGCAAGTGCCACTTGATAGCGTTGTCAATGACCCTTTCCATCACTTTGCTGATGATCGGGAACAGACTGATAGGGCAGTAATTGGCCGGATTGGATTCATCCTGCTTTTTGTGCACAGGACATACCTGGGCAATTTTCCACATTGCTGGGTAGATGCCAGTGTTGTAGCTGTACTGGAACAGCTTGGCTAGAGGCGCGGCTAGTTCTGGAGCACAAGTCTTCAGTACAATTGCTGGAATGTTGTCAGAGCCCATAGTCTTTGCAGAGTCCAGTGCCTTCAGCCATTTCTTGATACAGGACCATAGCAGCAGGAGTTGGCCATTCAGCCCATCATGCCTGCTCTGCCATTCAATATGATCATGGCTGTTCATCCACTTCAATGCCTTTTTCCCACACTATCCCCATATCCCCTTATGTCATTGGTATTTATAAATCTGTCAATCTCTGCTTTAAACATACTCAATGACTGAGCTTCCTCAGCCCTCTGGGGTAGAGAATTCCAAAGATTCACAACCCTCTGAGTAAAACTTTTCTCCTCATCTCTGGCCTAAATGGCTTCCCCTTTATTTTGAAATTGTGTCCCTTGGTTCTAGACTCCCCAACCAGGGGAAACATCTTTCCTGCATCTACCCTGTCTATCCCTTTAAGTATTTTGTACGTTTCAAGGTTAGACGAGGAGAAATTTCTTTACTCGAGGATTGTGAATCTTTGGAATTCTCTACCCCAGAGGGCTGAGGAAGCTCAGTCATTGAGTATGTTTAAAGCAGAGATTGACAGATTTATAAATACCAATGACATAAGGGGATATGGGGATAGCGTTGGGAAAAGGCATTGAAGTGGATGATCAGCCATGATCTTATCGAATGGCAGAGCAGGCATGATGGGCTGAATGGCCAACTCCTGCTGCTATAGTCCTGTATCAAGAAATGGCTGAAGGCACTGGACTCTGCAAAGACTATGGGCTCTGACAACATTCCAGCAATAGTACTGAAGACTTGTGCTCCAGAACTAGCCGTGGCCCTCAAGGTTAAGTATTGGTTTCAATGAGATCACCTCTCATTCTTCGAAACTCGAGAGAATATAGGCCCAGTTTCCCCAATCTCTCTTCATAGGACAGTCCCACCATCCCGGGAACAAGTCTGGTGAATCTTCGTTGCACTCCCTCTATGGCAATAATACCCTTCCTAAGGTAAAGGGACCAAAACTCCCAGTGCGGTCTAACCAAGGTTCTGTACAACTGAAGTAAGGCTTCACTACTCCTGTACTCAAATATTCTTGCGAAGAAGGCTAACATACCATTAGCCTTCCTAATTGCTTGCTGCACCTGCATGTTAGCTTTCAATGACTTATTGACAAGAACACCAGGTCCCTTTGTACATCTACACTTTCTAATCTCTTACCATTTAAGAAATACTCTGCACATCTATTCCTCCTACCAAAGTGGATAACCTCACATTTTTATATCTGCCATGTTCTTGCCCACTCACTAAGTCTGTCCAAATCCCCTTGAAGCCACTTTGCATCTTCCTCACAACACACATTCCCAACTAGTTTTGTGTGCAAGATATCACGTGAAGTGAATCGGATTGGCTGAAGTCTGGCATCTCCTAGGGACTACCATTGACCAGAAACTGAACTGGAGTAGCCATATAAATACCATGGCTACAAGAGCAGGTCAGAGGCTAGGAATCCTGTGGCGAGTAACTCACCTCCTCACTCCCCAAAGCCTGTCCACCATCTACAAGGCACAAGTCAGGAGTGTGATGGAATACTCTCCACTTGCCTGGATGGGTGCAGCTCCAACAACACTCAAGAAGCTCAACACCATCCAGGACAAAGCAGCCCGCTTGATTGGCACCCCATCCACAAACATTCACTCCCTGCACCACCGACACACAGTGGCAGCAGTGTGTACCATCTGCAAGACGCACTGCAGCAATTCACCAAGGCTCCTTAGACAGCACCTTCCAAACCCGCGACCTCTACCAACTAGAAGGACAAGGGCAGCAGATGCATTGGGAACACCACCACCTGCAAGTTCCCCTCCAAGTCACACACCACCCTGACTTGGAACTATATCGCCGTTCCTTCACTGTCGCTGGGTCAAAATCCTGGAACTCCCTTCCTAACAGCACAGTGGGTGTACCTACCTCACATGGACTGCAGCGGTTCAAGAAGGCAGCTCACCACCACCTTCTCAAGGGCAATTAGGGATGGGCAATAAATGCTGGCCCATCCAGCGATGCCCACATCCCATGAACGAATAAAAAAAATCTGTGATGCTGGAAACCTCAGGAGGAGGTCAAGCTGGATCATCAAATCGGCACTTCTGGCTGAAGACAGATCCTTCAGCTTGTGTTTCGCACTGATGTGCAGGGCTCCCCCATCATTGAGGATGGGGATATTTGTGGAGTCTCCTCTTCCTGTCAGTTGTTTAATTGTCCCAACCATTCAGGACTGGATGTGGCAGGATTGCACAGCTTAGATCTGTTGCTTTAGTTGTGGATCGCTTAGCTCTGTCTATTGCATGCTGCTTACGCAGTTTGTCATGCAGTAGTCCTGTGTTGTAGCTTCACCAGGTTGACACCTCATTTTGAGGTATGCCTGGTGCTGCTCCTGACATGCCCTCCTGCACTCTTCATTGAACCAGAGTTGGTCTCCAGGCTTGATGGTAATGGTAGAGTGGGGGATATGCTGGGACATGAGGTCACAGATTGTGGTTGAGTACAATTGTGCTGCTGCTGATGGCCCACAGCGCCTCATGGATGCCCAGTTTTGCCTTTCTATATCTGTTCAAAATCTATCCCATTTAGCACAGTGGTAGTACCACACAACCTGATGGAGAGCATCCTCAATTTGAAGACAGGACTTTGTCTCCACAAATACAGTGCAGTGGTCAATCCTACCAATACTGTCATGGACAGATGCATCTGCGGCAGGCAGATTGGTGAGGACGAGGTAAAGTATATTTTCCCCTCTTGTTGGTTCCCTCACCACCTGCCACAGACCCAGTCTAGCAGCTTTGTCCTTCAGGACTCGGCCAGCCCAGTCAATAGTGGTGCTACTGAGCCACTCTTGGTGATGGACGTTGAAGTCCCCCATCCAGAGTACATTCTGTGCCCTTGCCACCCTCAAAGCTTCCTCCAAGTGGTGAGGAACATGGAGGAGTACTGATTCATCAGCTGAGGGAGGGCGGTAGGTGGTAATCAGCAGGAGGTTTCCTTGCCCGCGTTTAACCTGATGCCATGAGACGTCATGAGGTCTGGAATCAATATTGAGGATTCCCGAATGTCTACCACTGTGCTGCCACCTCTGTTGGGTCTATCCTACCGGTGGGACAGGACATACCCGGGGATGGTAATAGAGGTACCTTGGTGAATATGACTAGGTCAGGCTGTTGCTTGACTAATCTGTGGGACAGCTCTCCCAACTTTGGCACAAGCCCCCAGATGTTAGTAAGGAGGACTTTGCAGGGTCGACAGGGCTGGATTTACCGCTGACGTTTCCGGTGCCTAGGTCAATGCCAGTGATCAGTCTGGTTTCATTCCTTTTTACTGACTTTGTAGCGGTTAGGTACAACTGAGTGGCTTGCTGGGCCATTTCAGAGTCAACCACATTGCTGTGGGTCTGGAGTCATATGTAGGCCAGGCCAGGTAAGGACAGCAGATTTCCTTCCCTAAAGGACATTAGTGAACCAGATGGGTTTTTACAACAATCGACAAAGGTTTCATGGCCATCATTAGACTAGCCTTTTAATTCCAGATTTATTAATTAAATTCAAATTCCACCTTCTGCTGTGGTGGGATATGACCCTAGTCCCCAGAGCAATACCCTGGGTCTCTGGGTTACTAGTCCAGTGACAATACCACAACACCACCAGTTCCCCAGTGAGGGTCTGAGGGTCAGAGTGTATCTGTTCTCTGTTTCTTACTGTGACCAGTTCCTGCAAGTTGTGAATATTTGGAATTGATAAACTGAGAGGGAAGGAACACGTTAATTTAAAAGGAAAAGCTCTAAATGTCATCAACTTTCTCTCAGTATTTAACCAGAGCCTTAAAGCAGAAAAGCAGAGCTTGCAGGCTTCTGTTCACCCAGGGAGTCTCTGCTCTTGTTGTTGTTCAGTTAAAGGCAGCAGTGAAACTGCGGCCTGTGAACAGAATCTCCAACTTCCAGCAAAAATACTGCAAAACATTAAACTTCCGGTGTCACTTACCCTCAACTTACTCCGTGTGATCAGAGAGCAGCTCAGAACACAACACATTTCCTCAAAGAAGCGTAACTTGCAGCTCGGACTGCGGGGGAATTGCGGAGATTCTGTTCCGGGGTTGCAGCTAGCTCTGGACTGCCAGCATTATTCCATCAGGCAGGAACTGCAAGGACTCCGCAATCTTCCTGAGTAATATTTCCCAGTATCGCTCACTCTGGCTCTGTTCCAATGTCCCTGAACTGGAATCAGCAGCTTCTTGCAGCTTTCACAAGACTGCCCATCTCCCGGCTCACACACTCATTTCCTCTTTAACCATTTCCTTCCTGTTTTCTCACTCCCTAATTCCTATTGTCAACGTGTCCCAGCCAAATGCTCAACTCAAACACTCCTGTTTGCACTCGCAGCCCAGTGCGGAGGAGCCAGGAGGACAAAGCAACACAGGTGCCGCTCGCAGCTTTCACTTTCAATGCCTGATAACTCTATTGCCACCGGCATGAAAGTCACTGCTGCTGTGTTGAGTGTCAGTGGGCACAGTCCGCTCTGCTACAGAAACATTACTGCCAGGACACAGTGAGAGCAGGGACAGAGGGAAAACAACAGCACACATGCAAGTTAACTCCTCTCTCATTAAATACGAAGACAAAAGGCAACAGTGACCCAACTGTTCCACTGGGGAATGCTTCACAAAACCAAGAGTGACCTGTCACTTCCGAAAATGATCAGCAATAAACAAATGGATGTTCCAACACTCACTCCAACCTCATCCAGTCTATCAGACTGATCAAAAACTGTGTTGTGCCAACGCAGGTGAAATAGGACTTTCAGAAAAGCAGATAATTAAACAGGCAGATTGCTGACAGCAGGAATTTTAACAGAGCAGGATGTCAAGAACACACATCAAACCCCTGTCAGAATGGAACTGGTTCATCATCTTGCAGAGCAGCTGAGAGAGTTAGACCCCTCTCGAACCCACTCCCACTGGGAGAATGGCAACACAGACACCCCCTCCACCGCAGACTGATCCCCCTCCCGAACAGACTCTTCCCCCACCACCTCCCCATAGACTGTGCCCCTCCCCCGTGAATTGTATTTAATCATATACAGGTGGAGGGTGTTAATTAGGGTCTTATTTGAGTATATATAAGGAGACACGTACTGTAACTGGGTGAAGGATTGAGTGAGGAGTTGCATGTTTGTAACCTTTTTAACTTTGTAAAATAAATGCAAGACTGAGTAACGATTAGCTGTAGCATTATCCTTCAACAACAAGCTTTCTGGAGTATAACATAGTCACAGAGGATGGTTGTCTAAAAGTGAAAGTTAGAAACTAAGATTTTTTCACACAGAAAACTAAAATTCCCAGTGGCTATTGTGGAAAATGGCAGAAAGCAAATGTAAATTGTCAGAGTGTGATTACCGTCTGATGTTCTCTGAGTCTGAATCGTATGACCAGTGGAAGAATGAAGTGAAAATGTGGACATGGGTTACACTGTATTCAAAGTGGTTCAGAGGAGGTTTATTAGATTGATACCTGGAATGAGCGGGTTGTCTTATGAGGAAAGGTTGGACAGACTGGGCTTGTTTTCACTGGAGTTTAGAAGAATGGTCTTGACAAGGTGAAGATGGAAAAGATGTTTCCTCTTGTGGGGGAGTCCAGAACTAGGGGGGCACTGTTTTAAAATTAGGGGTCACCCTTTTAGGACAGAGATGAGGAGAAATTTTTTCTGAGGGTTTTGCAACTTTGGAACTCTCTGCCTCAGAAGGTGGTGGAGGCGGGGTCATTGAATATTTTGGAGGTGGGGTCATTGAATAATTTTAAGGTGGAGGTAGGTAGATTCTTATATAAAAGCAAAATACTACAAATGCTGGAAATCTGAAATAAAACCAAAAAGTGCTGAAAATACTGAGCAGGTCTGGCAGCATCAGTGGAGAGAGAAACAAAGTTAATGTTTCAGGTCCATGACCTTTCATCAGAATGTCACTCACCTGAAATATTAGCTTTGTTTCTCTCTCCACACCTGCTGCCAGACCTGCTGAGTATTTCCAGCACATTTTGATAGATTCTTCGTAGGCAAGGGAATCAAAGGTTATTGGGGTAGGTGGGAGTGTGGAATTCGAGACTCAATCAGATCAGCCATGATCTCATTGAATGACGGAGCAGGCTAGAGGGGCCGAATGGCCTACTTCTGTTCCTAATTTGTATGTTCACATGTTCGTATGTACGTCTCTACCAAAGAGCAAACAAGGTATGGCCTTAGTGTTGTCACTTCCCACCAAAAGCAAAATCAGAAGTAAAGTATTTTGTGAACTGGATGCTGGCCAGCTGCATATTGATGAAGGGTTGGATCTTTAGTTCATTATCAAAGATTTTATAGCAGAGCACATGGAGAACAGTGGTAGAATCGGACAGAGTCAGCATGGATTTACGAAAGGGAAATCATGCTTGACAAATCTACTAGAATTCTTTGAGGATGTAACTAGTAGAGTTGATGAGGGGGAGCCAGTGGATGTGGTTTATTTGGACTTTCATGAAGGCTTTTGACAAAATCCCACATAAGAGGTTAGCGTGTAAAATTAAAGCACATGGGATTGGGGGTTGTGTATTGTGATGGATAGAAAATTGGTTGGCAGACAGGAAACAAAGAGTAGGAATAAATGGGTCTTTTTCCGAATGGCAGGCAGTGACTAGTGGGGTACTGCAGGGATTGGTGCTGGGACCCCAGCTATTCACAATATATATTAATGATTTAGATGAGAGAACTAAATGTAATATCTCCAAATTTGCAGATGACACAAAATTGGGTGGGAGGGTGAATTGTGAGGAGGATGCAGAGGCTTCAGGATGATTTGGACAAGTTGAGTGAGTGGCCAAATGTACGGCAGATGCAGTATAATGTGGATAAAAGTGAGATTATCCACTTTGGTAGCAAAAACAGGAAGGCAGATTATTATCTGAACGGCTATAAACTGAGAGAGGGGAATATGCAGCGAGACCTGGGTGTTCTCATACACCAGTCACTGAAGGTAAGCATGCAGGTGCAACAGGCGGTAAAAAAGGCAAGTGGTATGTTGGCCTTCATAGCGAGAGGATTAGAGTACAGGAGCAGGGATGTCTTGCTGCAATTATACTGGGCCTTGGTGAGGCCACACCTGGAATATTATGTGCAGTTTTGGTCTCCTTATTTGAGGAAGGATGCTCTTGCTATGGCGGGACTGACGTATGAGGAGAGATTGAGTCGGCTCGGGTTATATTCGCTGGAGTTCAGAAGAGTGAGGGGGGGATCTCATAGAAACCTATAAAATTCTGGCAGGACTTGACAGGGTAGATGCAGGAAGGATGTTCCCAATGATGGGGGAGTCCAGAACCAGGGGTCATAGTCTAAGGATACTGGGTAAACCTTTCAGGACTGAGATGAGGAGAAATTTCTTCATCCAGAGAGTGGTGAACCTGTGGAATTCGGTACCACAGAAAGCAGTTGAGGCCAAAACATTGTATGTTTTCCAAGAAGGAGTTAGATATCGCTCTTCGGGCAAAAGGGATCAAAGGATATGTGGGGAAAGCAGGAACAGGTTACTGAATTGGATGATCAGCCATGATCATAATGAATGGCAGAGCAGGCTCGATGGGCCGAGTGGCCTACTCCTGCTCCTATTTTCTATGTTTTGTTAGAATTCTTATATGACATTTACAAGAAAGATGACCTATTAATTTCCTATGAGGCATGGTCAGACTTTGATACATTTTGGAAAATGGATGGTTATTCAATGGAGGAATATTTCATGGACTTTAACAGACTGTTTAGAAGAGTGAGGAAATTCAATTTGGAGATCCCTGATTCAATGCTAGCATTTAAATTGGTAGATTGTGCGAGGGTGTTTCATATGGGCAGGCTCCTGGTTCTAACTGGGGTTTAGTTCTCAGAGATTCCCTCATAGTCATAGAGTCATAGAGTTATACAGCACAGAAACAGGCCCTTCAGCCCATCGTGTCTGTGCCGGCCATCGAGCACCTAACTATTCTAGTCCCATTTTCCAGCATTTGGTGCATAGCCTTGTATGCAATGGCGTTTCAAGTGCTCATCTAAATACTACTTAAATGTTGAGGGTTCCTGCCTCTACCACCTCTTCAGGCAGTGTGTTCCAGATTCCAACCACCCTCTGGGTGATCATTTTTTTCCTCAAATCCCCACTAAACCTCCTGCCCCTTACCTTAAATCTATGCCCCCTGGTTATTAACCCCTCTGCTAAGGGAAAAAGTTTCTTCCTATCTAACCTATCAATGCCCCTCATAATTTGTACACCTCAATCATGTCCCCCCTCAGCCTTCTCTGCTCTAAGGAAAGCAACCCTAGACTTTTCACTCTCTCTTCATAGCTGAAATGCTCCAGCCCAGGCAACGTCCTGGTGAATCTCCTCTGCACTATTGGATCAAATGTCTGCTGCCTTAAAAAGAATTCTGGCGGAACAATAATTTCTTGCAGCACAGGTAGAACAAGCAGGGCATTCTGCAGTGACACAAAGAATGGAGGACTCAATGTTTACTGGATTTCAAAATGGTCCAGATACAATGAAAAAGTTAAAGACAGGCAGAATGAGGATGAAAGCACCTTTAGCAGGTCTGACTATTGCAGCAGAAGACAGAATTGGAACAGCAATAATTGGCAAATGAATCCCAGGAATGCCCAAGGAACAGTTAGTAGGTGCTTTAGGTGTGACTCAAAGTATCATTATGTGATGAACTGTCCAAAGCGGAGAAGCAGGGTCCCTGAAATAACACATGACAAAGGGAATTCTGAGGCAGAAGATGAAGATAGTGATGAATCTGAATTGTACTAGTCACAAGGAGTTTTAGGCCTGTGATGAATGTGTTAGTTGCAGACTCATTCAATTATGCTGTATTAAGCAGTGCTTGCACATCAACAGTATGTGGAGCAGATTGGTTAAAATGTTATCTGGATTCATTCGGTAGTGAGGATCAATGCAAGGTTATAGTATATTAAAAACACTATTTGCTTTAGGTTTGATGATGACAACACATTGAAGTCACTGAAGAGAATAGTAATTCTATGCAAAATGGCTGGAGTAAGCCAATTTGTCAGTACTGATGTAGTCTCTTGGGAAATACCTTTTTACTCCTGAGTAAACCTTCTATGAAAAAGGCACAAATGAAACTTGATTTGGAGTATGATAAGGCAATTGTTTTTGGAAAATCAGTGGATCTGCAGTTTGCCCAGTTAGGGCATTAGTGTTTCACCTTAAAAACAAAACTGAAGTTTCTAGTCAGTGTTAGAAGTATTAACAGCATCAGGTGATAAGAATCAGAGGAAACAAAAGCAAGTTGTCTGAAAGTTAGACAATTTTCTCACCATTCTTGTCAGAGATTAAAAATCCTGCTAAAAGATGCAGGTGTGATTGAAGAGTATATGAGGCGAATCGAAGAGATTAGTGAAAAGTGTGAAATCTGTAAAAAGTATCGAAGGATGCCACTGCATCCTATTGTCAGCCTTCATTGGCATGTGACTTTAATGATGTAGTTGCCATGGATTTAAAGTATGGGACAGACAGAAATATTTTCATTCTACATTTTGTAGACCTGATGACCAAATTTAGTCTTGTTATAATACAAAGCAAGGACAAAAAGGCGATTAAAGATAAAATTATGGAGAAATGGATAGAAACCAGACTTGGGGCAGCAGTGAATTTTCTGACTGATAATGGAGAGGAATTTGCCAATGATCAGTTCATGTGTGAAAACATGAACATTATGGTAATGAATACTGCAGCAACAGGGAGAAGAAGATCCCAAACAGTGTAGGTGTGAGAACACAGCCCTGTTTTACGCCACTCAGGATAGGAAAGGGGTCTGATGAAGCGCCGCTATGCTGAATTGTGCCTTTCATATTGTCATGGAATGAGGTGATGATACTTAGTAGCTTTGGTGGACATCCGATCTTTTCTAGTAGTCTAAAGAGACCACGTCTGCTGACGAGGTCAAAGGCTTTGGTGAGATCAATGAAAGCAATGTAGAGGGGCATCTGTTGTTCACGGCTTTTCTCCTGTATCTGGCGAAGGGAGAACAGCATGTCAACGGTCGATCTCTCTGCACGAAAGCCACACTGTGCCTCAGGGTAGACGCGCTCGGCCAGCTTCTGGAGTCTGTTTAAAACGACTCGAGCGAAGACTTTCCCCACTATGCTGAGCAGGGAGATTCCACGGTAGTTGTTGCAGTCACCGGGGTCACCCTTGTTCTTATAAAGGGTGATGATATTGGCATCGCACATGTCCTGTGGTACTGCTCCCTCGTCCCAGCACAGGCAAAGCAGTTCGTGGAGTGCTGAAAGTATAGCAGGCTTCGCACTCTTGATTATTTCAGGGGTAATGCCGTCCTTCCCAGGGGTTTTTCCACTGGCTAGAGAATCAATGGCATCACTGAGTTCCGATTTTGTTGGCTGTTCGTCCAGCTCATCCATGACTGGCAGAGACTGGGCTGCATTGAGGGCTGTCCCAGTGACAACATTTTCCCTGGAGAACATGCGTTCAAGTCTTCAGAAGAAGGAATTTTCCTCCACACAAGATCAGATGGCAGGCTGTTTAACCTTGCCCGTCTTACAGCGAAGACCAAAGTACGGAAAGTCCTCATCAGGGAACTCCTCTTTGCTGACGATGCTGCATTAACATCCCACACTGAAGAGTGTCAGCAGAGTCTCATTGACAGGTTTGCGGCTGCCTGCAACGAATTTGGCCAAACCATCAGTCTCAAGAAAACGAACATCATGGGACAGGATGTCAGAAATGCTCCATCCATCAATATCGGCGACCACGCACTGGAAGTGGTTCAAGAGTTCACCTACCTAGGCTCAACTATCACTAGTAACCTGTCTCTCGATGCAGAAATCAACAAGCTCATGGGAAAGGCGTCTGCTGCTATGTCCAGACTGGCCAAGAGAGTGTGGAAAAATGGCACACTGACACGGAACACAAAAGTCCGAGTGTATCAAGCCTGTGTCCTCAGTACCTTGCTCTACGGCAGCAAGGCCTGGACAACATATGTCAGCCAAGAGCGACGTCTCAATTCATTCCATCTTCGCTGCTTCCGGAAAATCCTTGGCATCAGGTAGCAGGACCGTATCTCCAACGCAGAAGTCCTCGAGGCGGCCAACATCCCCAGCATATACACCCTACTGAGCCAGTGGTGCTTGAGATAGCTTGGCCATGTGAGCCGCATGGAAGATGGCAGGATCCCCAAAGACACATTGTACAGCGAGCTCGCCACTGGTATCAGACCCACCGGCCGTCCATGTCTCCGCTTTAAAGACGTCTGCAAACACGACATGAAGTCCTGTGACATTGATCACAAGTCGTGGGAGTCAGTTGCCAGCGTTCGCCAGAGCTGACGGGCAGCCATAAAGGCGGGGCTAAAGTGTGGCGAGTCGAAGAGACTTAGCAGTTGGCAGGAAAAAAGACAAAAGCGCAAGGAGAGAGCCAACTGTGTAACAGCCCCGACACCCAATTTTATCTGCAGCGCCTGTGGAAGAGTCTGTCACTCTAGAATTGACCTTTTATAGCCACTCCAGGCGCTGCTTCACAAACCACTGACCACCTCCAAGCGCTTACCCATTGTCTCTCGAGACCAGGCGGCCGAGGAAGAAGGAGAAGACTGCAGCTGAAAGTCCTTTCAGCAATGGGCTTTGTGAATGAAATCATACAGTGGTTGATGAAATGTTACATAAAATCATAGCTGACCAGCCAAACTGCAAGTTGACAACTGCCCTGGTATGGGCAGTTCATGTGAAGAAATCACTTCAGATGGCTGGAAGATGTAGTCCCTATCAATTGGTCAATGCGTGGAATCCCAAATTGCCTCTGTACTATGCAACAGTCCTCCTGCTCTAGAAGTACTACAATTAGTTCCATTTTTCCTACACATTTGACATGGAGGGAGACGAGCTTTCATCAAGGCTGACGTCTCTGAGAAAATCCAGATAGCTCTGAGACATCGTAGCAGACTGTCCAAGACAGAATTTAATACAGGAGATTTCATGTATTATAAAAGAAAGGGTCATAGGGAATGGGAAGGCCCTGGTAAGGTAATAGGTCATCATAAGGCTGCAGTAATCAAACTGTTTTAAGGTTCATTCCTCACAATTAATCGGGATTGATGACAAAATCTCAATCTGAGCAGTTGATAGAAGGAAATGAGGCCACTTGTACCTCAGATACTCTTGTGATGAAGGTGCTGAGTAACAGAATACAGTCGATCAAGGGTTGTATGGTGGTAATGTGAGCGATTTGTGGCACACAGGACAGAGCTATCACATCCAAAGGCCAATGATGAATATTCCAGAGGGGTCCAGTGAGTGGAAGGATGCAACAATTGTGGGACGTGCAGGAAAATCTACTGGCAAATTTAAATATTGGTTGAATGTTCAGGATGATGGCCAAGAGGCAAGGACCATGGACTGGTAGAATGGGGTGAAAGAGTGGAGGGTAAGAAAGTGCAAGTTCCAATAGTGGGTCTGGAAGTGACTCTTGCATCAGAAAACAATCACGTACTGGAGACCTTCCATGAGAGGAGCGGAGCTGCGGGAAGAACGCAGAATGGGGAGGTGATAAAAACAGCCTGAGGATCGTGGCCTACAACACTTGCCTTCTGGGAGAGCAGCGGAGAGGAGTTTAGGCGTGCAGGAGTTTGAAAACTAAGTGAACAGTGACTTTACAGAAAAGCTGCAAGGTGATTGGTGAGTAACTGCTGTTAGGGAGTATCAGTAAATAGTTGTTAATGCATTACTGTTAGGGTGCGTGTGTTAATGGCTAGTATAACTTCTCAACAACTGGCAGACGAAAAAGGAGTAAAAATTAAGTATTTATTGAACAAGTGAGCAACTAGTGAACTGTATTGATTTTTAGTAGGATTTATCAGTACTAGTAAGGTTTTATTAATAATTATAAGGTGCTGTAGTATTGGTAAGTTTGTTTTTAAGCAGTAGCAAAGGATCAGCTAATAAATAAAGTAATAGCAGCAGTGCTTCAACCTCGAGAGTGCACCTCCTGTGCTATGTGGGAGCTCCAGGATGCTTCCCGTATCCTGGAGAACCATTTGTGCAGGAAGTGTTATCAATTGCGGCAGCTTGAGCTCTGGGTTTTGGAACTTGAGGGGCAGCTGCTGACACTGCGGTGCATTCATGAGGATGAGAGCTACGTGGATAGCACATCTATAGATGTGGTCACCCCACAGCTTGAGGATGAAAGGAGAGGGGGAATGGGTGATCAGGCAGGTAGTGCAGGAGACCCCCGAGTGCATCTTACACTCCAACAGATATTCAGTTCTGAATACTGAGGAAAGTGATGCTTCACCTGGGGAGTGTAGCCAGAGCCGTCCATGGCACCACAGGTGGCTCAGCTGCACGGGGTGGGTACAGGGAAGACTGGAAGAGCCATAGTGATAGGTGATTCAATAGCCAGGGGAACAGACAGGTGTTTCTGTGGCCACAGACATGAATCCAGGATGGTGTGTTGCCTCCCTGGTGCCAGGGTCAAGGATGTCACTGAGCGGCTGCAGAGCATCCTGAAGGGGGAGGGTGAACAGACAGCAGTCGTGGTCCACATCGGAACCAATGACATAGGTAGAAAGAGGGATGTGGTCCTGCAGTCAGATTTCAGGGAGCTAGGTAAGAAATTAGCAAGCAGGACCTCAAAAGTAGTAATCTCCAGATTACTCCCAGTGGCACGCGCAAGTGAGTACAGAAATGGAAGGATAAGACAGATGAATGCGTGGCTGGAAAGATGGTGCAGGAGGGAGGGCTTCAGATTCCTGGGACATTGGGACCAGCTCTGGGAGAGAAGGGACCTGTACAGGGTGGACAAGTTGCATCTGAACAGAGCCGGGACTGAGTTCCTTGTGGGACCTTTTGCTAGTGCTGTTGGGGAGGGTTTAAACTAGTTTGGCAGGGGGATGGGGACCTGAGGGTGGACTCTGCTGGGACAAAATCAGAAATGAAAATGGAATGCAGAAAATTAATGGATGAGTCTGGAAGACAGAGGAAATGAGGGTTAAATTTTTATTTTAAGTTTGACAGTTCTCAAGGGTTTCTATTTTAATGCAAGGAGTATAGCAAATAAAGCAGATGAGCTGAGGGCACAGATAGACACGTGGCAGTATGATATCATAGCTATTACAGAAACAAGGCTTAAGGAGGGACAGGAATGGCATCTCAATGTTCCTGGTTACAGGGTTTCCAGATGCGATAGGGAGGGGGGATAAGAAAGGAGGGGGAGTGGCAATTTTGGTCAAGGAAACTATTACAGTTGTGAGGAGGGATGATATGTTGGAAGGTTGATCAAATGAGGCCATATGGATTGAGCTAAGGAACAAAAAAGGGGCAATCACACTGCTGGGAGTGTACTATAGACCCCCAAATGGTCAGAGGGAGATAGAAGAGCAGATATGTAGGGAAATCTCTGAGAAGTGCAAGAACAATAGGGCAGTAATAGGGGATTTTAACTACCCTGATATTAACTGGGATAGTTTTAGTGTGAAAGGAATTCTTGAGGTGCATTCAGGACAACTTTTTTGCCCAGTATGTAGCAAGTCCAACAGGAGAGGGTGCAGTTTTAGACTTCGTTTTAGGAAATGAAGATGGGCAGGTGGAAAGGATGGCATTTTGGTGGTAGTGATCATAATTCAGTCAGTTTTAACATAATTATGGAAAAGGATAGAATAGGAGTTAGAGTTCTGAATTGGGACAAGGCCAACTTTACTAAACTGAGGAGTGATTTAGCGAAAGTGAACTGGAAACAAATACTTGAAGGTCAATCAGTGTCAGAACAGTGGGAGGCATTCAAAGGGAGAGATTCAAGGGGTTCAGGGTAAACCTCTTCCCACAAAGAAAAAGGGTGAGACGACCAAATCTAGAGCCCCATGGATGTTGAGGAGCCTGCAGAGTAAGATGAGGCAGAAAAGGAAAGCTTACGTCCAACACCAATAACTCAATACTAAAGAAAGCCGAGAGGAGTATAGAAAGTGGAGGGGTGAAATCAAAAAGGAAATTAGGAAAGCAAAGAGAGGGCATGAAAGAATATTGGCAAGCAAAATCATGGTGAACCCAAAGATGTTTTATCAATACATTTAAGAGTAAGAGAATAACTAAGGAGAGAGTAGGGCCCATAAAAGACCAAAGTTTTGAAATACTGAGATCCTAATTAATTAAATAGAATAGAGACGGTTAGGCAGGCGATGTGTTTCAGCTGTAGTATGTGGGAGCTGGCGGACGCCAGTGTGATCCACGGTGACAACATCTGCAACAAGTGTTGGCTGCTCGAGGAGCTTCGGCTCAGAGTTGATGAGCTGGAGTCCAAACTGCGGACACTGCGACACATCAGGAAGGGGGAGAGTTACCTGGACACTGTTTCAGGAGACAGTCACACCCCTTAGATTAACTACCTTGAATTCGGCAAGTAGTCAGGGACAGGAGGGTGTGACTGCGAGTGAGGCAGGTAGAGGGATCCAGAATTTAGCTTTGGAGGAGCCTCAGTCAGTGCCCTCATCCAATAGCTACAAGGTTCTTGCTCCCGGTATGGACGAGGGCACAGACTGTAAGGAGGGTGAGCGAACTGACCACAGCACTGGTTGAGAGCGCCATTCAAGTTGGGGGAGAAAAGAGAAATGTTGTAGTAATAGGGGATAGCATAGTTAGGGGAATAGATACTGTTCTCTGCAGCAAAGATGGAGAATCCCGAAGGCTGTGTTGCCTACCTGGTGCCAAGGTTAAGGACATCTCTTCTGGGCTGCAGAGGAACTTGGAGTGGGAGGGAAAAGATCCAGTTGTCGTGGTCCATGTAGGAACCAATGACATAGTTAGGACTGGGAAAGAGGTTCTGTTGAGGGACTATGAGCAGCTCGGGGCCAAATTAAAAAGCAGAACCACAAAGGTAATAATCTCCGGATTACTACCTGAGCCACGTGCTAATTGGCGTAGGGTAAATAAGATTAGAGAAGTAAATGTGTGGCTCAAAGATTGGTGTGGGAGAAATGGGTTCCAATTCATGGGACACTGGCACCAGTACTGGGGAAAGAGCTGTTCCATTGGGATGGGCTTCACTTGAACCATGCTGGGACCAGTGTCCTGGCGAATCGTATAACTAGGGTTGGAGATAAGGCTTTAAACTAAATAGTGGGGGGGAGGGTTCAATTGAAAGGATGTTTAAAAAGTCGAATAGTAACGAGAGAGCAGAGGTGCTGGGTAGTGAAGGGCCATACATTAATCAGAGAGTGACAGGAAGGGACAGAGAATACATAAGAGTAGAACAGAAATTAGAACCAGAGTAGGTAAAAAGTCAAAGCTTGAGGCTCTTTATCTGAATGCACGTAGCATTTGTAACAAGATAGAAATAAATGAATATGATTTGATAGCTATCACTGAGACGTGGTTGCAGGATGACCAGGACTGGAATCTTAATGTTCAAGGATATTTGACGTTCTGGAAGAATAGGCAGAAAGGAAAAGGAGGTGGGGTAGCTTTGTTATTAAAGGAAAGGATCAGTGTAGTTGTGAGTAATGTTATAGGTGTAGTAGATGGTGATGTAGAACCAGTTTGGGTGGAAATAAGGAATAGAAAGGGAAAGAAATCACGGGTGGGAGTGGTCTTTAGGCCCCCGAGGAGTTGCCTCTCTGGAGGACAAGATATTAATTAGGAAATAATGGAGGCGTGTAAGAAGGGCATTGCAATTATCATGGGTGATTTTAATCTGCATATAGACTGGACAAATCAAATTGTCAAGGGTAACATGGAAGACTAATTTGTAGAGTGCATCAGGGATTGTTACTTAGAACAATACATTGCAGAACCTACCCGGGAACAGGCTATTTTAGATTTGGTAATGTGTAATGAGGTAGGATTAATAAGAGATATCGTAGTTAAGGATCCTTTAGGGGGAAGCGATCATAACATGGTAGAATTTCAAATTCAGTTTGAGGGTGAGCAACTCTGGTCTCAAAACAGTGTCTTCAACTTAAACAAGGGCAATTACAGAGGTATGAAGAAAGAGTTGTCTAAAGCAGGCAGGGAAGATAGACTACAGGGTAAGTCAGTAGATGAGCAGTGGCAGACCTCGGGTGGCACAGTGGTTAGCACCGCAGCCTCACAGCTCCAGCGACCCGGGTTCAATTCCGGGTACTGCCTGTGTGGAGTTTGCAAGTTCTCCCTGTGTCTGCGTGGGTTTTCTCCGGGTGCTCCGGTTTCCTCCCACAAGCCAAAAGACTTGCAGGTTGATAGGTAAATTGGCCGTTATAAATTGCCCCTAATGTAGGTAGGTGGTAGGGGAATATAGGGACAAGGGGGGGATGTGGTAGGAATATGGGATTAGTGTAAGATTAGTATAAATGGGTGGTTGATGGTCGGCACAGACTCGGTGGGCTGAAGGGCCTGTTTCAGTGCTGTATCTCTAAACTAAATTAAACTAAATGTATTTAAGGAGGAGATAGATAGATTTTTGAAATCTCAGGGATTCGATGGTTAGGCAGAGCAGGCCCGAAAGAGAAGTTGAAGACTGGGACAGATAAGCCATGATCTTATTGAATGGCGGGGTAGGCTTGAGGGGCTGAATGGCCTACTCCTGCTCCTGTTTTTTGTGTTCTTATGTAAAAAGGTAACCTATGTGTAGGGGCGGAAGATAGAACATAGAACATAGAACAGTACAGCACAGTACAGTACGGCCCACGATGTTGTGCCGAACCTTTAACCTACTCTAAGATCAAACCAACTACCTATCCTTCATTCTACTATCATCCATGTACCTATCCAAGAGTCGCTTAAATGCCCCTAATGTATCTGCTTCTACTACCACCGCTGGCAGCGCATTCCACGCACCCACCACTCTCTGTGTAAAGAACCTACCTCTGACATCTCCCCGAAACCTTCCTCCAATCACCTTAAAATTATGCCCCCTGGTGATAGCCCTTTCCACCCTGGAAAAAAGTCTCTGACTGTCCACTCTATCTATGCCTCTCATCATCTTGTACCCCTCTATCAAGTCACCTCTCATCCTTCTTCGCTCCAATGAGAAAAGCCCTAGCTCCCTCAATCTTTCTTCGTAGGACATGCCCTCCAGTCCAGGCAGCATCCTGGTAAATCTCCTCTGCACCCTCTCTAAAGCTTCCACATCCTTCCTATAATGAGGCGACCAGAACTGAACACAATATTCCAAGTGTGGTCTAACCAGGGCCTTATAGAGCTGCAGCATAACCTCACGGCTCTTAAACTCAATCCCCCTGTTAATGAAAGCCAACACACCATACGCCTTCTTAACAACCCTATCAACTTGGGTGGCAACTTTGAGCGATCTATGGACATGGACCCCAAGATCCCTCTGTTCCTCCACACTACCAAGAATCCTGTCTTTAAGCCTGTATTCCGCATTCAAATTCGACCTTCCAAAATGAATCACTTCACACTTTTCCAGGTTGAACTCCATCTGCCACTTCTCAGCCCAGCTCTGCATCCTGTCAATGTCCCGTTGCAACCTTCAACAGCCTTCCACACCATCCACAACTCCAGCAACCTTCGTGTCATCGGCAAACTTGCTAACCCAGCCTTCCACTTCCTCATCCAAGTCATTTATAAAAATCACAAAGAGCAGAGGTCCCAGAACAGATCCTTGTGGAACACCACTGGTCACCGAGCTCCATGCTGAATACTTTCCATCTACTACCACCCTCTGTCTTTTATGGGCCAGCCAATTTTGTATCCAGACAGCCAACTTCCCCTGTATCCCATGCCTCCTAACTTTCTGAATGAGCCTACCATGGGGAACCTTATCAAACGCCTTGCTAAAATCCATATACACCACATCCACTGCTCTTCCTTCATCAATGTGTTTTGTCACATCTTCAAAGAATTCAATAAGGCTTGTGAGGCATGACCTGCCCCTCTCAAAGCCATGCTGACGGTCTCTAATCAAACCATGCTTTTCAAGATGTTGGTATGGTTCTTAAAGAATACTTTGCCTCTGTCTTCACAAAAGAGGAGGACGATGCAGTTAAGGAGGAGGAGTGTGAAGTATTGGATGTGATAAACGTAGGGAGAGAGGAAGTATTAATGGGATTAGTATCCTTGAAAGTTGATAAATCACCAGGGATGGATGAAATGTACCCCAGGCTGTTAAAAAGAAGCAAGACAGGAAATAGCAGAAGGTCTGACCATCATTTTCCAGTCCTCACTGGATACAGGTGTGGTGTCAGAGGATTGGAGAATTGCTAACGTTGTCCCTCTGTTTAAAAAGGAGCGAGGGATAAATCGAATAATTACAGGCCAGTCAGTCTAACCTCAGAAGTGGGCAAATTATTGGAGTCTATTTTGAGAGACAGGATAAACTGTCACTTAGAAAGGCACAGGTTAATCAAGGCTAGTCAGCATGGATTTGTTAAGGGAGGATCTTGTCTGACCAACTTGATCAAATTTTTTGAAGAAGTAACAAGGAAGATAGATGAGGGTAGTGCAGTTGATGTGGTCTACATGGATTTTAGCAAGGCTTTTGACAACGTCCCACGTGGCAGACTAGTTAAAAAAAAATCCCATGGGATCCAGGGAAATGCAGCAAGGTGGATACAAAATTGGCTCTGGCAGGAAACAAAAGGTAATTGTTGACGGGTATTTTTGCGATTGGAGGACTGTTTCCAGTGGCATTCCGCAGGGCTCAGTACTGGGTCCCCTGCTTTTTGTGATATATATTAATGGTTTGGATGTAAATGTAGGGGGCATGATCAAGAAGTTTGCAGACGACACAAAGATTGGCCGTGAGGTAGATAGCGAGGAGGATAGCTGTAGGCTGCAGGAAGATATTGATGGTCTGGTCAGATGGGCAGAAAAGTAGTAAATGGAATTCAAACTGGAGAAGTGTGAGGTGATGCATTTGGGGAGGTCAAACAAGGCAAAGGAATACACGATTAATGGGAAAATACTGAGAAGTGTAGAGGAAGTGAGGGACCTTGGAGTGAATGTCCACAGATCCCTGAAGGTAGCAGGACAGGTTGATAAGGTGGTTAAGAAGGCAAATGGAACCCTTTCCTTTATTAGCCGAGGTATAGAATATAAGAGCAGGGAAGTTATGCTGGAACTATATAACTCATTGGTTAGGCCACAATTTGAGTACTGTGTACAGTTCTGGTCATCTCATTACAGAAAGGATGTAATTGCACGAGAGAGGGTACAGAGGAGATTTACGAGGATGTTGCCAGGACTGGAAAAATGCAGCTATGAGGAAAGATTGCATAGGCTGGGGTTGTTCTCCTTGAAACAGATGGCTGAGGGGAGATCTGATTGAAATGTACAAAATTCTAGGGGCTCGTATAGAGTGGAGGTGAAGGGTCTATTCAGCTTAGCAGAGGTGTCAGTGACTAGGGGGCATAGATTTAAAGTGATTGGTAGAAAAACTAGAGGGGAGATGAGGAAAAACTTTTTCACCCTGAGAGTGGTGAGGGTCTGGAACTCACTGCCTGAAAGGGTAGTTGAGGCAGAGACCCTCAACTCATTCACAAGGAGTCTGGATATGCACCTCAAGTGCCATAAGCTGCAGGGCTACGGACCAAATGCTGGAAGGTGGGATTAGAATGGGTGGATCGTTTTTCGGCTGGCACAGATACGATGGACCAAGTGGCCTCTTTCTGTGCCTTAAACATGCTATGATTTCTAAGATTCTAAAGAGCATCTGATAGTGTGAAAGGGAGATCCGAAAGATTTTTAAGTGCTAGTAGAGGCTGTAGTTTGAACAGATTACACAATGAAATGAAGGCTGATGAGCAGTCTCGCAATAGAATTAGTAGAAGTCCTCATGACCCTGAAGGTTTGGTGGCTGCCAATAATTTGAGGATAAACCAGGAGAGGCAAAACAAAAGGAGTTAGAGAGTTGGAGAGAGTTTGCTGTTTATTTTGAGGTGCCAGATAAGGGGACAGCCAGCCTTGCCACATAGATGGATTTGTACTGAAAGTCCTTCATGGAACTTAAGGCTAAAGCAAGGCTAGTTGTGAGAGGTTTTGAAGAGTGACTGGGTGATACCAATGTTAGAATGGACTCTCCCACAGCTAGAAAAGTAATTCTGAAAATCCTTTTAGCTCTTTTGGCTACATATTCATGGGAGTGTAGATTAATCAATGTAAAATCTGCATTTCTGCAGGGTGATACTTTTCAGAAAAGAAGTGTTTCTGAAACTGCCTTAGAGGCAGCAGATACAGAGGAAAATTCTGGAAACTGAACAAATGCGTCTTTGATCTTAATGATATTTCCAGGGTGTGGTATTTCTCAGTGAGATCTGATTTGTTGAAAATTGGTTGACTAAAAGCAGATCCTACAATGTTTTATTGGTATCATAAAGGGAAACTTTAAAGCATATTCATGATGCACGTTGATGATTTTTTATGGGAGGAACTGCAGAATGTGAGAAATGTGTTATTAAGATTAAAGCAGAATTTCAGATTGGGAGTCAGGCTTGTGGGGCCTTTAAATATATTGATTCAGATATTAAACAGACTAAGTTTGAATCAACAATTCTATTTTTAGAGAGCGTTACTCCCATCCCGGTTAATCATGTTCAGTCATCACAGAAAGATAATATATGCAAAGTAGAGACTGAGCAATTGTGAAGCCTGGTGGGTCAATTAAACTGGTTGGGTTCTCAGACTTGGCCTGATGTTAGTTTTAATATTTTGGAGCTCTGTACTACTATGAAATACCCAAAAGTTGATTGTTTCATGGGCAACTAAAACATTAAAAAAATTACATCTGGAGAAATATGTACTCAAATTCCCACCCAAAAAACATGACGCTAATAATTTTTAGTGACGCTTCACATGCTAATCTTGCTGATGGGTATTCGAGTGCAGTTGGTTTCATAATATTTCTGATGGGTGAAAATGGGAAATGTTGTGCTTTAGCTTGGGAAGCTCAGAAAATAAAGAGGGTTGTTAAAAATACTTTAGCTGTGGAAACACTGGTGCTTGTGGAGGCAGTGGATATGGGACTCTATTTTTCAAATATCTTGGGTGAAATTCTGTACAAGGGGCATATTGAAGATGGAATACCCATTGAATGTTATGTAGATAGGGGAGGTGGTGGTATTGTGGTAATATCACTGAGCTAGTAATCTAGAGGCTAATCCCCTGGAGACACGGGTTCAAATCCCACCACGGCAGCTGATGGAATTTAAATTAAACTACAATAAAATCTGGAATGGTGACCATGAAACAATCATCAATTGTCATAAAAACCCATCTGACTCACTAATGTCATTTAGGGAAGGAAATCTGCCGTCCTTACCCGGTCTGGCCTATGTGTGACTCCAGACCCACAGCAATGTGGTTGACTCTTAACTGCCCTCTGAAATGGCCGAGTAAGCTACTCCATTGTCAAGGGCAATTAGGGATGGGCAACAAATGCTGGCCTTGCACAGTGGCGCAGTGGTTAGCAGCGCAGCCTCACAGCTCCAACGACCCGGGTTCAATTCCGGGTACTGCCTGTGTGGAGTTTGCAAGTTCTCCCTGTGTCTGCGTGGGTTTCCTCCGGGTGCTCCGGTTTCCTGCCGAAAGACTTGCAGGTTGGTAGGTAAATTGGCCACTATAAGTTTCCCCTAGTGTAGGTAGGTGGTAGGGAAATATAGGGACAGGTGGGGATGTGGTAGGAATATGGAATTAGTGTAGGATTAGTATAAATGGGTGGTTGATGGTCGGCACAGACTCGGTGGGCCGAAGGGCCTGTTTCAGTGCTGTATCTCTAAACTAAACTAAACTTGCCAGTGATTCCCACATCCCATAAAAGAATTTAAAAAAAGAGAATTGTTCCTTGTGGGATAATGTATACTCTCCAAAAAGTGTGAGCATGAAAAGGTTATGGATTGAAACAAATGCCGGAGAGAAAGGACATCTCCAAAATTAAATGGGTACATGCAAGTCATCAGCTCTCTGATTATTTTACAAAAAGAAATGCTTGTACAATGAAATTGCTAGGGATCTTAGAGGAGTGGCACCTTGCAATTAATGCTTTGTACAGAATATGGAATTTATTTTGATTTTTTAAAGGTTTGTGCATGTTAAAACTCGAAGCTTCAAAGAAAAAGAAGGGAATCTTAATTGTGTTTAATTATATGCAGGTGGAGGGTATTAATTAGGGTCTGTCTTCAGTGTGTATATAAGGAGACACTTACTGAAACTGTGTGAAGGTTTGAGTGAGGAACTGCATGTTTATAATCTTTTTACTTTGTAAAATAAATGCAAGACTGAGTAAAGATTGGCTCCAGCATTATCCTCCAACAACAAGCTTTCTGGAGTATAATAATCTGTGGAGAGAAAAACAGAGTTAACGTTCCAGGTTGATGACCAGAACTGATGAAAGGTCATCAACCTGAAAAGTTAACACTGTTTTTCTCTCCACAGATGCTGCCTGACCTGCTGAATGTTTCAGTATTTTCTGTTTTATGTCCCTTTTTACCTTCTCTATCTTTTCTGAACACTTTATATCCTTGTATATTAAGCTCCCAGTCCTCGCCATTTTTAAGCCACGTTTCCATTATTGCCATTATATCAGATTCCCACACTGCTATTTGTGCTTGTAGCTCAGCAACCTTATTCACCACACTTTGTGCGTTTGCACACATGGGGCTGGATTTTGCGCAGGAAGTGGGGCTCCCAGCACCAGGCGAAAAGGCATGGGGAACCTCGCCTCTGCCTTCTCTCCTCCCCAGCGCAGTGATCCTCTTTTTTTCTTTGTCAAAGCTTCAGGAGGCTGGATCCCCATCACTTTAAAGACAGGGATCCCGCCTCTAAGCGCTGCTGGCCAATCACAGGGGGCTAGTAGCTCAGTAGAATCGGCAGCACCACCGGAAGCAGTGGCCACTGCTGATACTGCAGAGGTCTCCGACCCAAGCCCAGTGCTGGAACTGCAGAACAGAGGTAGGTGAGGAGGGGCTGCCGGGCTCAGTCTGGAAGGCCTCAGCAAGTGGGGGGTTGGTCTTGCAGTCCAGCGGAGGGGGGTCCTGGGGGGTGTATTGGTTCTGGTGGGGTCCTCCATGGACCACAAATTGCCCACAAAGGAGGGGCTACATCCAAGCCTGCAGGGAGGGTACCTTGTGTAACAAGGCATCCTCCATGTGCAGCAGAGGCGCCCCCCCCCGCCCCCCACCTTCGCTGCTGGTAAGATCCCAGTGGCATCAGGAAAAAGCCCTTTAACAGGCCGCTGAAGGGCCTCAATTTGCATCTGGGCTGGAAGGCTGTTGTCAGCTTATCCCTCCCCTGGGAAGATTGCCGGGCGATGGGGGAAGCAACGGTCCTGCCACCTCCCCTGCCACCCGCTGCGATTCTCTGTGCCCCCCTCCACCTCCCATCCCGTCTTGGGGGTGGGGAGGGGGGTAAAATTCCAGCCATGTACTCTAAACTTGTCTTTGTATTCCTCATAGTCCTTCTTAGTCCGCTCCTATCTAATATGATACTACTTCTTTCACTAATACTATCCAACACTCTCACTCCTTTACGCACCTTATTCTTCTTTTCTACTTCTATATGGTGGTGTCCTTCCTTCTGCCATCTTGGTTTAACACCTTCCCCAACCACACTAGTGAACTGTCCTGAAGAAGACATTGGTCCCAGTCCTGTTAAGGTGCAACCTGTCCCTTTTTGAATAGGTGCCTCCTGCCCTAGAACTGGTCCCAATGTCCCAAGAATGTGAATCCCTCCCTCCTGCACCATGCCTCAAGCCACACAGTGAGGGGTAGGGGATGGGGCAATGTTGTGTTTTAATGGTGTACGTTGCGATGATGTACAGTCACAGATATTGTTAGTTGAAGAATCTTGGTCTAAAACTGTCTGGTAAGGGAGTTAAAAGTTGCTTGTGCAAGAAAGTAACGATCGTGATTGATTGTAACAGGAGTGAAATTGTGATATTTATCATTTCACTGTTTTCAGAGCTTTGTAAACATCCCAGGAAAATGTGGAGTGGCCCTAATTAACAAGCAGAAATCACTTACTCCATAATTTCCTGTTTCAATTGCGCGATCCGAGAGCCCTACACAGTAAATCCACCATTCCAATGGCCCCAGTCACCAGGAAATCCAGGCCAATATTTACACAGACTAGCACTCAAAGCATAGAATAGCTGAAATACTCAGTGATTGGCACAATGAAAGAGACAGCCAGTTAATTCTGTCATGCAACATAACACTAACCAGAGTCAGTGTTTCTCCCTTCGCATCACAGCTGATAACTGGCCAGATCATCTGAATTAAAAACAAAGTGTTGGAAATACTCAGCAGGTCAGACAGCATCTGCGGAGAGAGAAACAGAGTTAACGTTTCAGATCCATTATCTGATGCTGCTGAGTAATACCAGCATTTTCTGTTTTTAGTTCAGATTTTCAGCATCAGCAGTACTTTGCTTTTGCTGCAGACAATTTGAATCTTATTTTACATGAAAATGAATGTGGAACTGCCGGGAAGAACTGAGCTGAGGAGTGACTGTGCTATAGCATAGCATAGAGAGTAAATGAAAAGGTTTTTGTTTATTGAACTAAAACCCTTTGGAAATCCCCTCATACTTTTGAAGTATTCAGATTACTGCCTCTGATTTTTTTGAGGCCTCCATTGATGTCTCTCATTTCTAGACTTGCAGCTGCTGCAAAACTTATACCTTTGGAAAATATCAATATGAAAAATAGATTTGGAGACATCAATAACTGGATTGTTGAGTTCTGCAGTCTGACTTCTGAGTTATCTCCTGTAGTTTTGTAAAATAACTGAAAGCCTGACTAGGCTCGAGACTGCTGTGCTCATTTGTTCAAAATTTGAGCCTGTCTTATGTGACTTCATGAAAAATCCGTTTCTGCAGTGGGTGATGTTTCATTTCACTTTTTTAAACCATTAACTGCAGCTCTGCTGAAGCAGAAATACAAACGTGTCAGATGCTGGGCTATAGTTTGGTGCTTAAAAAACAGAAGTTATCAGCTTTATTGGAGAATCTAAGATTAGCTTGTTATGAATTTATGAACTGATCAACTGCATTTGTTGGTTAAAACAAGAAATGGTTGTCTGCTGCAAGTATTTAAATATTTATTGTTCTTCCTGTAATCAAGTAGATTTATTATTGAGTGCTGTAGAACTTTTTCAGCAAACAGATGAGATATTTGTAAAGTAGTGAAGACATGAGAAGGTGTTGCATCATTTACAAATAATGCATGTGGGGAGAGGGAAGGGGGTTGAGGAGAGAGAGGAGGCGGGGGAAGGAATCAGCCTGTGGGAGAGCAGGGTGTTATACTCCAGAAAGCTTGTCGAAGGATGATGCTGGAGCCAATCTTTACTCAGTCTTGCACTTATTCAACAAAGTAAAAAGATTACAAACATGTATCTTCTCACTCAAAGCTTCACCCAGTTTCAGTAAGTATCTCCTTACATATACTCAAGTCAAACCCTAATTAACACCATCCACCTGCATATGATTAAACACAATTAGCACAGATGCTGCCTGACCTGTGTATTTCCAGCATTTTGTTTTTGTTAGATTTCAGCAACTGCAGTATTTTGCTTTTGTATTAAGGACAAAAGGGAGGGCAGTGGTAGTACTGATTAGAGAAGATATTATAGTGTTAGAGAGGATGTCCTCGAGGGGGCAAAGACAGAATCCGCTTGGTTAGCGTTGAGAACAAAAAGCATATGATAACGCTAGTGGGGGTATTCTATAGGCTTCCAAACAGAGAGAGAGAGAGAGATAGAGGAGCAAATCTGCAGGGAAATCAGATGTACAAGAACTATAGAGTGGTGACAAAAACAAAAACAAAAACAAAAACAGAAGTTCCGAAGAAGGGTCACTGACCCGAAACGTTAACTCTGCTTCTCTTTCCACAGATGCTGCCAGACCTGCTGAGTGAATCCAGCATTTCTTGTTTTTGTTTCAGATTTCCAGCATCCGCAGTATTTTGCTTTTACTATAGAGTGGTGATATTGGGGAACTTTAATTACCCAATTCTCAATTGGGAAAGTGTTAGAGTAAAGGGAAAGGGGGGGGAGGAATTTCTGAAATGTGTTCAGGAGAACTTCCTTGTTCAGTATGTTCTCAGTCCAACAAGAAAGGAGGCATTATAAAAGCAAAATACTGCAGATGCTGGAAATCAAATAAAAACAAGAAATGCTGGAAATACTCAGCATGTCTGGCAGCATCTGTAGAGAGAGAAGCAAAGTTAACGTTTCAGGTCTGTGACCTTTCATCAGAACTGGCAAAGGTTAGAAATGTAATTGGTTTTAAGCAAGTGAAATGGGGGTGGGGGGGGGGGTGGGAAAGAGAACAAAAGGGATGGTATGCGATAGGACAGAGGACAGGAGAGATTACCTGACAAGGAGGTCATGGGGCAAAGACAGAGTGTGCTAATGGTGTGGTGAAAAACAAAGCATTAGTGCAGAGAGAGGGTTAATAACACAGTAATGAACAGCCATAGCCAAAAGCACAAACATGAAAAACCCAGTTTAAGGCAGGAACATGGTTTAAAAAAAAATGATTACACAAAATAATAAAAAAAATTAAAGGGCCGTCATGCTCTGAAATTATTGAACTCAATGTTCAGTCTGGCAGGCTGTAGCGTGCCTAATTTGTAAATGAGATGCTGTTCCTCGAGCTTGCGTTGATGTTCACTGGAACACTGCAGCAATCCCAGGACAGAGATGTAGGCATGAGAACAGGGTGGAGAGTTAAAAAAGCAAGCAACCGGAAGCTCGGGGTCACGTTTTCGGACTGAGTGGAGGTGTTCCGCAAAGCGGTCACCCAATCTGTGAGCAGTGAATACAGTATACTACATTGAAAGAAGTGCAAGTAAATTGCTGCTTCACCTGAAAGGAGTGTTTGGGGCCTGGGATAGTGAGGAGAGAGGAGGTAAATGGGCAGGTATTACACCTCCTGTGATTGCAGGGTAAGGTACCGTGGGAAGGGGACGAGGTATTGGGGGTAATGGAGGAGTGGACCAGGGTGTTGCAGAGGGAACGATCCCTTCGGAATGCTGACAGGGGAAGGGAGGGGAAGTTGCGTTTGGTAGTGAAATCACGCTGAAGGTGGCGGAAATGGCGGAGGATGATCATTTGGATGTGGAGGCTGATGGGGTGGAAAGTGAGGACAAGGGGAACCCTGTCACAGTTCTGGGAGGGAGGGGAAGGGATGAGGGTAGAGGTGCAGGAAATGGGCCGGACACGGTTGAGGGCCCTGTCAACCACAGTTGGGGGGGGAGGGGGGCGTGGAATCCTCCGATGAGGTAAAAGGAAGACATATCAGAAGCACTGTCACGGAAGGTAGCATCATCAGAGCAGATGCGTCGGAGACGGAGAAACTGGGAGAATGGAATGGAGTCCTTACAGGAGGTAGGGTGTGAAGAAGTGTAGTTGAGGTAGCTGTGGGAGTCAGTGAGCTTATAATGGATATTAGTGAACAGCCTATCCCCAGAGATGGAGACAGAGAAGTCGAGGAAGGGAAGTGTCGGAGATGGACCATGTAAAGGTGAGAGAAGGGTGGAAATTGGAAGCAAAGTTGATAAAGTTTTCCAGTTCGGGGCGAGAGCAGGAAACGGCACCGATACAGTCATCAATGTACCAGAAAAAGAGTTGGGGGAGGGGGCCTGAGTAGGACTGGAACAAAGAATGCTCGACATATCCCACAAAAAGACAGGCATAACTAGGACCAATGTGGTACCCATAGCAACACCTTTTACTTGAAGGAAGTGAGTGGAGTTGAAGGAGAAGTTGTTCAATGTGAGAACAAGTTCAGCCAGGTGGAGGAGGGTGTTGGTGGATGGGGACTGGTTGGGCCTCTGTTCAAGGAAGAAGCGGAGAGCCCTCAAACCATCCTGGTGGGGGATGGAGGTGTCGAGAGATTGGACGTCCATAGTGAAGGCCAGGGCCAGGAAACTGGAAATTGTCAAAATGATGCGTCAGAAGAGTCACAGATGTAGGTGGGAAGAGATTTGACCAGGGGAGAAAAGATAGAGTCAAGATAGGAAGAAATAAGTTCAGTGGAGCAGGAACAGGCTGAAACGATGGGTCTACCGGGTCAGTCCTGTTTGTGGATTTTGGGAAGGAGGTAGAAGCGGGCAGTCCGGGGTTGTGGGACTATGAGGTTGGAAGCTGTAGAGGGAAGATCTGCAGAGGAGATGAGGTCAGTGACAGTCCTGTGGACAGTAGCTTGATGTTCGGTGGTGTGGTCATGGTCCAGGGGGAGTTGGGAAGATGTGTCTGAGAGTTGTCGCTCAGCCTCTGCAAGGTAGTGGTTGGTACGCCAGACAACAACAGCACCACCCTTGTCTGCAGGTTTGATGACCATGTTGGGGTTAGACCTGAGAGAACGGAGTGCAGCAAGTTCAGAGGGGGATAGGTTAGAGTGAGTGAGGGGAGCAGAGAAATTGAGATGGCCAATGTCTCGCCGATAATTCTCAATGAAAAGATCAAGAGTGGGTAACAAGCCAGAGGGAGGGGTCTAAGTGGAGGGAGAATACTGGAAACAGGTGACATGATCTGCTGGTCGTAGGGAGGACTCCTGGTCAAAGAAGTGAGCACGGAGGCGAAGGCGATGAAAGAAGAGTTCAATGTCATTCTGAGTGTGAATGCATTGAGGTGGGGGCATAAGGGAATAAAACTGAATCCTTTGAGTACAGATCATTCAGCGTCAGAGAGGGAAAGATCAGAGGGTATTGTGAATACATGGCAAGGGATCAGATTGGGAAAGGGATGCGGTCAGAGGGAAGTGAAGGGGAGGAAGGATCTGGAGGAGCGTTGGTACCCATGAGTTGCTGGATGTTCCTTAACACCTGAAAGAAAGAGAAAAAGTTTTATGTTAATGTGTCAGATAAGGCACAGGATGAAATGAAACTGCAGAGTAGAACAGCTTTGAGATAAGGTGAGCCGGTGTTTCTGGAGAGAGAGGTCCAGTGTGTGCATGTAGCGGCGCAAAGCACTGAGTGTGGATCTCAGGATGCGGCGAGAACAGCAGTCCGAGGAATGTTGTATTTCTTGGAGATACCTGTAAACCTGGGTGGATTCAAAACATGAAGAATGGAACTTCAAATCCACATGGAATAAGTCAGAGCCAGGGACAGTCACTGAGGAAGGAGATGTGGCTGTGAAAACGAGTTTTGATGGACACTTTATCAAACACCAGGAAGGAAATAGAAAATAATGAAGGTGAACAAGGTAAAAGAGACAAATGGAAATCCCATTGGACAGAAGATCAGAACTTCTCTTCCAGGAATGCTTACCTTGAAGAAGTGGTGGTGAATTAAACACTAAAGTAAAATACTGCAGATGCTGGAAATCTGAAATAAAAACAGAAAATGCTGGAAATACTCAGCAGGTCTGGCAGCATCTGTGGAGAGAGAAGCAGAGTTAACGTTTCAGGTCAGTGACCCTTCATCAGAACTGGCAAAGGTTAGAAATGTAATCTGGTTTTAAGTAAGTGAAAGTGGTTGGGGGGGGGGTTGGGGGTGGAAAGAGAAACAAACATTGAAACATAGAAGCAGGAATAGGCCATTCGGCCCTTTGGGCCTGCACCGCCATTCAATACGATCATGGCTGAAAAAAAAACAAAAGATAAGGTATGTGATAGCGCAGAGGGCAGGAGAAATAAACTGACAAGGAGATCATGGGTCAAAGGCAAAGGGAGTGTGCTAATGGAAGGAAACATTGCTGGATCTGGTGCTAGGGAATGAGGTGGGCCAAGTGAACCAAGTATCTGGGGGAAACACTTGGGGAAGAGTGATCATTGTAGCACAAGATTTAGATTAGTAATGGAGAAGAGCAAGGAACGATCTAAGACAGAATTTCTAAATTGGAAGAAGACTAATTTCAATTGGACGAAAGGGGTATCTAGCGAGGATAAAATGGGACTAAAGACTGACAGGAAAACAGTAATGGAACAGTGGGTGGTCTTTGAGGAGGCGATGCTTCCGGTAGAGGCTAGATACATTTCAACAAAAGGGAAAGATAGTGGAACCAAGGCCAGGGCTTCTTGGATGACGAAGGAGATAGAGAATATGATGAAACAAAAAAGAGGGTGTATAATGTTTGTCAAGTGAATTCTTCATGCAAGAACCTAGTCCAAAAACAATACATTAAGAGTGGAAGTGAAGAGGAAAATTATACTGGCAAAGAGAGAATATGAGAATACAATGGCAGTTAACATAAAGGGGAACTCAAATCTTCTATTGGTTTTTAAATAGTAAGTGGGTAGTAAGAGGTGGGGTGGGGCTTATTACAGATGGAGAGGGCAATATTTGCTTAGTGGCACAGGGCAAGGCTAGAATACTTGATGAGAACTTCGTATCTGTGTTTACTAAGGAAGAGGATGCTGACAAAATATCAGTAGAAGCCGAGATGGTAGAGGTAATGGATGGGGTGAAAATTGATGGGCAGGATGTACTGGAAAGGCTGGCTATGGTTAGAGTGGATAATTTGCCTGGTCCAGATGGTTTGCATCCCAGGTTGCTAAAGGACGTGGGATGGAGATAATGGAAGGGCTTGCCACAATCTTCCAATCTTCCCTAAATACGGGGGAGGTGCCAGAGGATTGGAAAGTGGCAAATATGAGAGACCTTTAATCAAGAAAGGGTATAAGGACAGTCCTAGCAACCACAGGCCAGTTAGTTTAACAGCAGTGGTGGGTAAGGTTTTCAAAACAATAATCGTGAAAACATTAACAGACACTTGAAGAGGTTTGAGTTAATTAAGGAGAGCCAGCACAGATTTATAAAGGCTTTTGATAAGGTCCCACATAAGACGTTAGTGTGCAAAATTAAAGCACATGGGATTTGGGGTAATATACTGGCATGGATTGAGAATTGGTTGACAGATAGGAAACAGAGAGTAGGAATAAACGGGTCTTTTCTGGGTGGCAGGCAGTGACTAGTGGGGTACTGCAGGGATCAGTGCTTGGGCCCCAGCTATTCACAATATATATTAATGACTTGGGTGAGGGAAATAAATGTAATATTTCCAATTACTCATACGACCCAAAGCTGGGGGCAGGGGTGAGGGGGGAGGAGGAGGAGGAATGTGAGCTGAGGAGGATGCAAAGAGGCTCCAATGTGATTTGGGCAAGTTGGGTGAGTGGGCAAATGCATGGCAGATGCAGTATAATGTGGATAAATGTGAGGTTATCCACTTTGATTGTAAAAACAGAACGGCAGATTATTATCTGAATGGTGATAGATTGGGAAAAGGGGAGGTGCAATGAGTCCTGGGTGTCCTTGTACACCAGTTGCTGAAAGCAAGCATTCAGGTGCAGCAAGCAGTTAGGGATGCGAATGGAATGTTGGCCTTCGTTGCAAGAGGATTTGAGTACAGGAGCAAGGATGTCTTACTGCAGTTATACAGGGCCTTGGTGAGACCACATCTGGAGTATTGTGTGCAGTTTTGGTCTCCTTATCTGAGAAAGGATGTTCTTGCCATGGAGGGAGGGCAATAAAGATTTACTCGGCTGATTCCTGGGATGGCAGGATTGATGTATCCGGAGAGATTGGGTCGACTAGGTCTATATTCACTAGAGTTTAGCAGAATGAGAGGGGATCTCATAGAAACCTATAAAATTCTAACAGGACTAGACAGGCTAGATGCAGGGAGGATGTTCCCAATGGCTGGGGAGTCCAGAACCAGGGGTCATAGTCTCAGGATACAGGGTTTGCCATTTAGAACCAAGATGAGGAGAAATTTCTTCGCTCAGAAGGTGGTGAACCTGTGGAATTCTCTACCACAGAAGGCAGTGGAGGCCAAGTCATTAAATATATTCAAGAAGGAGATAGATTTATTTCTTAATGCCAAAGGGATCAAAGGATATGGGGAGAAAGCGGGAACAGGGTACTGAATTAGACAATCAGACATAATCTTATTCAAATGGCAGAGCAGGCCTGAAGGGCCGAATGGCCTACTCCTGCTCCTAATTTCTATGTTTAAAAGGCAGATCATGCTTGACTAATTGAATTGAAATTTTTGATGAAGTAACAGAGAAGTGATGAAGGGAATGGGGTGGATATTACTTTTATGGATTTTAAGAAAGCGTTTGACAAAGTACCACATAAAAGGCTGGTGAGCACAACTAAGGCACATGAAATCGGAGGGTCAGTGTCCAATTGGATAAAAAAAATTGGCTTAAGGACAGAAAACAGAGTCGTAGTAAATGGTTGTTTTTCAGACTGGAGGATGGTAGACAATGGTGTTCCCCAAGGGTCAGTGCTGGGACCACTGCTTTTTTGATATATATAAATGAGTTGGATCTTGGAATACAGAGTGGGATTTCAAAATTTGCCGATGACACCAAACCTGGAGGTGCAGCAAACAGTGAGGATGATACCAATTGACTGCAACAGGACACAGATAGGTGAGCAGAATGGGCAGACAAGTGGCAAATGAAATTTAATACAGAGAAGTGTGAAGTGATGCATTTTGGCAGAAGGGAAAGGGAGAGGTAATATAGACTTAATGGTGCAGTTCTAAAGAGTGTGCAGAGACAGAGGGGCCTCCGGGTTCATGTGCATCGATCTTTGAAGGTGGCAGGACGTATTGAGAAAGTGGTCAGTAAATCATAGGGATCTTGGGCTTCATAAATAAAGGCATTGAGTACAAAAGCAGGGAGGTTATGCTGAACCTTTATAAAGCTCTGGTTAAGTCACAACTAGAGTATTGCATCCAGTTCTGGTCACCACACTTTAGGAAGGATGTGAGGGTCCTTGAGAGGGTGCAGAGGAGATTTACCAGAATGGTTCCAGGGATGAGGGATTTTAGTTACAAGGTTAGGTTGGAGAAGCTGGGGTTGATGTCGTTGGAGCAAAGGAGATTGAGGGGAGATTTGATTGAGGTGTACAAGATTATGACCGGTTTAGATAAGGTAGACAAAGAAAAGCTGTTCCCATTAACTGATGGTACAAGGACTAGGGGACATAGGTTGAAGGTTTGGGGCAAGAGGTGAAGGGGAATTTGAGGAAGAACTGTTTTTATGCAGTGAGTGGTAATGACCTGGAACTCTCTGCCTACGAGGGTGGTGGAAGCAGAGACGATGAATGATTTCAAAAGGAAATTGGATGGGCACTTGAGGGAAATAAACTTGCAGAGCTACAGGGATAGTGCGGGGGAACAGGACTGACTGGATTGCTGTACAGAGAGCTGGCATGGACTCGAAGGGCTGAATGGCCTTATGTGCTGTAGTGACTATGACTTATTCTGGTGCCCGGTTCCACTGTATGCTGGTTCCCAATTCTGCTATATCCAGGGAGGCTGGTTACACTCTATGGTGAACTAGGCTGGTACTTCCTCCAGCTTATTACTCTATTGACAACCTTGGCTGAAAACTTTAGCTCGACACAAACCTCGAAAATGAGCTGCAGTTATTTTGTTCATTGTGCCTGAGAGCATTAACCTGTTGGTATTCACTGCATGGTTCAATTTACCTTCAACCTTTTATTACCCAAGATGGTTTTACTTACAGAAGTGAATATTCAAATACATGTAAACTCTTTACAATTGGCTGCTGTTTTTCCCACATTACAACAGTGACTACATTTCAAAAATACTTCATTGACTGTTCAGCACTTTGGGACATCCTGTTGTCTTGAAAGGTGCTATGTAAATACAAGTCTTTCTTTATACCGACTGCCTGGCATGAGTTACATGTTATATAATGAGCAGTTTATTTCTTTTGAATTATGCAAATATACAAACCTATTAAAGATTGGATTTATATGGGGGGAGTGTGCAAAATTTTAATGCAGGCTTTGAACCTGTACCTGGGGATATAATGTGTATTTAAATAGCACCTCAAACATAGAAAAACATCCAGAACACTTGGCAGGAGTGTAATCAGACACAGAATGAGTACTGAGCCAATGAAGTAGACAGTCAGAGTAAGAAGATGCTTCAGCAAAGAGGTGAAGGTGATAGAGAGGCGGAAGGTTTAGTGAATGAATTTCATACAAAGGAGCCGAGAGAGCTGAGAGCATGGCCATCAATGTTGGAGCAGAGAGTGGGGCAAGGGAGTAGGGAAGAGAGCGTAGATAGGCTGGGTCATGTCCTTCTCAAAATGGAGGAGGTGTTGGGTGTCTTGCAAAGCATTAAGGTAGATAAGTCCCCAGGGCCTGATGGGATCTACCCCAGAATACTGAGGGAGGCAAGGGAAGAAATTGCTGGGGCCTTGACAGAAATCTTTGATTCCTCATTGGCTACAGGTGAGATCCCAGAGGACTGGAGAATAGTCAATGTTGTTCCTTTGTTTAAGAAGGGTAGCAAGGATAATCCAGGAAATTATAGGCCGGTGAGCCTTACGTCAGTGGTAGGGAAATTATTAGAGAGGATTCCTCGGGACAGGATTTACTCCCATTTGGAAACAAATGGACTTATTAGCAAGAGGCAGCATGGTTTTGTGAAGGGGAGGTCGTGTCTCACTAACTTGATTGAGTTTTTTGAGGAAGTGACAAAGATGATTGATGAAGGAAGGGCAGTGGATGTTGTCTATATGGACTTCAATAAAGCCTTTGACAAGGTCCCTCATGGCAGACTGGTACAAAAGGTGAAGTCACACGGGATCAGAGGTGAGCTGGCAAGATGGATACAGAACTGGCTCTGTCATAGAAGACAGAGGGTAGCAGTGGAAGGGTGATTTCCTGAATGGAAGGATGTGACTAGTGGTGTTCCGCAGGGATCAGTGCTGGGACCTTTGCTCTTTGTAGTATATATAAATGATTTGGAGGAAAATGTAGCTGGTCTGATTAGTAAGTTTGCGGACGACACAAAGGTTGGTGGAGTTGCGGATAGTGATGAGGATTGTCAGAGGATACAGCAGGATATAGATCGGTTGGAGACTTGGGCGGAGATATGGCAGATGGAGTTTAATCCGGACAAATGTGAGGTAATGCATTTTGGAAGGTCTAATGCAGGTGGGAAGTATACAGTAAATGGCAGAACCCTTAGGAGTATTGACAGGCAGAGAGATCTGGGCGTACAGGTCCACAGGTCACTGAAAGTGGCAACGTAAGTGGATAAGTTAGTCAAGAAGGCATACGGCATGCTTGCCTTCATCGGATGGGGCATAGAGTATAGAAATTGGCAAGTCATGCTGCAGCTGTACAGAACCTTAGTTAGGCCACACTTAGAATATTGCGTGCAATTCTGGTCGCCACACTACCAGAAGGACTTGGAGGCTTTGGAGAGGGTACAGAAGAGGTTTACCAGGATGTTGCCTGGTCTGGAGGGCGTTAGCTATGAGGAGAGGTTGGATAAACTCAGATTGTTTTCACTGGAACGACGGAGGTGGAGGGGCGACATGCTAGAGGTTTATAAAGTTATGAGTGGTATGAACAGAGTGGATAGTCAGAAGCTTTTTCCCAGGGTGGAAGAGTCAGTTACTAGGGGACATAGGTTTAAGGTGCGAGGGGCAAAGTTTAGAGGGGATGTGCGAGGCAAATTCTTTACACATAGGGTGGTGATTGCCTGGAACTTGCTGCCGGGGGAGGTGGTGGAAGCAGGTACGATAGTGACGTTTAAGAGGCATCTTGACAAATACATGAATAGGATGGGAATAGAAGGATACGGTCCCTGGAAGTGCAGAAGGTTTTAGTTTAGGCAGGCATCAAGATCGGCGCAGGCTTGGAGGGCCGAATGGCCTGTTCAAGTGGCTGATTGGCACTAGATTTGGTGGGCCTTACGGAAAAGAGGCAACACTAGGTTTTTGGAGTCACTTTATCTGAACTTCGAGACTTTTGTCGCAAGCATAAAATCCCAGCCTGTGTTTCCAATCTTCACATTTAAGCAAACATTCTCTGCGACCATGTTATATAGATCCAAGCCAAGTGGTGAAGAATGAAGCTGGACACTGATCCTTTTCTTGGGAGTAGGTTTATTCATAGAATGCAGCATTATTTATAATGGGATGCCTAGTTTGGTTAGCCAACCGATGACATCCTGAGATGCTGGGTGGGGAAATCAGGTGCCTCCCATAGCTGATCATAGTGGGCAGGTTGATCTGATGTGTTCCATGGTCTGGGCCTTGGGTTGTCCCTCATCTTCTACTTGAGGGACAGGTGGCCACATCATCCATGCCCTGTGCAGATTCGCTTGAATTCTGTCCAATCTCTTCAAGGGAGGTTAAAGCCAGGTGTTATATGGATCCAAGCCAAATGGTGAAGAACTGGGTTGTCCAACCTTTTCGTGCGGAGGGCCGCATTACAATTTCTGCTCGGCCCGGGGCTGGTCAGCAAATTTCGAAAGATAATGGCATTAAAAATGCATCTTGCTGATTAAAAACAACAATGAATTTGCCTTTTAGTGAAGAAGCTTTAAATGAGAAGATGAATTTATTGACTTACTTTCTCGTCACTATACTGAAAACTGATTTTAGTGACATACCTGGCATTGTTTTTGCTTGCATTAGTAGTCAGTCTCTACCCGCACATCTGATGTAGCGAAGCGAAGTATTCTGGATAGATGTCCATCTGTCAGGAGCGACCTTGATCTCTCTCCCTCCTCTCCCCGTGCTCTGTGTGTGTATGTCTTGTTCTTTCTTTCCCTCTTTCTCCCCCACCTCCCCTCTAGGACTAGGGGACACAGATTGGAAGTTTTGTCATAGTCATACAGCACAGAAACTGGCCCTTCGGCCCATCGTGTCTGTGCCAGCCATCAAGCACCTAACTATTCTAATCCCATTTTCCAGCACTAGGCCCGTAGCCTTGTATGCTATGGCGTTTCAAGTGCTCATCTAAATACTTCTTCAATGTTGTGAGGGTTCCTGCCTCTACCACCCCTTCAGGCAGTGTGTTCCAGATTCCAACCACCCTCTGGGTGAAAAAATGTTTCCTCAAGTCCCCTCTAAACCTCCTGCCTCTCACCTTAAATCTATGCCCCCTGGTTATTGACTCCTCCGCTAAAGGAAAGAGTTTCTTCCTATCTTTCCGATCAATTCCCCTCATAATTTTGTATACCTCAATCATGTCCCCGCTCAGCTTTCTCTGCTCTGAGGAAAACAACCCTAGCCTATCCAGTCTCTCTTCATAGCTGAAATGCTCCAGCCCAGGCAACATCCTGGTGAATCTCCCCTGCACCCTCTCCAGTGCAATCACATCCTTCCTATGGTATGGCGCCGAGAACTGTACACAGTACTCCAGCTGTGGCCTAACTAGTGTTTTATACAGCTCCATCATAACCTCCCTGCTCTTATATTCTGTGCCTCGGCTAATAAAGGCAAGTGTCCCATATGCCTTCCTAACCTCCTTATCTACCTGTGCTGCTGCCTTCAGTGATCTATGGACAAGTACACCAAGGTCCCTCTGACCCTCTACTTCCTAGGGTCCTACCATCTATTGTATATTCCCTTGCCTTGTTAGTCCTCCCAAAATGCATCACCTCGTACTTCTCCGGATTAAATTCCATTTGCCACTGCTCTGCCCATTTTACCAGCCCATCTATATCGTCCTGTAATCTAAGGCTTTCCTCCTTACTATTTACGATACAACCAATTTTCGTGCCATCTGCGAACTTACTTATACCTCCTATATTCACGTCTAAATCATTAATGTACACTACAAACAGCAAGGGTCTCAGCACTGATCCCTGTGGTACACCACTGGTCACAGGCTTCCACTCTCAAAAACAACCCTTGACCATCACCCTCTGCCTCCTGCCACGAAGTCAATTTTGGATCCAATTTGCCAAATTACAATGGATCCCATGGGCTCTTACCTTCTTAACCAATCTACCATGCGGGACCTTATCAAAAGCCTTACTGAAGTCCATGTGGACTACATCAACTGCTTTACCCTCATCTACACATCTAGTCACCTCCTCACAAAACTCAATCAAGTTAATTAGACTTGATCTCCCCCTGACAAAGCCATGCTGACTATCCCTGAGTAATCCCTGCCTCTCCAAGTGGAGATTAATCCTGTCCCTCGGAATATTTTCCAATAGTTTCCCAATCACTGATGTTAGACTCACTGGCCTGTAATTACCTGGTTTATCCCTGCTACCCTCCTTTGTGCAAAAGATGCAGGGGAATATGAGGAAGCACTTTTTTTTTTACACAGCGGGTGGTAATGACCTGGAACTCGCTGCCCACAGGGAGATGATCAATGACTTCAAGAGGAAGTTGGATGTCCGCCTGAGAGAAATAGAGTTGCAGGGCTGTGGGTATCAAGTGGGGAAGTGGGACTGACTGCATAGCTCCGTGGAGAGCCGGCATAGTCTCGATGAGCAGAATGGCCTCCTTCTGTGCCATAAGTAAATGACTATGAGTCTCCCCCCCCCCCCCCACTCTCTGTCTCTGTCTGTCTGTCTGTCTGTCTCCCTCTTGCCCCCCCGCCTCCTTTTCCCCACCCTCCCTCTCCAGCGCCATGTCTCCAGTGTTCCCTGCTTCCCAGTTTTCGCTCAGTGTTCTTGTCTCTCACACAGTTACAGAGTGTGGATGCTCAGCAGATGGTTGATCATTTCATTTAAAAACATCACGCAGTCAGTTTCACAGCTGACAGCTGCTAACATTGGAACAGCCATTTCCCAACGGACTCGGGGTTTTCCAGCAGACTTTAAAAAAAAAACAGAATCCGCCAGAAACCCCGAGTCTGTTGGCATACAGCTGTTCCCGATGTGAGCGGCTTTCATCTGTGAAACTGACTGCGTGATGTTTTTTAAAAAGGCCACTCTAAGAAGAAGACCAAGGGAAATTTCTCATCTCCAGTCACGGGGGGGATGAGGAACGGCCCTGGGAACAGTTTACATCCGAGGGTTGGATGGATGGTGGGGCCGGATCCTGGCCCATAGGCCGTATGTTGGACAAACCCAGTGAAGAAAGAAGCTAGACACAGATCCTTTCCCAGATAGTGAGTTTATTCACAGAATGCAGCATTATGCCTCCCTGCCAGTGTCCCAGCAGGTTCTCTTGAAATCCACTCTAAGTTCTTAAAGATACACAGATGAAGGGCATTGTTTAATTAGCAACATAATTAACCTACTATTAACAGCAGGGATCTCTGCTGTTAGGTCAGTATTGGTTTTTCTAATGCTGCATGAATTCCAGGTACAGCCCAGCTGGATAGTTGCTTGATAGCAGTTGCATGAATATTAGCTGCTGTATCCCCGAATGGCCGGCACGATTTTAAGCGCTTTCTTGGTGGGTTTTTCAAGTCTTTGTGAATGGGGAGGTCCGTATTGCTCATGACTTTTTCTTTCTCAGAGCACAATGGCATCACGGTGAATGGTGGAACGTAAAATGTGGGACATCTTCAGGAGTCACTCAGCTGGAGTGGCCATAAGCATCCCTCACTCTGTTCTCATGGCAGCATTTTAGCTGTACGTTCATGATCTTTGTGTGGTGGTTGCAGGACCATGAGGCAGACCAGTATTCTGCAGCGGAATAGACTGGAGCCACTCTTTTAACTCTTTCCCTGGCTTACTAGGGAAGTTGAGGATAGTATTAGATTAAAAGAAGAGGCTTATAATGTTGCAACAAACAGTAGCAAGTCTGAGGATTGGGAGTGTTTTACAAACCAGCAAAGGGCCACCAAAAAGTTGATAAAAAGGAAAAAAAATAGAATGAGAGTAAACCAGCCAGGAATATAAATACAGATTGTGAGAGCGTTTACAAGTATATCAAAAGGAGAATAGCTAAAATAAACTTTGGTCCCTTAGCGGCAGAGACAGGAGAAATGACCATGGGGAATGAAGAAATGGCAGAGACATTGAACAATGATTTTGTGTCTATCTTCACAGAAGACACAAATGACATACCAGAAATAGAGAGTAACCTAGGGGCTAATGGGAGTGAGGAACTTGAGGTAATTAATATCAGCAGATAAAAAGTATTGGAGAAACTTAAGGGACTAAAAGCTGACAAATCCCCAGAACCTGATAGCCTGCATCCTAGGGTTCTAAAAGAGGTAGCTGCAGAGATAGTTGATGCACTGGTTACGATTTTCCAAAATTCCCTAGATTCTAGAAGGGTCCCAGCAGATTGGAAGTTAGCAACTGTAACATCACTATTTAAGACATAGGCAGGAAGAGTGATGAGGTCCTGCAGGGGGAGTTGAGGGAGTTAGGTAGAAAGTTAAAAAACAGGACCTCTAGGGTTGTAATCTCAGGATTACTCCCTGTTCCACGTACCAGTGAGGCTAGAAATAGGAAGATAGTGCAGCTAAACACGTGGCTGAACAGCTGGTGTAGCAGGGAGGGTTTCAGATATCTGGATCATTGGGATCACTTCAAGGACAGGTGGGACCTGTACAAGAAGGACGGGTTGCATCTAAACTGGAGGTGCACAAATATCCTGGCTGCGAGGTTTGCTAGTGTCACTCGGGAGGGTTTAAACTAGTGTGGCAGGGGGGTGGAAACCAGAGCAGTAGGACAGCTAGTGAAATAACTGAGGGGAACTAGTGAATAAGGCCAGTAAGACGAAGAGGAAGAGCAGGCAGGGAGATGTTGCTGAGCACAGCTGGACTGGTGGTCTGAAGTGCATTTGTTTCAATGCGAGAAGTATAACAGGTAAGGCAGATGAACTTAGAGCTTGGATTAGTACTTGGAACTATGATGTTGTTGCTATTACAGAGACTTGGTTGAGGGAAGGACAGGATTGGCAGCTAAACGTTCCGGGATTTTGATGCTTCAGGCGGGATAGAGGGGGATGTAAAAGGGGTGGGGGAGTTGCAATACTGGTTAAGGAGAATATCACAGCTGTACTGCAGGAGGACACCTCGGAGGGGTCATGCAGCGAGGCAATATGGGTGGAGCTCAGGAATAGGAAGTGTGCAGTCACAATGTTGGGGGTTTACTACAGGCCTCCCAACAGCCAGCGGGAGGTAGAGGAGCAGATATGTAGACAGATTTTGGAAAGATGTAAAGGTAACAGGGTTGTAGTGGTGGGTGATTTTAACTTCCCTTATACTGACTGGGACTCACTTAGTGTCAGGGGCTTGGATGGGGCAGAATTTGTAAGGAGCATCCAGGAGGGCTTCTTGAAACAATACGTAGATAGTCCAACTAGGGATGGGGCCGTACTGGACCTGGTATTGGGGAATGAGCCTGGCCAAGTGGTTGAAATTTCAGTAGGGGAGCATGTCAGGAACAGTGACTATAATTCCGTAAGTTTTAAGGTACTTGTGGATAATGATAGGAGAAGTCCTCGGGTGAAGGTGCTAAATTGGGGGAAGGCTAATTATAACAATATTAGTCAGGAACTGAAGAATTTAGATTGGGGGCGGCTGTTTGAGGGTAAATCAACATCTGACATGTGGGAGTCTTTCAAACATCAGTTGATTAGAATCCAGGACCAGCATGTTCCTGTGAGGGAGAAGGATACGTTTGGCACGTTTCGGGAATCTTGGATAACGCGGGATATTGTAGCCCAGTCAAAAAGAAAAAGGAAGCATTCGTAAGGGCTGGAAGGCTAGGAAAGCTCTTGAGGAATATAAAGACAGTAGGAAGGAACTTAAGCAAGGAGTCAGGAGGGCTAAAAGGGGTCACAAAAAGCCATCGGCAAACAGGATTAAGGAGAATCCCAAGGCTTTTTATACATATATAAAGGGCAAGAGGGTAGCCAGGGAAAGGATTGGCCCACTCAAGGACAGAGGAGGGAATCTATGTGTGGAGACAGAGGAAATGGGCGAGGTACTAAATGAGTACTTTGCATCAGTATTCACCAAAGAGAAGGACTTGGTGGATGATGAGCCTAGGGAAGGGAGTGTAGATAGTCTGAATCATGTCGTTATCAACAAGGAGGAGGTGTTGGGCGTCTTGCAAATCATTAAGGTAGATAAGTCCCCAGGGCCTGATGGGATCTACCCCAGAATACTGAGGGAGGTAAGGGAGGAAATTGCTGGGATCTTGACAGAAATCTTTGTATCTTTATTGGCTACAGGTGAGGTCCCAGAGGACTGGAGAATAGCCAATGTTGTTCCTTTGTTGAAGAAGGGTAGCAAGGATAATCCAGGAAATTATAGGCTGGTGAGCCTTACGTCAGTGGCAAGGAAATTATTGGAGAAGATTCTTCGGGACAGGATTTACCACCATTTGGAAACAAATGGACTTATTAGCAAGAGGCAGCATGGTTTTGTGAAGGGGAAGTCGTGTCTCACTAACTTGATTGAGTTTTTTGAGGAAGTGACGAAGATGATTGATGAAGGAAAGGCAGAGGATATTGTCCACATGGACTTCAGTAAAGCCTTTGACAAGGTCCCTCATGGCAGACTGGTATAAAAGGTGAAGTCACACGGGATCAGAGGTGAGCTGGCAGGATGGATACAGAACTGGCTCTGTCATAGAAGACAGAGGGTAGCAGTGGAAGGGTGCTTTTCTGAATGGAGGGATGTGACTAGTGGTGTTCCGCAGGGATCAGTGCTGGGACCTTTGCTCTTTGTAGTATATATAAATGATTTGGAGGAAAATGTAGCTGGTCTGATTAGTAAGTTTGCGGACGACACAAAGGTTGGTGGAGTTGCGGATAGTGATGAGGATTGTCAGAGGATACAGCAGGATATAGATCGGTTGGAGACTTGGGCGGAGAAATGGCAGATGGAGTTTAATCCGGACAAATGTGAGGTAATGCATTTTGGAAGGTCTAATGCAGGTGGGAGGTATACAGTAAATGGCAGAACCCTTAGGAGTATTGACAGGCAGAGAGATCTGGGTGTACAGGTCCACAGGTGACTGAAAGTGGCAACGCAGGTGGATAAGGTAGTCAAGAAGGCATACGGCATGCTTGCCTTCATTGGTCGGGGCATAGAGTATAAAAATTGGCAAGTCATGCTGCAGCTGTACAGAACCTTAGTTAGGCCACACTTAGAATATTGCGTGCAATTCTGGTCGCCACACTACCAGAAGGACGTGGAGGCTTTGGAGAGGATACAGAAAAGGTTTAGCAGGATGTTGCCTGGTCTGGAGGGCATTAGCTATGAGGAGAGGTTGGATAAACTCGGATTGTTTTCACTGGAACGACAGAGGTGGAGGGGCGATATGATAGAGGTTTACAAAGTTGAGTGGCATGGACAGAGTGGATAGTCAGAAACTTTTTCCCAGGGTGGAAGAGTCAGTTACTAGGGGACATAGGTTTCAGGTGCAAGGGGCAATGTTTAGAGGGGATGTGCGAGGCAAATTCTTTACACAGAGGGTGGTGAGTGCCTGGAACTTGCTGTCGGGGGAGGTGGTGGAAGCAGGTACAATAGCGACGTTTAAGAGGCATCTTGACAAATACATGAATAGGATGGGAATAGAGGGATACGGTCCCCACAAGTGCAGAAGGTTTTAGTTTAGACAGGCATCATGATCGGTGCAGGCTTGGAGGGCCAAATGGCCTGTTCCTGTGCTGTACTGTTCTTTGTTCTTTGTTCTTTTGAGGGAGAGAGAAAATGGGGAACTACAGGCCAGTTAGCTTGACAACAGTCGGCAGGAAAATGCTGCTATCTATTATTAATGTCTTATCAATGCACTTCGAAAATCATAGTACAATCAGACAAAGTCAACATGGATTTACATAAGGGAAATTTTTGATAAATTTATTTGAATTTTTTTTCAGGATGTAACTTGTAGGATAGATAAAGGGGAACCAGTAGATGCAGTATACTTCGATTTCCAAAAGACATTCGATAAGGTACCGCACAAAAGGTTAGTACAAGAAAAGGGCTCATGGGGTTGCGGGTAATATATTAGGATGGATAGAGGATTTGTTAACAGTAGCATAATGGTTATATTACTGGGCTAGTAATCCAGAGACCTGAACTAATTCAAATCCCACCATGGCAGCTGGGGGAATTTAAATTCAATTAATAAATATGGAATTAGAACGTTAGTCTTGTTAATAATGACCATGAATTTACCAAAGTGTAGTTAAGAATCCATCTGGTTCGCTAATGTCCTTGTGGGAAGGAAATCTGCTGTCCTTATATGGTCTGGTCTACATATGACTCCAGACCCATAGCAATCTGGTTGACTCTTACCTGCCCTCTGACATGGCCTAGCAAACCACTCAGTTGTATCAAATCACTGCAGAAAAGTTGAATAAGAATAAAACTAGATGGACCACCGGGCATGGACCTAGGCACCAGAAACAACAAAGGCACACCCTGCCCAGTTGACCCTGCAAAGTTCTACTCACTAATATCTGGAGACATGTGCCAAATGCCAATGTCCCAGACTCCTCCATCATACTAGGGTATGTCCTGGCCCACCAGCAGGATAGACCTACCAGAGGTGATGGCACAGTGGTATAAAGTCGGGAGGGAGTAGCCCTGGGAGACCTCAACATTGACTCCAGACCCCATGAAGTCTCATAGCATCAGATCAAATAAGGACAAAGAAACCTTCTGCTGATTACCACCTACCACCCTCCCTCAGCTGATGAATCCGTACTCCTCCATGTTGAACACCATTTGGAAGAAGTACTGAAGGTAGCAAGGGCACAGAATGTACTCTGGGTGGGGACTTTAATGCCCATCATCAAGACTGGCTCAGTAGCACCACTACTGACCGAGCTGGCCTTGTCCTGTAGGACATATCTGTTGGACTGGGCCAGTGTCAGGTGGTGAGAGAACCAATAAGAGGGGAAACCTAAATGATATCCTTTGCACCAATCTACCTGTTCATCTGTCTGTTCAACACAGTATTGGTAGGAGCGACCACTGCACAGTCCTTGTGAGGATGAAGTCCCATCTTCACACTGAGGATACCCACCATCGTGTTGTTTGGCACTACCACAGTGCTAAATGGGATAGATTCAGAACAGATCTAGAAGCTCAAAACTGGGCATCCATGAGGCGCTGTAGACCATCTGCAGCAGAATTGTATTCCATCACAATCTGTAACCACATTCAAAACCCTCACTCTACTATTACCATCAAGCCAGGTGATTAACCCTGGTTCAATGAGGAGTGCAGGCATCAAACTGGTGAAGCAACAACACAGGATTACATACACGCCAAACAGCATAAGCAGCATGCGATAGACAGAGCTAAGTGATCCCACAGCCAATGGATCTGATCAAAGATTTGCAGTCCTGCCACATCCAGTCCTGAAAGGTGGTGGACAACTAACAGGAGGAGGAGGCTCCATAAACATCCCCATCCTCAATGATGGGGGAGTCCAGCACATCCTGACACTCAATATCACATTGAAGCAGGGTTCCAGAAGCAGCTGAAAACTGGAGCTGCTTCCATAGACTTGTCATCGTCACACGACACTGTCTGACGTGAAGGCCTGCGACTGAAGCTACCAACAATCATTCAATGTTGCAAAACTCTTCAGCTTATCAGTAGCCCAATGAACAACTGTCAGTTTAGCATTTATATTTTTGACAAGACTAGCCAGCAACACACTCAACGACAGTCTGCCACAGGGGCTGGTGCTAAAATCATCTAGAAGTTTGGAAATACCCAGTGCAGAAGTTGCAGCTTGAATCTCAGTGACTGGCAGATTGACAGCATCCCAAACTGCATAAAGGCATTGTGTTTGATCCAAGAGAGGAAACCCTTCACAATGATCACTATGGAGCAGAGAGCAATGCCAGAGGGCTTTCACACTGCTGGCTTCCCCCCAGTCCCTATGGTGAGTGATTTTTCTATATTCAGACACCTTACCCTGACAGCCTGAATGAAGACACAGGGGTATTACACTCTAGACTCAGGCAGACCACAGACATTTATTTATTTGCACCAGGTGGATTAGCAGAGAAGGCAGAGTAGGGAATGATTTCTGTGAAATGAAGGTGATTCTCTCCAGCTGTGTTATTAACCTCTTGCACCAGGCAAAGGCTATTTTTATTTATTCATGGGATGTGGGCGTCACTGGCCAGGCCAGCATTTATTGTCCATCCGTAATTGCCCTTGAGAAGGTGGTGGTGAGCTGCCTTCTTGAACCGCTGCAGTCCGTGTGGGGTAGGTACACCCACAGTGCTGTTAGGAAGGGAGTTCCAGGATTTTGACCCAGCGACAGTGAAGGAACGGCGATATAGTTCCCAGTCAGGATGGTGTGTGGCTTGGAGGTGAACTTGCAGGTGGTGGTGTTCCCATGCATCTGCTGCCCTTGCCCTTCTTGGTGGTAGAAGTCGTGGGTTTGGAAGGTGCTGTCTAAGGAGCCTTGGTGCATTGCTGCAGTGCATCTTGTAGATGGTACACACTGCTGCCACTGTGCGTCAGTGGTGGAGGGAGTGAATGTTTAATGGGTCACATTGCCGGGTAGATGCCAGTGTTGTAGCTGTACTGAAACAGCTTGGCTAGGGGCGCGGCTACATCTGGAGCACAAGTCTTTTTTGTGTGTGTACACCTTTAAGAGGTGAGGCTACAAGGTCATCTTAGTCATGTAAGAGCTGTGATGTAACAGTGATTCTGAGTGTTAGGCTGTCTTGAAGATATACTTGTACAGTTACCATCTCAATATAATTGCTGCTTTCTCTGTAATTGATAAAAAACCCACAACATTGTGTTACTGATCCTATTTTGAGTGATCAGTCTTTGTATACAGTCTATACAAACACATAGGTTCAAGGAAAATGACTAACTGACCTGTAGTTCCCTGGTTTCTCTTCCTCCTTTCTTGAATAGCAGTGTTACATTTGCTAACTTCCATTCCACTGGGACTGTTCTAGAATCTAGGGAATTCTGAAAGATCAAAACCAATCTACTGTCTCTGCAGCTACCTCTTTTAGAACCCTAGCATGTAGGTCTTCAGATCAGAGGATTTGTCAGCTTTTAGTCCCATTAATTTCTCCAATACGTTATCTTTACTAATATTAATTCCTCCATGATCCTCACTGTCATTAGAACCTTGGTTTGCCACTATTTCTGCTGCTTTTTTGTGCCTTGTACTGTGAAGACAGACACAAAATATTTGTTTAACATCTCCCTCAAAGAACAAACAACAGTACAGCACAGGAACAGGCCATTCGGCCCTACAAGCCTGCGCCGATCTTGATGCCTGCCTAAACTAAAACCTTCTGCACTTCCGGGGACCCTATCCCTCTATTCCCATCCTATTCATATATTTGTCAAGATGCCTCTGAAACGTCACTATCATACCTGCTTCCACCACCTCCCCCGGCAGCAAGTTCCAGGCACTCACCACCCTCTGTGTAAAGAACTTGCCTCGCACATCCCCTCTAAACTTTGCCCCTTTCACCTTAAACCTATGTCCCCTAGTAACTGACTCTTCCACCCTGGGAAAAAGCTTCTGACTATCCACTCTGTCCATGCCGCTCATAACTTTGTAAACCTCTATCAGGTCGCCCCTCCACCTCCGTCGTTCCAGTGAAAACAATCCGAGTTTATCCAACCTCTCCTCATAGCTAATGCCCTCCAGACCAGGCAACATCCTGGTAAACCTCCTCTGTACCCTCTCCAAAGCCTCCGCGTCCTTCTGGTAGTGTGGCGACCAGAATTGCACGCAATATTCTAAGTGTGGCCTAACTAAAGTTCTGTACAGCTGCAGCATGACTTGCCAATTTTTATACTCTATGCCCCGACCGATGAAGGCAAGCATGCCGTATGCCTTCTTTGACTACCTTATCCACCTGCGTTGCCACTTTCAGTGACCTGTGGACCTGTACGCCCAGATCTCTCTGCCTGTCAATACTCCTAAGGGTTCTGCCATTTACTGTATACGTCCCACCTGTATTAGACCTTCCAAAATGCATTACCTCACATTTGTCCGGATTAAACTCCATCTGCCATTTCTCCGCCCAAGTCTCCAACCGATCTATATCCTGTTGTATCCTCTGACAATCCTCATCACTGTCCGCAACTCCACCAACCTTTGTGTCGTCCGCAAACTTACTAATCAGACCAGCTCCATTTTCCTCCAAATCATTTATATATACTACAAACAGCAAAGGTCCCAGCACTGATCCCTGCGGAACACCACTAGTCACAGCCCTCCATTCAGAAAAGCACCCTTCCACTGCTACCCTCTGTCTTCTATGACTGAGCCAGTTCTGTATCCATCTTGCCAGCTCACCTCTGATCCTGTGTGACTTCACCTTTTGTAACCAGTCTGCCCTGAGGGACCTTGTCAAAGGCTTTACTGAAGTCCATATAGACAACATCCACTGCTCTTCCTTCATCAATCATGTTCGTCACTTCCTCAAAAAACTCAATCAAATTAGTGAGACACGACCTCCCCGTCACAAAACCATGCTGCCTCTAGCTAATAAATTCATTTGTTTCCAAATGGGAGTAAATCCTTTCCCGAAGAATCCTCTCTAATAATTTCCCTACCACTGACATAAGGCTCACCGGCCTGTAATTTCCTGGATTATCCTTGCTACCCTTCTTAAACAAAGGAACAACATTGACTATTCTCCAGTCCTCTGGGACCTCACCTGTAGCCAATGAGGATATAAAGATTTCTGTCAAGGCCCCAGCAATTTCTTCCCTTGCCTCCCTCAGTATTCTGGGGTAGATCCCATCAGGCCTTGGGGACTTATCTACCTTAATGCTTTGCAAGACGCCCAACACCTCCTTTTTGATAACGACATGACCGAGCCTATCTACACTCCCTTCCCTAGACTCATCATCCACCAAGTCCTTCTCTTTGGTGAATGCTGATGCAAAGTACTCATTTAGTACCTCGCCCATTTCCTCTGTCTCCACACATAGATTCCCTTCTCTGTCCTTGAGTGGGCCAACCCTTTCCCTGGTTACCCTCTTGCTCTCTATATACGTATAAAAAGCCTTGGGATTTTCCCTAATCCTGTTTGCCAGTTACTTTTCATGACCCCTTTTAGCCCTCCTGACTCCTTGCTTAAGTTCCTTCCAACTGTCTTTATATGCTTCAAGTGCTTCGTCTGTTCCTCGCCTTCCAGCCCTTACAAATGCTTCCTTTTTCTTTTTGACGAGGCTCACAATATCCTGCGTTATCCAAGGTTCCCGAAACGTGCCAAACTTATCCTTCTTCCTCACAGGAACATGCTGGTCCTGGATTCTAATCAACTGACGTTTGAAAGATTCCCACATGTCAGATGTTGATTTACCCTCAAACAACCGCCCCCAATCTAAATTCTTCAATTCCTGACTAATCTTGTTATAATTAGCCTTCCCCCAATTTAGCACCTTCACCCGAGGACTACTCTTATCCTTATCCACAAGTACCTTAAAACTTAAGGAATTATGGTCACTGTTCCCGAAATGCTCCCCTACTGAAACTTCGACCACCTGGCTGTGCTCATTCCCCAATACCAGGTCCAGTACGGCCCCATCCCTAGTTGGACTATCTACATACTGTTTCAAGAAGCCCTCCTGGATGCTCCTTACAAATTCTGCCCCATCCAAGCCCCTGGTACTCAGTGAGTCCCAGTCAATATAGGGGAAGTTAAAATCACCCACCACTACAACCCTGTTACCTTTACATCTTTCCAAACTCTGTCTACATATCTGCTCCTCTACCTCCCGCTGGCTGTTGGGAGGCCTGTAGAAAACCCCCAACATCGTGACTGCACCCTTCCTATTCCTGAGTTCCACCCATATTTTGTCCTCCCGCAGTACAGCTGTGATATTCTCCTTAACCAGTAATGCAACTCCCCCACCCCTTTTACATCCCCCTCTATCCCGCCTGAAGCTTCTGAATCCTGGAACGTTTAGCTGCCAATCCTTTCCTTCCCTCAACCAAGTCTCTGTAATAGCAACAACGTCATATTTCCAAGTACTAATCCAAGCTCTAAGTTCTTTCTCCTTACCTGTTATACTTCTCACATTGAGACAATGTCATTTCTTCTTCCCCTCTATAATTTCTCTAGTCTCTGCTTGTAATGGACCAATGTTTAATTTCGCTACTCTCTTCCTTTGTACATACTTGTAACACTCTTCCAATTTGTTTTTATATCTTTGCTTGTTTACTTGCATATTTGATTTTGCCCCTCTATCAATTTCTTGCTCATTAAAATCCTCGCAATTCTCAGGCTTATGACTCTTTTTGGCAACGTTGTCAGCCTCTTTTCATTGAATACTATCCTTAAACTCTTTAGTTAGCTGTGGTCATACCAGTGTACCAGTTGTTTTTATTCCTCAAGGTGGCAGGATTATTCCATTACTGGGACAGGCTAAGGGTCAGGAGTGCACTTGGGGCACAATCAGATCTGATCAGTGGGTTGGCCACAAAGCATTTCCCCAAATCCAATCTTCCATCACTCGATCTGCCACCTTGGAGCCCTACTCCCGACCTTATTACCACCTCTCTCGACTCCTCCACTTTTGCTAAATTATCAAACTGCTTATCTGACATCCACTGCTGGATGAACAGAAACTTCCTTTAATTAAATATTGGTAAGACTGAAGCCATTGTTTTCAGTCGCCACTCCAAACTCCGTTTCCTATTCAATCAACTCCATCTCTCTCCCTGGCAGCAGTCTGAGAATAAACAAGTCTGTTTGTATCCTTGGTGCCACATTTGTCTGTGAGATGAGCTTCTGACCTCTTATTCGCACCATCTAGACAGCCTATTTCCACCTCTAACATTGCCTGACTCTGCTCCTGTCTCAGCTCATCTGCTGCTGAAACTCTCATTTACACCTTCGTTACCTCTAGACTTAACTATTTTAATGCACTCCTGGCTGGTCTCCTGCATTCTATCCTCTGTAAACTTAAGGTCATCCAAAACTCTGCTGCCCGTGTGGAACAGCGTGGAACAGGCTGATATGCTCGAACAGGTTGAGGTTAAGAGGGAGGATGTGCTGGAAATTTTGAATGATATGAGGACAGTTAAGTCCCCGGGGCCAGATGGGATATACCCAAGGATATTACGGGAAGCGAGGGAAGAGATTGCCGCGCCTTTGGCGATGATCTTTGCGTCCTCACTGTCCACTGGAGTAGTACCGGATGATTGGAGGGTGGCAAATGTTGTTCCCTTGTTCAAGAAAGGGAATAGGGATAACCCTGGTAATTATAGACCAGCCAGTCTTATGTCGGTAGTGGGCAAATTATTGGAGAGGATTCTGAGAGACAGGATTTATGATTATTTGGAAAAGCATGGTTTGATTAGAGACAGTCAGCATGGCTTTGTGAGGGGCAGGTCATGCCTCATAAGCCTTATTGAATTCTTTGAAGATGTGACAAAACACATTGATGAAGGAAGAGCAATGGATGTGGTGTATATGGACTTTAGCAAGGCGTTTGATAAGGTTCCCCATGGTAGGCTCATTCAGAAAGTGAGGAGGCATGGGATACAGGGGAAGTTGGCTGTCTGGATACAAAATTTGCTGGCCCATACAAGACAGAGGGTGGTAGTAGATGGAAAGTATTCAGCATGGAGCTCGGTGACCAGTGGTGTTCCGCAGGGACCTGTTCTGGGACCTCTGCTCTTTGTGATTTTTATAAATGACTTGGATGAGGAAGTGGAAGGCTGGGTTAGCAAGTTTGCCGATGACACGAAGGTTGCTGGAGTTGTGGATAGTGTGGAAGGCTGTTGTAGGTTGCAACGGGACATTGATAGGATGCAGAGCTGGGCTGAGAAGTGGCAGATGGAGTTCAACCTGGAAAGGTGTGAAGTGATTCATTTTGGAAGGTCGAATTTGAATGCAGAATACAGGCTGAAAGACAGGATTCTTGATAGTGTGGAGGAACAGAGGGATCTTGGGGTCCATGTCCATAGATCGCTCAAAGTTACCTCCCAAGTTGATAGGGTTGTTAAGAAGGTGTATGGTGTTTTGGCTTTCATTAACAGGGGGATTGAGTTTAAGAGCCGCGAGGTTATGCTGCAGCTCTATAAGGCCCTGGTTAGACCACACTTGGAATATTGTGTTCAGTTCTGGTCGCCTCATTATAGGAAGGATGTGGAAGCTTTAGAGAGGGTGCAGAGGAGATTTACCAGGATGCTGCCTGGACTGGAGGGCATGTCCTATGAAGAAAGATTGAGGGAGCTAGGGCTTTTCTCATTGGAGCGAAGAAGGATGAGAGGTGACTTGATAGAGGGGTACAAGATGATGAGAGGCATAGATAGAGTGGATAGCCACAGACGTTTTCCCAGGGTGGAAAGGGCTATCACCAGGGGGCATAATTTGAAGGTGATTGGAGGAAGGTTTCGGGGCGATGTCAGAGGTAGGTTCTTTACACAGAGAGTGGTGGGTGCGTGGAATGCACTGCCAGCGGTGGTAGTAGAAGCAGATACATTAGGGGCATTTAAATACTCTTGGATAGGTACATGGATGATAGTAGAATGAAGGGTAGGTAGTTAGTTTGATCTTAGAGTAGGTTAAAGGTTCGGCACAACATCGTGGGCCGAAGGGCCTGTACTGTGCTGTACTGTTCTATGTTCTATGATACAGGGCTATGGGGAGAGTGTGGGGCAGAGGGATTAGTTTGGGGATTGATACAGGGCTATAGGGAGAATGTGGGGCAGTGGGTCTAATTTGGGATTGTGTTATGTCAATGTGCTTTGTTGAATGATGATTTTCTTTACTCCATTGACTGGAGAACTGAATTAATATACTTTTTAAAAGACATTTTAAAAATATCACCTAATGTACGACATTGTATCCGACACTGCAATGCTTGTGAGGAGGGAGACGAAATGTCTGCTCAGTCACCAGCAAGAACGAAGACCCAGGAAGATTAAAGGAACTACCTGTTCTTTCAGCAGGCAGAGAAATACTGCTAATTGCTATGTTTGAATGACTGAGAGACTGCCATGCCACAAGCCACTCCCCATCTGTGGTTTTAAGATGGCATTTTCTCTGCAGCAGAGAAAGGAAAAGCAAATGGACTCTGACACATGCAGACCTAAGTGGGGGTCTAAATGGCATAACCCGTATCCTGAGACTGTGACCCCTGGTTCTGGACTGTCCCACCATCGGGAACCTCCTCCCTACATCTAGCCTGTCTAGTCCTGTTAGTATTTTATAGGTTTCTATGCGATCCCCTCCCCCCCACCCCCATTCTTCTACACTCTAGTGAATATAGGCCTGATCAACCCAATCTCTCCTCATACGTCAATCCTGCCATCCCAGGAATCAGCCTAATAAATCTTCTTGGCACTCCCTCCATGGCAAGAACATCCTTCCTCAGATAAGGAGACCAGAACTGCACACAATAATCCAAATGTGGTCTCACCAAGGCCCTGTATAACTGCAGTAAGACATCCTTGCTCCTGTACTCAAATCCTCTTGCAATGAAGGCCAACGTACCATTCACCTTCCTAACTGCTTGCTGCACCTGAATGCTTGCTTTCAGCAACTGGTGTGCAAGGACACCCAGGTCTTGTTGCACCTCCCCCTTTCCCAATCTATCACCATTCAGATAATCTGCCTTTCTGTTTTTACAACCAAAGTGGATAACCTCACATTTATCCACGTTATACTGCACCTGCCATGCATTTGCCCACTCGCCCAACTTCTCCAAATCATATTCGGACCTCTTTGCATCCTCCTCACAGCTCACATTCCCCCCTTCCCCCCCAGCTTTGTGTCGTCTGAGTAATTGAAAATGTTACATTTAGTTCCCTTGCCTAAGTCATTAAATATATTGTGAATAGCTGGGGCCCAAGCACTGATCCTTGTGGTACCCCACTAGTCACTGCCTGCCACCCAGTAAAAGACCCGTTTATTCCTACTCTCTGTTTCCTGTCTGTCAACCAATTCTCATTCCATGCCAGGATATTACCCTCAATCCCATGTGCTTTAACGTTTCACACTAGCCGCTTATGTGGGACCTTATCAAAAGCTTTCTGAAAGTCCAAATACACCACATCCACTGGTTCTCCCTTTATCTATTCTACTAGTTACATCCTCAAAAAACTCCAGTAGATTTGTTAAGCATGATTTCCCTTTCATAAACCCATGCTGACTTTGCCCAATCCCGTTTATGCTTTCCTGGTGTTCTGCTATCACATCCTTTTATAATAGACTCTAGCATTTTCCCCACTACTGATGTAAGGCTAACTGGGCTGTTATTCCCTGTTTTTTCTCTGCCTGCTTTTCTTAAATAGTGGGATTACATTTGCCACCCTCCAATCTGTAGGAACTGCTCCAGAGTCTATAGAATTTTGGAAGATGACCACCAATGCATCCACTATTTCCAGAGCCACTTCCTTTAGTCCTCTGGGATGTAGATTATCAGACCCTAGGGATTTGTCAGCATTTAACCCCATTAATTTCCCTAGCATTATTTTTTTTACTAATACTGATTTCCTTCAGTTCCTCCCTCTCATTGGACCCTTGGTTTATTACATTTCTGGGAGGTAATTTGTGTCCTCCTTTGTGAAGGCAGAATCAAAGTATGTGCTTAACTGTTCTGCCATTTCTTTGTTCCCCATTATAAATTTCCCCGTTTCTGACTGTAAGGGATATTTGTCTTCACTAATCTTTTTCTCTTCACATATTTATAGAGGCTTTTACAGTTAGTTTTCATGTTCCCTGCAAGTTTACTCTCATACTCTATTTCCCCCTGCTTAATCAACCTCTTTGTCCTCCTTTGCTGAATTCTAAACTGCTCCCAATCCTCAGACTTGCTGCTTTTTCTGGCAATTATATATGCCTCCCCTTTGGATCTAATACTATCCCTAATTTCTTTTCTAAGCCATGGTTGAGCCACCTTTTGGGTTTTATTTTTGCGCCAGACAGGAATGAATAATTCTTATAATTCATGCACACATTCTTTAAATATTATCCATTGCCTATCCACCGTCAACCCTTTTAGTAAAGCTTCACAATTAACCATAGCCAACTCACACCTCATACCTTCATAGTTTCCTATATTTAGATTCAGGACTCTAGTTTCGGATTCAACTACTTCACACTCCATCTTAGCGAAGAATTCTATCATGTTATGGTTGCTCCTCCCCAAGGGCTCCACACAACAAGATTGTTAATTAATCCTTTCTCAGTGCACAATACCCAGTCTAGGATAACATGTTCTCCAGTTGGTTTCTCAACGTATTGTTCTAAAAAAACCGTCACGTACACACTCCAGGGAATCCTCCTCCACAGTATTATTGTTAATTTGGTTTGACCACTCTATGTGTAAATTAAAGTCACCCATGATTACAGTTGTACCCTTTGTAGAGATGCATGCATCTCTAATTTCCTGTTTAATGCCATCCCTTACATCTCCACTACTGTTTGGGGGTCTCTATACAACCCCCACCAATGTTTTCTGCCCCTTGGTGTTTCTTAGCTCCACCCATACAGATTCCACATCAGGATTCTCTGAGTTAATATCCTTCCTCACTATTGTATTGATTTCTTCTTTTACTAACAACGCTACTCCACCTCCTTTCCCTTTTTGCCTGTCCTTCCTAAATATTGAATACTCTTGGATGTTCAGTTCCCATCCTTGGTCACCCTGCAGCCATGTCTCCGTAATCGCAACTATATCATAACTGTTTATATCTATTTGCGCTGTTAATTTATCTACCTTATTATGAATGCTCCGTGCATTAAGACACAATGCCTTTAAACTTGTCTTTTTAACATTGTTAGTCATCTTAGCTTTATTTTGCACTACGGTCCCATTTGTTTCTCGCCCTTGTTTTCTCTGTCTTCCACTTTTGCTTCTTACCTTTCTGTCTTTCATTTCTATCCTTGTTTCCCCCTCCTCTGTCTCCCTGCTCAGATTCCCATCCCCCTGCCATTCTAGTTTAAACCCTCCCTGACAGCACTAGCAAACATTCTCCTCACCCCGAGGCAATTGGTCCCAGTCCTTCCCAGATGCAACCCGTCCAGCTTGTACTGGTCCCACCTTCCCCAGAACCGATCCCAATGTCCCAGGAATCTGAATCCCTCCCCCTACACCATTTCTCCAGCCATGTATTCATCTGATATATCCTGCTATTTTTAACAATGTGATGAGTGTTACCTGTTTCCAATAAAACTCTGGCACCAAAAATTAACTATTGCAAGTGTGGAGTCTCATTTCTTCAGTTTTTAATTGTTGTAGATTTAAAAACTGTCATTTTAAATGTTTCCTTCTGTTTATTTCTCTCCAAACCAATCCTTATTTCCCTTTCTTTATTTCTCTTTCTGAACCTGATTTGACATTGGGCTGGATTTTGCTGTCGCCACTGACCTCGAAGGAAGCTGCCACAGCGATCCCTGCCTGGATTGCATCTTTCCCGACTGCAGTTTGAATTTGGCACCAAGGCAAGGGGATCTTCATGTGTTCAGTGACGTCAACAAGCGGGTAAGGAAAGTCTTCACACACAGTAAACCTGGAAGTAAAGAGTGATTGCCTAGATAGCAGAGATAGTGGAAGGGTTTGCCATAATCTTCCAATCGTTCCTTAATACGGAAAAGGTGCCAGAGGATTGGAGAGTGGTAAAGATGCCCTTATTCAAGAAAGGGTGTAAGGACAGTATGGGATCTTGAGCTTCATAAATAGAGGGATTGAGTACAAAAGCAGGGAAGTTATGCTGAACCTTTATAAAGCTCTGGTTAGGCCATAACTAAAGGAAGGAAATTTACCAGAATGGTTGCAGGGATGAGGGATTGTAGTTACAAGGTTAGGTTGGAGAAGTTGGGGTTGTTCTCCTTCAGAACAAAGGAGATTGAGGGGAGATTTGATAGAAGAAGTGTACAAGATTGTGTCAGATTTAGATAAGGTAGACAAAGAAAAGCTGTTCCCATTAGCTGATGGTACAAGGACTAGGGGACACAGATTTTAAGGTTTTGGGCAAGAGATGCCGGGGAAATGAGGAAGAAATCTTTACGCAGCGAGTGCTAATGAGTCATAGAGAGAGTCATAGAGTCATACAGCATAGAAATAGGCCCTTCGGCCCACCGCGTCCATGCTGACCATAATGCCTATCTATACTAATCTCACCTGCCTGCATTAATTCCATATCCCTCTATGCCTTGCCCATTCAGTTACCTGTCCAGATGCCTCTTAAATGTCGCTACTGTTCCTGCCTCCACCACCTCCTCAGGCAGCTCATTCCAGATACCCACTATTCTTTGTGTGAAAAATTTACCTCTTTGATCCCCTTTAAACCTCCTCCCTCCCACCTTAAATCTATGCCCTCTAGTTTTAGTCACCCCTACCATGGGAAACAGACTCTGGCTATCTACCCTATCTATGCCTCTCATAACTTTATATACCTCTATCATGTCCCCTCTCAGCCTCCTTCGCTCCAGGGAAAACAGACCCAGCCTATCCAATCTCTCTTCATAACTCAAGCCCTCCAAACCAGGCAACATCCTTGTGAATCTTTTCTGCACCCTCTCTAGCTTAATCACATCTTTCCTGTAGTGCGGCGACCAGAACTGCACACAGTACTCCAAATGCGGCCGAACCAACATTATGTACAACTGTAACATGACGTCCCAACTCTTGTACTCAATGCCTCGGCTGATGAAGGCAAGCATGCCATATGCCTTCTTCACCACCCTGTCTACCTGTGTTGCCACTTTCAGGGAACTATGTACTTGCACCCCAAGGTCTCTCTGCTCAACAGCACTCCCCAGGGCCCTGCCATTCACTGTATATGTCGTGCCCTGGTTTAAATTCCCAAAGTGCATCACTTCGCACTTGGCTGCGTTAAATTTACTCTTTCCCTAGCTACCCTTTTAATAAACTTAACGAATCTTTTAGGATTCTCCTTTATCTTATCTGCCAGGGAAATCTCATGGCCCCTTTTTGCCCTCCTAATTTCCTCCTTAAGTATAGTCCGACATCCCCTATACTCCTCGAGGGACTCACTCGATCCTAGCTGCCTAAACCTGACATATGCCTCCTTCTTTGTCCTGACCAGACCCTCAATATCCCTCGTCAACCAAGGTTCCCTAAACTTGCCAGCCTTGCCCTTCCATCTAACAGGAACATGCCAGCCCTGAACTCTTCCTGACTCACTTTTAAAAGCCTCCCACTTTCCAGACGTCCCTTTTACCTGTAAACAGCCTCTCCCATTCAACTTTTCTTGTCTGATGCCATCGAAATTAGCCTTCCCCCAATTTAGGACTTCAACCTGAGGACCAGTGGAACTCGTTGCCTATGAGGGTGGTGGAAGTGGAGATAACGAATGATTTCAAAGGGAAATTGGATGGGCACTTGAGGTAAATAAACTTGCAGGGCAATGAGGATAGAGTGGGGAATGGGACTGACTGGATTGCTCTACAGAGAGCCAGCATGTACTCGATGGGCTGAATGGCCTCCTTCTGTCACATTATGACTCTTCGGTCTGTAGGAACCTCTTGCGCAAGCGGCAAAGGCGGTGGGCTTCTCCCAGACTCTGATGGTTTGTGGTTAGAACATAAGAAATAGGAGCAAGATTAGGCTGTGTGATCCTCGAGCCTACTCCTCCATTCAATAAGACCCTGGTTGATCTTCTACCTCAATTTCACCTTCCTGCACTATCACCATCCTTTAATTCCTTTTGTACCCAAAAATCTACCAATCTCTGTCTTGAATATATTCATCAACTGACCATCCACAGCTCTCTGGAGTAGACCATTCCAAAGATTCACAACCCTCTGTGTGGAGAAATTTCTCCTCATTACCATGTTAAATAATCAACCCCTTATCCTGAAACTATCCTGAGTTTTATTCCTCCAGGTCTAAACACAATGTGCAGCAATGTCAGGAAATCCCACATCAGTGCACAACTGTATCTGGGAATAATCCACAACATATTTGTGAGTTTCACTGTCTTCCTAGTGCAGGGGTTTGCTCCAGTAACTAATACAGTGAGATAGCAGAAATCTGCTCTAATATTCTTAAAATAAAATTGGTAACACAGGTTTGCACAATTTAAACAAGCTAGAATAATTTTTAATTTTGTAGCAATGTGTTAGCTGTATTAATTATGAGCATTTTACAGTTGAAATATTTCATTTGGGTGATGTAAAAGAGACAATCACTAAAACCAACTTGTTTATTCTTTCCACAATAATTGTTTCTAAAACGTCACCCAGGAATGAGGGACTTTTCATACCTTAACAAAAATTACAGAAAAACCTCATTATGTGAAAAAACAGTTCAGATTCCAAGCTCAATCTAATAATGTGCAGTCAGCAGTTCAAGAACAGTAAAGCAGGAGAGATAACCTTCCGGAACTTTCTTCATTGCCTTCAGAGCCCTTTGAAGGTCCTGAAAAAAAAGTAATAGGTGAGTTACCTGTGACAATGGACACTGGGTGCGATAGATCAATTCCTAATTTTACCAGGCCCTCGACGCTGAGGGTCATGGTGGTGAGGCCTCACCACCGCCCACGACACCGTGAAGGCCCTGCCAGATATTAGTGGCGGTGTTGGTGTAGCCCCCGCCACTTGGCGGTGGGGCCTTCATCTAAATATTTAAATGAACATTAATAAGATGCAAATTAACTTACCTGCTGGCAGCGGCCGTTCCACGCCAATTTTATGGCCGCCGATTGCAACTCGTAAACCTTCGGATCTCCGTATGGAATTCTGAGGCGAGAACCTGGTGGGGTGTGGGGGGAGGACTAAAATTATCAGGGTGGGGGGGAGTGGGGAAAATATTTATTAGCTGTGGGGATGGTGGGAGGGGGTTTAAGGGCAAAAGTGGCGAAGTTGGGGGCGATGTCAGTAAAGTTAATTCAGAGTTGGTGGCCCTGAAATAGACATTGGGGGGTGGGTTTAAAGGGCCTCAAAGTTCCAATAAAATTTTTTAAATGAGGTTTTAACAGATTTCCCCTTTAAATATTAACATTTCATCGAAGGGCATCAAAGCCTTTTAAAAATGGTGCCTGTGCGGTGGCGCCGGACACCGTTACCGGGGATGCGGCAGCCGCCCCCTTAAGTCATCATGTTGGAACGCCATTGCTTTCACAGTGCTCTGCCGCGGAGTACTGATAAAATCCAGCCCTCGGGATCAGTTCCGAACGACATGAAAATCCACAGTGCCAGCTGAACATTTGGAATATTGCTATGACCTACAGCCAGAAAGGTTTATTGTAGACACGGTGCAAGGTGCTTCTATCAGGAATTGATCTATTTACTAATTTATATTAATAACTTATATTAATAACTTAGTAGAGCTGAGAGGGAAGGCGACTGGAAATTCCTCTTCACTCCCAAAATTCCAAGACCAAAACAGAGGATGCACTTTACTCATATCCCACCCCCACTCCCAATCCCAATCCCACCCCCACTCCATGCACAACCCCCACACCCCCCATGCACCACCCCAACCCCAACTCCCACCCCCACCCCCAGTCCTAACCCACCAACACCCCTCCAAACCAGGACGGGGAGATGAGTGATAAATTCTGAAACCTACCTAGAAACGGTTTTCAGTGATCATCAGCTTCCCATTAGAACCTTCCAGCACTTTGTTTTTTGCTGAATCAGCTGATACATTACCAATACTTTCAGTGCCTGAGTTTTTGTTTCTGTTCTATAAAAGAAGCAGTGATGAGTATCATAAAAAGCAACACCTAATCCAAACTGTAGATTCATTTTCACCAATCATAATCAGGATCCTGTGCACTGTCTGCAATCTATAACTGACATCTAATGCAATGAATGTTTAATTATTGCAAACCAGTTGAAGGAACAGCAGTTTGTAATATGCCCCATTATGTTTTTTACAGCCTTCATAGGGAACCTTTGCCATAATAAACATGCAACATTTAAGTTAAACCGAACTCTGGAGGGGGTAAATATGCAGGAAACAAGATCTGGAGGCTTTGATTTGATGCAGACAGGCAGTCTGAAGCAGCATTGCTGCAGACAATGAAAGATAGCTTAACAGAGTGAGAGTGATAGACATACTAGAGAAGGGAATAGTTCCGTATTAGATGGGAGTGGACTGAGAAGGACTACGCGGAATTAAAGACAGGATTACAATGCATGTGTGTAAACGCACAAAGTGTGGTGAATAAGGTTGGTGAGTTACAGGGACAAATAGCAGTGTGGGAATATGATCCAGTGGCAATAACTGAAACTGTTTGGGATAATGAAATGCAATACTGTGCTAATGTGCCTCCTGGCTTGCTGTAGTCATGTGACCTCTACCATGATGCATTCACTGCAGCCGTCCATCAGCAGGCAGTTCAATAAAGACACAGTACCAGCAAGACTGTTGTCCTATGAGCTCGTAACGTGGTGGCAGAGTGGAGCTGAGATTGAGTGTTGAAGAGCTGGATAGAAGCACAGCTACTAAAAGAGGAACACAGATATGCTCAGAGCTACAAAAAGCCACAGGAAGCCATAGAAAAGGACCAAAGACACGCTGAAAGCACTGGGTATGACACAATGGCTGCAAATCTTTCCCTTCCAGCGCTGGTCAAAATGAAAGGTGATATCAAGCAGAACTGGCAGTTTTTCCACTCGCAATGGCAAAATTACAAGACTGTGACAGATTTAATTAACAAACCAGAACAGCTTTTTTTTAATTCATTCATGGGAAGTGGGTGTCACTGGCTATGCCAGCATTTATTGCCCATCCCTAATTGCCCTTCAGAAGGTGGTGGTGAGCTGCCTTCTTGAACTGCTGCAGTCCATGTGAGGTAGGTACATCCACAGTGATGTTAGGAAGGGAGTTCCAGGAGTTTGACCCAGCGACAGTGAAGGAACGGCGATATAGTTCCAAGTCAGGATGGTGTGTGACTTGGAGGGGAAGTTGCAGGTGGTGGTGTTCCCATGCATCTGCTGCTTTGTCCTTCAAGGTGTTAGAGGTTGCGGGTTTGGAAGGTGCTGTCTAAGGAGCCTTGGTGAGTTGCTGCAGTGCATCTTGTAGATGGTACACACTGCTGCCACTGTGCGTCGGTGGTGGAGGGAGTGAATGTTTGAGGATGGGGTGCCAATCAAGCAGCCTGCTTTGTTCTGGATGGTGTCGAGCTTCTTGAGTGTTGTTGGAGCTGCACCCATCCAGGCAAGTGGAGTGTATTCCATCACACTCCTGACTTGTGCCTTGTAGATGGTGGACAGGCTTTGGGGAGTCAGGAGGTAAGTTACTCGCTGCAGGATTCCTAGCCTCTGACCTGCTCTTGTAGCCACGGTGTTTATATGGCTACTCCAGTTCAGTTTCTGGTCAATGGTATGTTGATAGTGGGGGATTCAGTGATGGTAATGCCATTGAATGTCAAGGGGAGATGGTTAGATTCTCTCTTGTTGGAGATGGTCATTGCCTGGCACTTGTGTGGTGCAAATGTTACTTGCCACTTATTAGCCCAAGCCTGGATATTGTCCAGGTCTTGCTGCATTTCTACACGGACTGCTTCAGTATCTGAGGAGTCACGAATGGTGCTGAACATTGTGCAATCATCAGCGAACATCCCCACTTCTGACCTTATGATTGAATGAAGGTCATTGATGAAGCAGCTGAAGATGGTTGGGCCTAGGACACTACCCTGAGGAACTCCTGCAGTGATGTCCTGGAGCTCAGATGATTGACCTCCAACAACCACAGCCATCTTCCTTTGCGCTAGGTATGACTCTAACCAGCAGAGAGTTTTCCCCATTTCCCATTGATCTCAGTTTTGCTAGGGCTCCTTGATGCCATACTCGGTCAAATGCTGCCTTGATGTCAAGGGCAGTCACTCTCACCTCACCTCTGGAGTTCAGCTCTTTTGTCCATGTTTGAACCAAGGCTGTAATGAGGTCAGGAGCTGTGTGGCCCTGTCGGAACCCAAACTGAGCATCACTGAGCAGGTTATTGCTGAGCAAGTGCTGCTTGATGGCACTGTTGATGACACCTTCCATCACTTTGCTGTTGATTGAGAGTAGACTGATGGGGCAGTAATTGGCTGGGTTGGATTTATCCTGCTTTTTGTGTACAGGATATACCTGGGCAATTTTCCACATTGCTGGGTAGATGCCAGTGTTGTAGCTATACTAGAACAGCTTGGCTAGGGGTGTGGCAAGTTCTGGAGCACAGGTCTTCAGTACTATTGCCAGAATATTGTCAGGGCCCGTAGCCTTTGCAGTATCCAGTGCCTTCAGTCATTTCTTGATATCACGCGGAGTGAATCGAATTGGCTGAAGTCTGGCATCTGTAATGCTGGGGACTTCAGGAGGAGGCCGAGATGGATCATCAACTCGGCACTTCTGGCTGAAGATTGTTGCAAATGCTTCAGCCTTATCTTTCACACTGATGTGCTGGGCTCCCCCATCATTGAGGATGGGGATATTTGTGGAACCACCTCCTCCAGGTATTTGTTTAATTGTCCACCACCATTCACAGCTGGATGTGGCAGGACTGCAGAGCTTAGAACTGATCCGTTTGTTATGGGATGGCTTAGCTCTGTTTATTGCATGCTGCTTATGCAGTTTGGCACGCAAGTAGTCCTGGGTTGTAGCGACGAGCAGCTACACTTTTTTTTAACACTGTTGGGGAGAGACTATTACAAAATGTATTCCACCCTAAATCTATTTGAAGAAAATTTTGAAAGCTTTGAAGGCACGCTTTGAACCCCAAGTGAACGTAACTTATGAATGGTACGTGTTCAATATTCGGACCCAAGGTGAAAAAGAGTCCATTAATCAATATGAGACTGCATTCAGCTTGCAGAATCCTGTGAATTTGTGCAACTAAAAGATGATCTAATAAAAGATAGGATTGTATTAGGCATAAAAGATCCCGCGGTGAGAGCACGTCTACTGAGAGAGGAGAAACTTACTCTCAGGAAAGCAATTAACATGTCAGAGGTGCTGAGGTTGTAAATCAGCAGCTTGAGCATATTCATGGTCGAACATACCAGGCCTTGCATTGTGCTGATAGATATTCCAGGCTGAAAGGGCTGAAAGATTACAGACAAAGGGCAGGATGCAAATACTGCGGAGGACGTCATGCACAGGAAAAGAAGGCATATCCAGCTTGGGGAGAGCAGTGTTCTCACTGCAAGAAGCTGAATCATTCTGCACACAAGTGCTTGGCCAGAAGGAAGCACAACGAGCAGGTACAGATGGCTATTGGAGAGATATCAGCTGAAGGTTCTGACGAATCACTATAAACCATACAACGGGTTGGTTCAGTCAGGTCGATAGGTGATAAATGGTTTGCGACTGTTGGAATGATGATGGCAGAAAGAGAATATCAAGTCAACATAAAGTCTCAGACAGACACCGGTGCATCATGCAACATCATGACCTTCACAGACCTGTGCAAAGTGACTCAACATGGTGACCCAAAAATGAAGCCCTCAAAGTAAGGTTGAGGCTATGTGATGGCACCATGCTAGTGCCAAGAGGACAAGTTACTCTGAGAGCCCATTGCAATGACAAGAACGAACATCTGGAGTTCCAGATCATAGACAGCAAGCAAAAGCCACTTATCTCAGTTGGAGCAAGTCTGAAGCTTGGACTGGTAAACATCAACATGCAAAAAGAGATTTTCAACATGTCGCAGCATACTAAACCATTGACCGTGAAACAGATTCTAGAGGAGTACAATGATGTGTTTACAGTGTTATGACTGGGCGGGGGGGGGAGGTGCACTATTTATTCTAGTTATCTTCTCCACGGGTCACAACATATAGTTAAATGTTTTCCCACTTACCGATATGGTCAATCATCGACTCTATTTTTATCCCAAAATAAAACACACCAACCAGGTTTCTTTAATAAACAACAAAATTATCAGTTTATTACCTTAGCCCCTCACACTCTCACACACACATATGCTGATTAACCAGAAAATAAAGGGAATTTTGTTTTTAGAGCTCTATTACAAACAAAAAAAAACACTTGGGCTGAATACTCGTCCATTCTTGAAGAAACAGCAGATGAGATATGTTGTGTTCCAAAACTGACATACAGTCTGGCCTCCAGGTAGACATAGACGGGTCGCTGGGATCTTTTAGAACAGTTCTTTTCAGGTGGCGTTGAGAATTAATTTAACAGGCTTTTCTTCAAAGACAGGAGACAAGATGAGTTGACACAGTGGACTTCTCAGGGTCTTTTAGTGAGATGCTGGAAAGCTGAGCTGGGTTGTGGCTTCTCTCCTTCCTTGGGAATTCTCTTCTCTCCTTGGAAGTTCTCTCCCTTTTTATACAGCTCAATCCTAACTCAAAATAATTCAAAAGCAAAACCAACAACAGGAGGTCAACCTTTTGACCTCCAACAATCTTGGCCTGTTACTTCTTTGTAAACGACTCCTCCAGGTGTCCAAAGTTCTCTGTTTATTAAGCTGGAAGTCAGATGGTTTCCCGGAAAGGCTTGTTTTCCTCACAAGATGTCTCCGAGCCCCTTTTTAAAAAAAACATTTCCAGGGGCTGTTTTTCAAAGTCAACTGGCCTTTACACGACCCCCTTTGAAGACTCCAAAGTTTAACATTTCTTCAATCTTTCAAAAATGAATCGTCAAAAAATATATTTAACAAACCACAGAGGCACTTTTGTAATAACAGGTTTAGGATGTCTTCCTGGAGAATATCATCTCGAAGTAGATGAGAGGGTAAGACCAATTCAGCATCGGCCAAGCAAAGTTCCAGCTGCCCTCATGGCTAGCCTGAAAGACGAGAGAGAAGAGCTGGAAAAGGAGGGAGTAATCAAGAACGTGACAACTCCTACAGAATGGATTAGCAGCATGGTAGCAGTGAAACAACCTGGAAAGTTCAGAGAATGCATTGACCCAAATGATCTAAATAAAGCTCTGAAGAGATCTCGCCACCCCATGCCAACCATCAAAGGAATTTGCCACAACTTGCAAAGGCAAAAATCTTCACTACCCTAAACGCGAAGGATGGTTACTGGCAAGTGAAGCTGAATAAAAGCAGCAGCTTTCTAACTACATTCTAGATGCCGTTCGGGAGATATAGATGGTTGCCTCATGGTAGAGGTCATATGACTATGGCAAGCAAGGAGGCACATTAGTACAGTATTGCATTTCTATCCCAAACATCCCCCTTTTCATACAAAAAAACAAAAAAGGCTGTGTTTGCTGACAATGCAACCACTAGGTGGTGCAGTATGAGCATATGCGCAAATGTAGCCTCTTCCACAGAAACGTCTGTGTCTGCGACATGTCAGGCAGCTGCCAGTAATAAAAATGGTGCAGCTCAATTTATCACAAAAAAAAAATTCAACCCAAAAATCCCCTCAATGGATTCCATCGTCACCTCCATCCCACTCCCAACAGTCCCCCGCTCCCTCCTGCCATCGCGTATCTCTTCGCCAATCCCTCCTGTGCCCGTCTTCTCGCCGCTCACTCTCCACTGCCTTCCCTTAGCCACTCGCTCCGGCCTAGCTGTTTTCCCCTCCCCTCCCCCACCCCACTCTCCGACCACTCACCCCCTGCTTCCACCAACCCCCCCCCCCACTCCAGCTGTGCCGCTTCCCTCCTCTCGGCCACTCCCTCCACTTGCGGCCACTTTCAATTATTGTCTGCGCGCCGCCCGAAGAAGCAAGGCGGGCTGCGAGGGGTGATGGGGCAACAGTGGAGCAAGTGGCCAAGAGGAGGGACTCGGCGTGGCCTAGAGCTAGCAGCTGGAGGTGGGGAGGGAAGAGGGGAGTGAGCAGCCGGAGAGTGGGGATGGGGGGAAGCGAGGAGCAAGGAATGATCGGCCCAGGGGAGTTGGGGGGAGCAGTGGCGAAGTCTGGAGGATATTCTGAAGAGGGAGGGTAAACAGTCAGAATTCATGGTACACATTGGTACCAACAACATAGGGAGAAAGAGGGATGAGGTCCTGCAACAAGAATTTAGGGAGCTAGGTAGCAGATTTAAAAGTAGGACCTCTAAGGTTGTAATCTCTGGATTACTTCTGGTGCCACGTGCTGGTGAGTTTAGGAATAGGAGGATAGAGCTGATGAATGCATGGCTGAAGAGATGGTGCAGGAGGGAGGGCTTTAGTTTCCTGGATCACTGGGTCTGTTTCTGGAGAAGGTGGGACCTGTACAAGTTGGACGGGTTGCACCTGAACCGGAATGGGACCAACATCCTTGCTGGGAGGTTTGCTAGTGCTGTTGTGGGGAGGGGGTTTAAACTGATTTGGCAGGGGGATGGGATACAGAGTGGAGGTACAGTAGGGGGTGAGGTACAGTCAAATATAGAAGAGAAACTGAGTCAGTCTGGAAGGCAGAGCAAATATACAGCAGTTAAGGCACAAGTGAAAAACGCAAGGCAGGATTGCATATACTTTAATGCAAGGAGTCTTAACAATAAGGCAGATGAATTGAGGGTGTTGATTAGCACATGGGATTATGATATTATTGCTATCACAGAGACATGGCTGACGGAGGGGCAGGACTGGCAACTCAATATTCCAGGATATAGAATCTTCAGGCGAGAAAGAGGAGGGGATAAAAGGGGAGGTGGCATTGCACTGTTGATCAAGGAGTCAATTACTGCAGTAAGGAGTCAGGATTGCATCTATTTTAACGTAAGGAGTCTTACTAGTAAGGCAGATGAATTGAGGGCATTAATTAGCACATGGGATTATGATATTATTGCTAACACAGAGACATGGTTGAGGGAGGGGCAGGACTGCTCAATATTCCAGGGTATAGCATCTTCAGGTGTAAAAGAGGAGGTGGTATTGTACTGTTCAAGGAGTCAATTACTGCAGTAAAGAGGGATCATATCTTAGACGGTTCCTCAAATGAGGCCATATGGGTAGAACCTAAAAACAAAAGGGGGGCAATCACTTGTCTGGGAGTGTACTACAGGCATTCAAATAGTCAGGGAGAGATAGAGGAGCAGATATGGAGGCAAATCTCAGAGAGGTGTAAAAATAATAGGGTAATAATAGTAGGGGATTTCAACTTCCCTAATATCAACTGGGATAGTCTTAGTGTAAAAGGCTTAAAGGGGGCTTAATTCTTAAAGTGCATACAGGAGAGCTTTTTGAGCCAGTATGTAGTAAGTCCTCCAAGAGAAAGGGCAGTACTGGACCTAATCCTAGGGAATGAAGCCAGAAAAGTGGTAGAAGTGTCAGTGGGGGACCATTTCGGGGATAGTGACCATAACTCTGTAAGATTTAAGGTAGTTATAGAAAAGGACAAAGACGGACCGGAAATAAAGGTACTGAATTGGGGGAAGGCCGATTTCAACATGATAAAACAGGATCTGGCCAAAGTGGACTGGGAGCAGCTACTTGTAGGAAAGTCTACATCACATCAGTGGGAGTCATTCAAAGAGGAAATAGTGAGAGTTCAGAGCCAACATGTACCCGTTAAGGTGAAGGGTAGGACTAACAGGCCCAGGGAACCCTGGATGTCAAGGGATAGTGGATTGGATAAAAAAAATGAGGCTTCTGGCAGATTCAGAGCGCTGAAAACAGCGGAGGCACTGGAGGAGTATAGAAAGTGTAAGAGGGAAGTAATTAGCAGAGCGAAGGGGGGACACAAAAAAACATTGGCGGGCAAGAGAAAGGAAAATCCCAAGGCATTTTAAAAGTATATTTTGCGATATACTTGAACATATTAACATTGAAAGGGAGGAAATATTAGCTGTTTTAGCTGACTTAAAAGTGGATAAATCCTCAGGCCCAGATGAGATGTATCCCAGGCTGTTATGTGAGGCAAGGGAGGAGATAGCAGGGGCTTTGACACAAATTTTCAAATCCTCTCTAGCCACAGGAGAGGTACCAGAGGATTGGAGGACAGCGAATGTGGTACCATTATTCAAGAAGGGTAGCAGGATGAACCAGGTAATTACAGGCCAGTGAGTCTAACATCAGTGGTTGGGAAATTATTGGAAAAAATTCTGAGGGACAGGATTAATCTCCACTTGGAGATGCAGGGATTAATCAGGGAGAGTAAGCATGGCTTTGTCGGGGGAGATCGTGTCTAACAAACTTGATTGAATTTTTCGAGGCGTTGACGAGAGGTGTAAATGAGGGTAAAGCAGTTGATGTAGTCTACATGGACTTCAGTAAGGCTTTTGATAAGGTCCCACATGGGAGATTGGTTAACAAGGTAAGAGCCCATGGGATCCAGGGCAATTTGGCAAATTGGATCCAAAATTGGCTTAGTGGCAGGAGGCAGAGGGTGATGGTCGAGAGTTGTTTTGCGATTGGAAGCCTGTGACCAGTGGTGCACCACAGGGATCGGTGCTGGGACCCTTGCTGTTTGTAGTGTACATTAAAGATTTGGACGTGAATATAGGAGGTATGATCAGTAAGTTCGCAGATGACACGAGAATTGGGGGTGTCGTAAATAGTGAGGAGGAAAGCCTTGGATTACAGGACGATATAGATGGGCTGGAAAGATGGGCGGAGCTGTGGCAAATGGAATTTAATCCTGAGAAGTGTGATGCATTTTGGGAGGACTAACTAGGCAAGGGAATATACAATGGATGGTAGGATCCTAGGAAGTACAGAGGGTCAGAGGGACCTTGGTGTACTTGTCCATAGATCACTGAAGGCAGCAGCACAGGTAGATAAGGTGGTTAGGAAGGCATATGGGATACTTATCTTTATGTCGTCATTGTCGACAGGAATAGTGCCGGAAGACTGGAGGATAGCAAATGTTGTCCCCTTGTTCAAGAAGGGGAGTAGAGACAGCCCTGGTAATTATAGACCTGTGAGCCTTACTTCGGTTGTGGGTAAAATGTTGGAAAAGGTTATAAGAGACAGGATTTATAATCATCTTGAAAAGAATAAGTTCATTAGCGATAGTCAGCACGGTTTTGTGAAGGGTAGGTCGTGCCTCACAAACCTTATTGAGTTTTTCGAGAAGGTGACCAAACAGGTGGATGAGGGTAAAGCCGTGGATGTGGTGTATATGGATTTCAGTAAGGCGTTTGATAAGGTTCCCCACGGTAGGCTATTGCAGAAAATACGGAAGTATGGGGTTGAAGGTGATTTAGAGCTTTGGATCAGAAATTGGCTAGCTGAAAGAAGACAGAGGGTGGTGGTTGATGGCAAATGTTCATCCTGGAGTTTAGTTACTAGTGGTGTAAAAAAAAAGGAAAGAAGGTACCAGCCCTTCGCTTTGCAAGCTGGAACGTCAGAACTATGTGTCCTGGCCTGTCGGAAGACCTTACACAAATCAACGATTCTCGGAAGACCGCCATCATTAACAACGAGCTCAGTAGACTCAATGTGGACATTGCAGCACTTCAGGAGACTCGCCTCCCCGCGAGTGGCTCTCTAGCAGAGCAAGACTACACCTTCTTCTGGCAGGGCAGGGATCCTGAAGAACCAAGACAGCATGGAGTGGGCTTCGCCATCAGAAACTCCTTGCTCAGCATGATAGAGCCTCCCTCAAATGGCTCGGAACGCATACTGTCCATCCGACTGCTCACCACCTCTGGTCCAGTACACCTACTCAGCATCTATGCTCCAACACTCTGTTCCGCACCTGAAGCTAAAGACCAGTTCTATGAACAACTCCATAACATCATTAGCAGCATCCCCAACACCGAACACCTATTCCTGCTGGGGGACTTTAATGCCAGGGTTGGGGCCGACCATGACTCATGGCCCTCCTGCCTTGGGCGCTATGGCGTTGGAAGGATGAATGAGAACGGGCAGAGACTGCTTGAGTTGTGTACCTATCATAACCTCTGCATCACCAACTCGTTCTTTCACACTAAACCCTGTCACCAGGTTTCATGGAGGCACCCAAGATCACGTCGTTGGCACCAGCTAGACCTCATTGTCACAAGGCGAGCCGCCTTAAACAGTGTTCAAATCACACGCAGCTTCCACAGTGCGGACTGCGACACCGACCACTCCCTGGTGTGCAGCAAGGTTAGACTCAGACCAAAGAAGTTGCATCATTCCAAGCAGAAGGGCCACCCGCGCATCAACACGAGCAGAATTTCTCACCCACAGCTGTTACAAAAATTTCTAAATTCACTTGTAACAGCCCTTCAAAACACTCCCACAGGGGATGCTGAGACCAAGTGGGCCCACATCAGAGACGCCATCTATGAGTCAGCTTTGACCACCTACGGCAAAAGTGCGAAGAGAAATGCAGACTGGTTTCAATCTCATAATGAAGAGCTGGAACCTGTCATAGCCGCTAAGCGCATTGCACTTTTGAACTACAAGAAAGCCCCCAGCGATTTAACATCCGCAGCACTTAAAGCAGCCAGAAGTACTGCACAAAGAACGGCTAGGCGTTGCGCAAACGACTACTGGCAACACCTATGCAGTCATATTCAGCTGGCCTCAGACACCGGAAACATCAGAGGAATGTATGATGGCATGAAGAGAGCTCTTGGGCCAACCATCAAGAAGATCACCCCCCTCAAATCTAAATCGGGGGACATAATCACTGACCAACGCAAACAGATGGACCGCTGGGTTGAGCACTACCTAGAACTGTACTCCAGGGAGAATGCTGTCACTGAGACTGCCCTCAATGCAGCCCAGCCTCTACCAGTCATGGATGAGCTGGACATACAGCCAACCAAATCGGAACTCAGTGATGCCATTGATTCCCTAGCCAGCGGAAAAGCCCCTGGGAAGGACAGCATTACCCCTGAAATAATCAAGAGTGCCAAGCCTGCTATACTCTCAGCACTACATGAACTGCTATGCCTGTGCTGGGACGAGGGAGCAGTACCCCAGGACATGCGCGATGCCAACATCATCACCCTCTATAAAAACAAAGGTGACCGCGGTGACTGCAACAACTACCGTGGAATCTCCCTGCTCAGCATAGTGGGGAAAGTCTTTGCTCGAGTCGCTCTGAACAGGCTCCAGAAGCTGGCCGAGCGCGTCTACCCTGAGGCACAGTGTGGCTTTCGTGCAGAGAGATCGACTATTGACATGCTGTTCTCCCTTCGTCAGATACAGGAGAAATGCCGTGAACAACAGATGCCCCTCTACATTGCTTTCATTGATCTCACCAAAGCCTTTGACCATTTCAGCAGACGTGGTCTCTTCAGACTACTAGAAAAGATCGGATGTCCACCAAAGCTACTAAGTATCATCACCTCATTCCATGACAATATGAAAGGCACAATTCAACATGGTGGCTCCTCATCAGAGCCCTTTCCTATCCTGAGTGGTGTGAAACAGGGCTGTGTTCTCGCACCCACACTTTTTGGGATTTTCTTCTCCCTGCTGCTTTCACATGCGTTCAAATCCTCTGAAGAAGGAATTTTCCTCCACACAAGATCAGGGGGCAGGTTGTTCAACCTTGCCCGTCTAAGAGCGAAGTCCAAAGTACGGAAAGTCCTCATCAGAGAACTCCTCTTTGCTGACGATGCTGCTTTAACATCTCACACTGAAGAATGCCTGCAGAGTCTCATCGACAGGTTTGCGTCTGCCTGCAATGAATTTGGCCTAACCATCAGCCTCAAGAAAACGAACATCATGGGGCAGGATGTCAGAAATGCTCCATCCATCAATATTGGCGACCACGCTCTGGAAGTGGTTCAAGAGTTCACCTACCTAGGCTCAACTATCACCAGTAACCTGTCTCTAGATGCAGAAATCAACAAGCGCATGGGTAAGGCTTCCACTGCTATGTCCAGACTGGCCAAGAGAGTGTGGGAAAATGGCGCACTGACACGGAACACAAAAGTCCGAGTGTATCAGGCCTGTGTCCTCAGTACCTTGCTCTACGGCAGCGAGGCCTGGACAACGTATGCCAGCCAAGAGCGACGTCTCAATTCATTCCATCTTCGCTGCCTTCGGAGAATACTTGGCATCAGGTGGCAGGACTATATCTCCAACACAGAAGTCCTTGAAGCGGCCAACACCCCCAGCTTATACACACTACTGAGTCAGCGGCGCTTGAGATGGCTTGGCCATGTGAGCCGCATGGAAGATGGCAGGATCCCCAAAGACACATTGTACAGCGAGCTCGCCACTGGTATCAGACCCACCGGCCGTCCATGTCTCCGTTATAAAGACGTCTGCAAACGCGACATGAAATCGTGTGACATTGATCACAAGTCGTGGGAGTCAGTTGCCAGCATTCGCCAGAGCTGGCGGGCAGCCATAAAGACAGGGCTAAATTGTGGCGAGTCGAAGAGACTTAGTAGTTGGCAGGAAAAAAGACAGAGGCGCAAGGGGAGAGCCTACTGTGCAACAGCCCCAACAAACAAATTTCTCTGCAGCACCTGTGGAAGAGCCTGTCACTCCAGAATTGGCCTTTATAGCCACTCCAGGCGCTGCTTCACAAACCACTGACCACCTCCAGGCGCGTATCCATTGTCTCTCGAGATAAGGAGGCCCAAAAGAAAGAAAGAAAAAAAAAAGAAACCGCAAGGATCTGTTTTGGGGCCACTGCTGTTTGTCATTTTTATAAATGACCTGGATGAGGGTGTAGAAGGGTGGGTTAGTAAATTTGCAGATGACACGAAGGTCGGTGGAGTTGTGGATAGTGCAGAAGGATGTTGTAGGGTACAGAGGGACATAGATAGGCTGCAGAGCTGGGCTGAGAGATGGCAAATGGAGTTTAATGCGGAAAAGTGTGAGGTGATTCACTTTGGAAGGAGTAACAGGAATGCAGAGTACTGGGCTAATGGGAAGATTCTTGGTAGTGTAGATGAACAGAGAGATCTTGGTGTCCAGGTACATAAATCCCTGAAAGTTGCCACCCAGGTTAATAGGGCTGTTAAGAAGGCATATGGTGTGTTAGCTTTTATTAGTAGGGGGATCGAGTTTCGGAGCCACGAGGTCATGCTGCAGCTGTACAAAACTCTGGTGAGACCGCACCTGGAGTATTGCGTGCAGTTCTGGTCACCGCATTATAGGAAGGATGTGGAAGCTTTGGAAAGGGTGCAGAGGAGATTTACTAGGATGTTGCCTGGTATGGAGGGAAGGTCTTACGAGGAAAGGCTGAGGGACTTGAGGTTGTTTTCGTTGGAGAGAAGGAGGAGGAGAGGTGACGTAATAGAGACATATAAGATAATCAGAGGGTTAGATAGGGTGGATAGTGAGAGTCTTTTTCCTCGGATAGTGATGGCAAACACGAGGGGACATAGCTTTAAGTTGAGGGTGATAGATATAGGACAGATGTTAGAGGTAGTTTCTTTACTCAGAGAGTAGTAGGGGCGTGGAACGCCCTGCCTGCAAAAGTAGTAGACTCGCCAACTTTATGGGCATTTAAATGGTCATTGGATAGACATATGGATGAAAATGGAATAGTGTAGGTCAGATGGTTTCACAGGTCGGCGCAACATCGAGGGCCGAAGGGCCTGTACTGCGCTGTAATGTTCGAATTCTAATACTTGCCTTTATTAGCCGAGGCATAGAATATAATAGCAGGGAGGTTATGATGCAGCTGTATAAAATGCTAGTTAGGTCACAGCTGGAGTACTGTGTCCAGTTCTGGGCACCACACTATAGGAAGGATGTGATTGCACTGGAGAGGGTGCAGAGGAGATTCACCAGGATGTTGCCTGGGCTGGAGCATTTCAGCTCTGACGAGAGACTGAAAAGGCTAGGGTTGTTTTCCTTAGAGCAGCAAAGGCTGAGGGGGGACATGATTGAGGTGTACAAAATTGAGGGGAATTGATAGGTTCGATAGGAAGAAACCTTTTCCCTTAGCGGACGGGTCAATAACCAGGGGGCATAGATTTAAGGTAAGGGGCAGGAGGTTTAGAGGGGATTTGAGGCAATATTTTTTCACCCAGAGGGTGGTTGGAATCTGGAATACACTGCCTGAAGAGGTGGTAGAGGCAGGAACCCTCACAACATTTCAGAAGTATTTAGATGAGCACTTGAAATGCCATAGCATACAAGGCTACAGGCCAAGTGCTGGAAAATGGGATAGGAATAGTTAGGTGCTTGATGGCTGGCACAGACACCATGGGCTGAAGGGCCTGTTTCTGTGCTGTCTGATTCTATGACTTTATCGAGCCAGCAGCTGAAGGGGGGAAGCAACTGGTGGTGGTGGGGAGGGGGAGGGGAGAAAGCAGGAGGGCAGGAGCGAATGGCTGAGAGGAGGGAAGCCGGGGAGGCCTGGAGTGAGTAGCCGAAGGGGGAGAGCAGTCAGTGGGGCAGGAGCAAGAAGCGGAGGGGGGGAAGCGGGTGGGTGGAGCGAATGGCTGTGGGGGGGGGGTGGGAAGCGGGTGGGTGGAGCGAATGGCTGAGGGGGGGGGAATAGGGCAGGGGGAGCGAGTGGGGCGGGGTGGGAAGCGGGCACGGCAGTGAGTGGCTGAGATGGAGGAAGTGGGCAGGGGAGTGAGTGGCTAAGGCGGGGTAGTGGGCGGGAGGGAGCGAGTGGCTGAGGGGGGGGGATGAGGGGCAAGGAGTGGGGGTGAAGGGTGGGTGGAGTGACTGGCTTGGGGGGGGTTGGAAAGGCCAGGGAGGGAAGGCAGCAGCATGGTGGGGATCGAGCTGGGTGAAGCAGTGATTGAAGCAGGGATGGTAGGAGGGAGCGGGGTTCTGTTCGGGTGAATGGCTATTGAGGGGTGAGGACGTCATTGCATGGTGACGTCATGCGCGCATTCAGACTGGCAAGCTGGTAAATGTTCGCATGCACTGATGACGTCAGTGATCGCTCTGCACATGCTCTGCATTGTCAGGAGTCACATTGAAAATAAAAATTGTATGCATTATCATTTACACTGTGACTTGCCCAAGTTTCCCATTATGCACACAACTGTTTTCATGCATTAGCAGCTCGTTATTCTCGTCAGTCTCTGCACATGCATTGCACACGTACGGCTGGATTTTACTGGGCTGCAACATCGGGGGTCCTGGTGGGGGGGCCCGGAAAATATCTCCAGGAGAGGCGTGCCATGGGCTTTGATGCCAAGAAGGCCCCGCCCCGTCTTACCAGCACCGGTGGCCCTCTTGCCGCTCGGCGATGGAAACTTAATTTAAATAAATATTTAAATAAATGTTAATTAACGCACAAGTACTTACCTCGTCGCAATGGCCATTCCACTCCTATATTCTGGCCAGTTGCCAGACCTCCATTCGGAGATCCGAGGCGGAACACTGGTGGGGAGGGGGGAGAAGTGAAGTTTTCAGGGCGTGTGGGGGGTGGTGGGAAAACTCTTGCTATTGGTTGAGGGGATGGTGGGAAGGGGTTGAAGGTCAAAGTTAACAAAGTTCAGGGGGGATGGGTAGAGAGCAATTTATAAATTGTTTAGTCATTGGGGGTGGGAGAGGGGATGGAAACTGCTGACAAAGTTTTAATTTTATGTTTTGCAGACCTGTAACTTTAATAATTAAAATGGATCTGAAGGGCTTGAAGCCCTTTAAAACTGGCACTGGCGTCTGCGCGGTGGTGCCACTGGCAACTGCGCGGTGGTGCCACTGGCAACTGCGCGGTGGTGCCACTGGCAACTGCGCGGTGGTGCCAGATGCCATTGCTGGGGATGGAGCGCCAGGCCCCTCTACATCATCAGAGGTGGGCATTCGGCCTCCTCCATGTAAATGAGCCGCTGCACTAAATATCACGGAGACTCTGGGGCAAATCCTGCGTGTGTGCCCCGCCGCTTTTGAAGCTCACTGCTTCCAGCGAACTGGAAAAATCCAGCCCACAGTCATTAAATTGTGCCAGTTAGTTAATGGTGCACGTTGTCTTTGGCTGTTCATCTGGGTGATTTTCCCGTGTCACTTGTTGCTGCGGTAACTGTTGTTGTTCCATTTCCGTTGTTGGCGTGCTGTGCACCTCTGGGACTGATGGTTGTTTTGTGCTCTGTGCAGTTGCTGAGTTCCCATCTTCCTGATCGGCTGCCTGCAGTGGAGGAACAGCTTCTCCAGTTGTGCGTATGTGCCTGCGGTTGTGACTGTATATCTGGTCGTTCACATCCACTGCATATGATCGAGGTGACAACTGCTCTACACAGATCTCAAGTTGCCACTTGGGCTGGCTCTTGTTGAGAGTGTTGAAGGTTTGTACCCTGACTGGCTCTGCAATGCTCAATTCTGGCAATTGTTTGGCAGTTTTGTCAAAGTGAAATTTGGCTTTCTGCCGTTTCACCCTGATTTTGTTGCTCACGCCTGTTACTACTTCTGGCTTCAGTAGCTTTTTTGCTATTGGAAGAGTAGTTTGCGTGCAGCGTGACTTTAGTCTTTGTACCAGACTACTTTCCATGCCTTCAGTAGGTGTGTTTCTCCATTCAAACATTGCCTTGTATACATCTGTGCCAGATTTTCTCGATTTCTTTATGATTCCTTTGGTGATTTTCACTGCCAAATCAGCCTTTCCATTAGACTGGGGATAGTGTGGAGATGATGTATGGTGTTGAATTTCCCAATCCTTTATGAAGCGGCTGAATTCTTCACTCTGGAACTGGGGGCCATTGTTGCTCATCACAATGTCTGGAATGCCGTAGCAACCAAAGTGTGCTTTCAGGTATTCTACAATCTCACTGGTAGTCATTGAGGTCAGCTGATCCACCTCCCAGTAGTCAGAATAGTAGTCTATGGTGACAAGATAATCAGTTCCTGCGAGGGTGAAGAGGTCTACTCCCAGCTTCATCCATGGTCTGTATGTCATGTGTCATCAGCGGCTCTATCTTGTTTAGCTTGGTACTTGTTACACGCACTGCAGTGGGTGACGTGGTCCTTGATTTCTTTGCTTATGTTTGGCCAGTAGAGCACTTCGCTTGCCTTCCTCAAACTCAACTCAATTCCTCGGCGACTTGCATGAATGTGCTTTAGCATCTCTCAACTCCTTAGGATAATGACTCTATTGCCTTTATACATGACGCCATCTTGGGCTGTCAATTCATCTCTGTAATCCCAATATGCGCTTGTGACCACAGGAGTGTCCTTGATGCTTTCAGGCCATCCTTTCATCACTACTTCTTGCAACACTTGGAGAGTTGGATCTTGTTGGGTAGTTCACTTGATTTGAACAAGGCGTGTGTCTGTCAGATTCAATGTCTCTGCTGGGTTGATGACTTCCAGAGCAGGTCGAGCTGCAGTTTCACATCGGATCTGAAGATTTCACACTCTGTTGTAGCATCCTCTACTTTCTTCATAGGGAGTGCTGCTCTCGACAGCATGTCAGCGATGTACATCTGTTTCCCTTGCTTGTATGTCACGTCCAGATGATTTGAGTAACATTTTTTGCAGACGCTTTGGAGCAGATAGTAGCGGCTTGAGGAAAATGCTTTGAAGTGGCTTGTGGTCAGACTCAACTGTCACTTTGTCTCTTCCAAGTAGGTATTGATGAAAATATTCACAAGTAAAGACAATGGACAGGCACTCTTTCTCGATCTGATGTAGCGTCTTTCTATTTACATTAATGCCCTGGATGCAAATGCAATTGGTTGTTGCTGCATTAGTGTTGCTCCAAGTCCTGTCTTGCTGGTGTCACACTGCAGGATAACTTCATCATTTACATCATGGTATTACAGCATTGGTGTTGCCATGACTAGTTGCTTGATTTTAGTGAACGCTATTTCTTGTTCTGTTGCCCCAGTACCACTGCACGTCCTTGGCGGTGAGTTGGTGTAATGGTTCACACTCCGACGACAAATTGGGCAAGAATTTTGCTAAATAGTTGACAAATCCAGCAAATCGTTCCACTGCTTTTACATCTGTTGGTCACCACATCGCTGCTACTGCTCTCACCTTTTCGGGATCCAGGTGAAGACCTTTTGCTGTCAGTACATGACCTATTTACTTGATTTCAGGCATCTTTAATTGCAATTTTTTCTTGTTCAGCTTCACGTTCATCTGGCGAGTTCTGTCCAGAAGTCGCAGTAGATTTTGATCATGGTCAGCAATGGCTTCTTCCATTGTCTCTCTGCATCCACAAACCAGCAGATCATCCACTACAGCTTCCACTCTGCGAAGATCACTAATTATCTCATGCTGTCTGTGTTGATACTCCTCTGGAGCCGTGGAAATGCCACACAGCATGCACAACCATCTATATCTCCCGAACGGCGTCCATCAGAGGGCAGTTCAATAAAGACACAGTACAAGCAAGACTATTGTCCTCTGAGCTCGTAACAGAAACATGGCTTAAAAATGGTGAGGGCTGGCCACATAATGTACAAGGATTTAAAGTGTTCAGAAAAGATAGAGAAGGAGAAAAGGGAGGTGGGGTGGCAGTCCTGATTAGGGAAGACATTGCAGTGCTGGAAAGGGAGGATGTCCTTGAGGAGGCAAGGACAGAATCCATTTGGTTAGAGCTGAGGAGCAAAAAGGGTATAGACATAGAAAATAGGAGGAGGAGTAGGCCATTCGGCCCTTCGCGCCTGCTCCGCCATTCATTCTATGAGATCCCCCCTCACTCTTCTGAACTCCAGCGAATACGATCCGAACCGACTCAATCTCTCCTCATACGTCAGTCCCGCCATCTCAGGAATCAGTCTGGTAAACCTTCGCTGCACTCCCTCTATAGCAAGAACATCCTTCCTCAGATAAGGAGACCAAAACTGCACACAATATTCCAGGTGTGGCCTCACCAAGGCTCTGTGTAATTGCAGCAAGACATCTCTGCTCCTGTACTCGAATGATCACGCTACTAGGGTATTGTATAGGCCTCCAAATAGTGAGAGAGATAGATGAACAAATCTGCAGGGAAATCAGAGAGATGTGCAAGAACTATAGAGTAATGATATTGGGGAACTTTAATTACCCTAATATCGATTGGGATAATTTTAGAGTAAAGGGTAAGGACGGGGAGAAGTTTCTGAAATGTGTTCAGGAGAACTTTCTTGACCAGTATGTTCTCATCCCAACTAGAAAAAAGGCATTGCTAGATCTGGTGCTAGGGAATGAGGTGGGCCAAGTGGACCAAGTGTCTGTGGGGAGCACTTGGGTAAGAGTGATCATTGTATCATAAGGTTTAGATTACTAATGCAGAAAAGCAAGGAAGAAAATAAGGTGAAATGTTTAGTTTGGAAGAGGGCTAATTTCAACACAATGAGGAGGGACCTAGCCAGGGTAGAATGGAACCAAAGACTGACAGGAAGAGCTGTATCAGAACAATGGGTTATCTTTAAGGTAGAGATTCTTTAGATACAGGCTAGGAACATTCCAACAAGGATGAAGGGTAGGGGAACCAAGAACAGGACTCCTCGGCTGACAAGGGAAATAGAGCTGATGAAACAAAAAAAAAAGAGGGTGTATGATACATGTAGGTGAATTCTTCAAGTGAGAACCAGGCCATATACAATAAAGTTGAGAGGGGAGGTGAAGAGGAAAATAAGACTGGCAAAGACAGAATATGAGAATAGAATGGCAAAGAACATAAAAGGGATCCCAAAGATCTTCAACCGGCATGTTATAGTAAGCGGGTAGTAAGAGGTGGAGTGGAGCTTATTAGGGACAAAGAGGGTAAAATATGCTTTGAGGTGCAAGGCAAAGATAATATACTTCATGAGTATTTTGTGTCCGTTTTCACTAAGGAAATGGAGATTGACAAAGCATCAGTTGAAGCAGAGCGAATAGAGTCAATGGAAAGGATAAAAATTGAGAGGGGGGGAAGGTACTAAAAAGACTGGCTATGCTTAGGGTAGATAAATCATCTGGTCTGGCTGGCTTGCATCTCAGGCGGGGATGGAGATAGCAGAAGGGCTTGCCATAATCTTCCAATCTTCCAAGGTGCCAGAGGATTGGAGAATGGCAAATGTGACACCGTTGTTCAGGAAATTAGCAACTACAGGCCAGTTAGTGGGTAAGGTTTTAGAAACTATAATCAGGGAAAATATCAACAGATACTTAGAGAGGTTTGAGTTAATTAAGGCGAGCCAGCACAGATTTGTAAAAGGCAGATCATGCTTGACTAATCTAATTGAATTTTTTTAATGAAGGTTGATGAAGGGATGTGGTGGATATTGTTTATAAGGATTTTAAGAAAGCATTCGATAAGGTACCAATAAAATGCTGGTTAAGAAAATTGAAGCTCACGGATTAGGAGAGTCAGTGCCCAATTGGAAAAAAAATTTGACTTAAGGACAGAAAACAGCGAGTCATAGTAGATGGTTGCTTTTCAGACTGGAGGATGGTAGACAGTGGTGTTCCCCAAGGGTCAGTGCTGGGACCACTGATTTTTGATCTCCATATAAATGATTTGGATCATTTGGAATACAGAATAGAATTTCAAAATTTGCAAAAAAATTGAGAACCAAACTTGGAGGTGTGGCAAACAGTGAGGATCATATGAACCACCTACAGCAGGACATAGATAGACTAGCAGAATGGGCAGAGAGGTGGCAGATTAAATTTAATACTGACAAGTGTGAGATGATGCATTTTGCCAGAAGGAATAGGGAGAGGCAATATATACTTAATGGCACAGTTTTAAAGAGTGTGCAGGAACAGAGGGACCTGGGGGCTCATGTGCATCCATCGTGAAGGTAGCAGGACATATTTTGAGAGTGGTTAGTAAAGCATATGGGATCTTGGGCTTCATAAATCGAGGCAATGAGTACAAATGCAGGGAAGTTATGCTGAAGCTCTGGTTAGGCTGCAACGTTTTGCGTTCAGTTCTGGTCACCACACTTTAGGAAGGATGTGAGGGTCCTTGAGAGGGTGCAGAGGAGATTTACCAGAATGGTTCCAGGGATGGAGGATTTTAGTTACAAGGTTAGGTTGGAAAAGCTGGGCTTGTTCTCCCTGGAGCAAAGGAGATTGAGGGGAGATTTAATAGAATTGTACAAGATGATGACAGGCTTAGATAAGTTAGACAAGAAAAAATCTGTTCCCATGAACAAATGGTACAAGGACTAGGGGACACAGATTGAAAGTTTTGAGCAAAGGTTGCAGAGGGAATATGAGGAAGCACGTTTTTACACAGCGGGTGGTAATGACCTGGAACTCACTGCCCACGGGGTGGTGGAAGCGGAGACAATCAATGACTGCAAGAGGATGTTGGATGGCCACCTAGGGTAAATAGACTTGCAGGGCGACAGGGATTGAGCCGGCGAGTGGGACTGACTGATTGCTCCACGGAGAGCCGGCATGAACTTGATGGACCGAATGGCCTCCTTCTGTGACTCTATGACATTCTAGTGCCAACTCCATTCATTGAGCACATCAGCCAGAATTTTACCAGGCCTTTGGTGGCGGGCTGGGAGGTGGGAAGGCTGGCAAAATAGCACGAGAAGGTGTCTCGAGGATGGTGCCCACATCTGCCCATCACCATGCCATTTCACCAGCAGCGGGAAAGTTGGCTAATCAGCCGCTCACAGGGAGCCCAATTGAACCACTTAAGTGGCCAATTAAGGCTCACCTCCCACCTCTGCGGGCACGTTGCCTGCATTGGGAATCCTGTCACCGCGTGGGGAGACTGCCCAGTGAAACCAAAGGGCTCCCAACAGTCTCCGTGGGAGGGGCCCTCCTTTAGGGACACTCCATGGCCACAGAGTGACTCCCTAACGGCCCCAGCGTCAGCCACTTATTTGACCACTGCTGGCAACATGCCTCCACGGGTCCAGCCACCGGCTTAATCGGGGTTGCCTCCTGCTTTCAGCCCCGGCATTGGGACTTCAGCTGGCCCTGTAAAATTCCGGCCATCAGGGTCTTTGCCAAATTAGGCTGCTGAACTCTGATCAAAAAACTAACGCTAGAGTCAAGCAAATGACATGGCAGGGAGAAGGCACAAGAACAAAAATAAAATATTGAACAGAAAGAGTTCCCTGAGGCTGAGCCAATACAAGGGGGTAATAAAAGGTTGATCAGAGATGGGATTAAGCAGGATCGTAAAGGATGAAAAGGAATTGGAAGAGTTTTGGGAGAGAATGTGAGAACCTTCGGCCCACCATTGGCAGATGTGCTTTCAGTCACCTAGCCCTCACACTCTGCTATTCTTCCCAAAACTCTTCTACTTTGGGTTTCCCCTCTTAGTAACTCCTCAACCACCAAGAAGGACAAGAGCAGCAAATACATGGGAACACTACCACCTGCAAGTTCCCCTCCAAGTCATACACCATCCTGACTTGGAACTATATCGCCGTTCCTTCACTGTCACTGGGTCAAAATCCTGGAATTCCCTTCCTAACAGCACTACGGATTTACCTGCACCAGATGGACTGCAGCAGTTCAAGAAGGCAGTTCACCAATTCAAGGGCAATTAGGGATGGGCAATAAATTCTGGCCGAGCCAGCAGCATCCACATCCCAAGAATGAATAGCAATGATAAAAAATTCTTTTCACAGTATGGACTATATTAGGGCACATTCCCTTTCACAATACTTTTGCAGTTTCCAAGTATCAATTTATTGTTTCTTAATTAAATATTTAAATAATTTCATGCACTGTTTTTAATTTTAGGTTTTGTGTAAGGTTCATCGCTTTGAGAACTAATTTTTTTCAGAATTTAGCTTCTATTTTAGATAATCACAATTTTTATTTAAAATGGCTTTCTTTGTGCAAATGGTCAAAGATGATGATAGGGACATGGGACTTAGGAGCAGGAGTAGGCCATTCAGCCGCTCGAGTCTGCTCTGTCATCCATAAGATCATGGCTGATCTGGTTGTGATCTCAACTCCACTTTCCTGCCAGTCCCATAACCCTTGACTCCCTTGTCGATCAACGATCTGTCTAACTCAGCCTTGAATATATTCAATGACCCAGCCTCCACTGCTCTCTGGGGAAGAGAATTCCACAGACTAACCACCCTTTGAGAAAAAAAACTCCTCATCTCCGTCTTAAAAGGGAGACCTCTTATTCTTAAAATGTGTCCCCTAGTTCCAGTCTCCCCCACAAGAGGAAACAAGCTGTCGGTATCCCCTCAGGATTTTATATGTTTCTATAAGATCACATGTCATTCTTCTAAGCTCCAAAGGGTATAGGCCCAACCTGATCAACCTTTCTTCATAAGATAAGCCCTTCATCCCCCGAATTAGTTGAGTGAACCTTCTCTAAACTGCTTCTAATACAATTATATTCTTTTTCAAATAAGGAGTCCAAACTGTCCACAATACCCCAGATGTGGTCTCGTCAAGGTCCTGTACAGTTCCAGTAAAACTTCCTTACTTTTATACCCAATTCCCCTTGCAATAAACGCCAACATTCCATTTGCCTTCCTAATCACTTGCTGTACCTGCATACTAACCTTTTGTGATTCATGTACCAGGACATCCAGATCTATCTGTACCGCTGAGTTCTGCAATCTCTCTCTATATAAATCGTATACAACTTTTCTATTCTTCCTGCCAAAGTGGACAAGTTCATATTTCTCCACATTATACTCCATCTGCCAAATTTTTGCCCATTCACTTAACCTATCTATATCCTTTTGTAAATTCTTAATCTCCTCTTGACAACTTACTTTCCTTCCTATCTTTGTGCCATCGGCAAATTTAGCTACCATACATTCGGTCACTTCATCCACGTCATTGATATAAATTATAAATAGTTGAGGCCCCAGCACTGATCACTGTGGCACTCCACTAGTCACCTCCTGCCAATCTGAGTAAGACCCATTTATCGCTGTTCTCTGCTTCCTGTTAGCTAACCTGTCCTTTATCCATGCTAATATGTTACCCCCTAACCATGTACTCTTATCTTGTGTAGTAACCTTTGATGTGACACTTTATCAAATGCCTTTTGGAAATCTAAGTACACCAAATCTACAGGTTCCCCTTTACCATCTTGCTTGTTACTTCCTTGAAGAACTCTAATAAATTAAACATGATTTCCCTTTCACAAAAGCTTGTTGACTCTGCCTGATCCCATAATGATTTTCTAAGTATCCAGCTATGACCGCATTAATAATGGATTCTAATAATTTCCCTATGACAGATGTTAGGCTAACTGGCCTGTAGTTTCCTATTTTCTGTCTTCTCCTTTCTTGAATAAACAAGTTACATTCGCTATTTTCTAATCCACTGGGATCCTTCCAGAATCTAAAGAATTTTGGAAAATTATAACCAAAGCCTCTACTATCTCTGCAGCCACTTCTTTTAAGACCCTAGGATGCAGGCCATCTGGTCCTGGGGACTTATCAGCCTTTCGGTCTCATAGTTTTCCCAGTACCTTTTCCCTGGTGATGGTGATTGTTTTAAGTTCCTCCCTCCCTTTCACCTCTTGATTTTCCAGTATCTTTGGGAAGTTTTCTAAGTCTTCTATAGTGAAAACAGATACAGAATGCCTGTTCAATGCCTTGCCATTTCCTTGTTTTTCATTATCAGTTCTCCTGACTCACTCTCTAGAAAACCGACATTAGTTTTAGTTTCTCTTTTCCTATTTAAATACTTGTAGAAATTCTTACTATCTGTTTTTATATTACGAGCTAGTTTTCTTTCATACTCTATTTTCTCCCTCTTAATTATTATTTTCATCACTCTTTGCTGGTCTTATAATCTGTCCGATCTTCTGACCTTCCACTAATCTTTGCAAATTTGTACAGTGTTTCTTTTAATTTGATACTATCCTTAACTTCCTTATTTAGCCACAGATGTTGCATCCTTTTCAAAAAATCTTTCTTTCTTACTGGGATAAATCTTTGCTGAGAGTTATTAAATATCTCCTTAAAAGTCTGCCACTGTATCTCTACTGTCCTACCTTTTAACCTAGTCTCCCAGTTCACTTTAGCTAGCTCTGCCTTCATACCCTTGTAATTACCTTTATTTAGGTTTAAAACTCTAGTCTTAGATCCACACTTCTCCCTTTCAAATTGAACATGAAATTCGATCATGTTATGATCGCTGTCACCTAGAGGCTCCTTTACCATGAGGTTATTGATTAATCCTGTCTCATTGCACATTGAAAGTCTAGAATAGCCTGCTCCCTAGTTGGTTCTAGAACATGCTGCTCTAAGAAATTGTCCCGGATACACTCTATAAATACATTTTCCAGGCTAACTTTGCCAATCTGATGCACCCAATCTACATGTAGATTAAAGTCACCCATGACTATTGTGGTACCTTTCTTACACCCACCATTTATTTCTTCCTGTACACTCTGTCCTACAGTGCAGCAACTGTTAGAGGGCCTATAAACTACTGCCATAAGTGCCTTCTTACATTTCCTATTTCTTATCTCTACCCAAACTGATTCTACATCTTGCTCTTCCAAGCTAAGATCATCTCTTGCTACTGTACTAATGATATCTTTATTTAATAAAGCAACACCCCCCCCCCCCCCCCCCCCACGTTTCCTAGCTTCCAGTCTTTTCGAAATGTCAAATACCCTTCAATATGTAAGTCCCAAGCCTTGGATACCTTGTAACCCTATCTCTGTAATAGCTATCAGGTCAGACATATTAATTTCTATCTGTGCTAACAATGCATCCATTTTCTTACAAATGCTGCATGCATTCAGATACAGAGCCTTTAACTCTGGCTTTTTACCATTTCTGTGATCTTTGGCCTTATCTGCTAGTGCAGTTTTACATTTAAATGCTCTGGTCCTTTCTGCCACACTTTGGTTATCATTACCCAAACTGGTACCCTGCTCTATTACGTTGTTGTTTCCCTTTGATTTACCACATCTCCTCTCACATGATCCCTTCCCCCCACTATTTAGTTTAAAGCCCTCTTACTGCCCTAGTTATACGACTGGCCAGAACACTGATCCGAGCACAGTTCAGGTGAAGATCGTCCCAATGGTATGGCTCCCACTTTCTCCAGTACTGGTGCCAGTGCCCTATGAATCGAAACCCATGTCTTCCACACCAATCTTTGAGCCATGCATTTACTCTCTAATCTTATTTACCCTACTCCAATTTGCTCGATGATGATGAATGTAGAATTTGCGTTCCATGAGCCATTCATTTTCTTTACCTGTTGCAGAAAAATAATTCCAAGAATTGCAGCAATAACCAGCAATACAGCGCCGAATCCCAGGAGAATGTACTGGACGTACTGCAGAACCCTCGGAATCACCTCCATGAAAGTGTAGAAAGTGTCTAAAATTGGACCATCAATGTTCCCACTCTGGAAGAAACACAGGAAGTTCCATAAACATCAAGCAGTTTGCTAAAAAATACAAACAAGGATACTCAGATTCTGCTTCTTATTAATAATTATTATTGATTAAATAATGGTGCCTCAATTTGTGAATTTGTCAACATATTTTAGTAATTGCTGCTGTTTTCTTATCTCTTCCTTTCTCTGATGGCTGCTTCCTCTAAAACGATGCTGATACCATTAGGAGTTCCTGCTGAGAATATGACAACGACAGTATGACAGCGACAGTATGACAGCGACAGCATGAAAGCGACAGTATGAAAGCGACAGTATGACAGCAACAGTATGACAGCGGTAGTATGACAGCGACAGTATGACAGCGACAGCATGACAGCGACAGTATGACAGCGACAGTATGACACTGATAGTATGAAAGCGACAGTATGACAGCAACAGTATGACAGCGATAGTATGACAGCGACAGTATGACAGCGACAGCATGACAGCGACAGTCTGATCGCGACAGTATGACAGCGACAGCATGACACTGATAGTATGAAAGCGACAGTATGACAGCAACAGTATGACAGCGACAGTATAACAGCGACAGCATGACAGCGACAGTAAGAAAGCGACAGCATGACAGTGACAGCATGATAGCGACAGTATGAAAGCGACAGTATGACAGCGACAGTATGACAGCGACAGCATGAAAGCGACAGTATGACAGCGACAGTATGACAGCGACAGCATGAAAGCGACAGTATGACAGCGACAGCATGAAAGCGACAGTATGACAGCGACAGCATGACAGCGACAGTATGACAGCGACAGTATGACAGCGACAGTATGACAGCGACAGCATGAAAGCGACAGCATGACAGCGACAGTATGACAGCGACGGTATGACAGCGACAGCATGAAAGCGACAGCATGAAAGCGACAGTATGATAGCGACAGTATGACAGCGACAGTATGACAGCGACAGCATGAAAGCGACAGCATGACAGCGACAGTATGACAGCGACAGTATGACAGCGACAGCATGAAAGCGACAGTATGATAGCGACAGTATGACAGCGACAGTATGACAGCGACAGCATGACAGCGACAGTATGACAGCGACAGTATGAAAGCGACAGTATGACAGTGACAGCATGACAGCGACAGTATGAAAGTGACAGTATGACAGTGACAGTATGACAGCGACAGTCTGATCGCGACAGCATGAAAGCGACAGTATGACAGCGACAGTATGACAGCGACAGCATGACAGCGACAGTATGAAAGCGACAGCATGACAGTGACAGCATGACAGTGACAGTATGAAAGCGACAGTATGACAGTGACAGCATGACAGCGACAGTATGAAAGCGACAGCATGACAGTGACAGCATGACAGTGACAGTATGAAAGCGACAGTATGACAGTGACAGCATGACAGCGACAGTATGAAAGCGACAGCATGACAGTGACAGCATGACAGTGACAGTATGAAAGTGACAGTATGACAGTGACAGCATGACAGCGACAGTCTGACAGCGACAGTATGATAGCGACAGTATGACAGCGACAGCATGACAGCGACAGTATGAAAGCGACAGTATGACAGCGACAGTATGAAAGCGACAGCATGACAGCGACAGTATGACAGCGACAGTATGAAAGCGACAGCATGACAGCGACAGTATGATAGCGACAGTATGACAGCGACAGTATGACAGCGACAGTCTGATCGCGACAGTATGACAGCGACAGTATGACAGCGACAGCATGACAGCGACAGTATGACAGCGACAGTAATGCAGCGACAGCATGACAGCGACAGTATGACAGCGACAGTCTGATCACGACAGCATGACAGCGACAGTATTATCGCGACAGCATGACAGCGACAGTATGACAGCGACAGCATGACAGCGACAGCATGACAGCGACAGTATGACAGCCACAGGATGACAGCGACAGTATGACAGCGACAGTCTGATCGCGACAGCAGGACAGCGACAGTATGATCGCGACAGCATGACAGCGACTGTATGACCGCGACAGTATGACAGCGACAGTATGACAGCCACAGTATGACAGCGACAGCATGACAGCGACAGTATGACAGCGACAGTGTGACACTGATAGTATGAAAGCGACAGCATGACAGTGACAGCATGACAGTGACAGTATGAAAGCGACAGCATGACAGTGACAGCATGACAGCGACAGTATGAAAGCGAAAGCATGACAGTGACAGTATGAAAGCGACAGCATGACAGTGACAGCATGACAGCGACAATATGAAAGCGACGGTATGACAGTGAAAGCATGACAGCGACAGTATGAAAGCGACAGCATGACAGTGACAGCATGACAGTGACAGTATGAAAGCGACAGTATGACAGTGACAGCATGACAGCGACAGTATGAAAGTGACAGTATGACAGTGACAGTATGACAGCGACAGTCTGATCGCGACAGCATGACAGCGACAGTATGACAGCGACAGTATGACAGCGACAGCATGAGAGCGACAGTATGAAAGCGGCAGCATGACAGTGACAGCATGACAGTGACAGCATGAAAGCGACAGTATGACAGTGACAGCATGACAGCGACAGTATGAAAGTGACAGCATGACAGTGACAGCATGACAGTGACAGTATGAAAGCGACAGTATGACAGTGACAGCATGACAGAGACAGTATGAAAGCGACAGTATGACAGTGACAGCATGACAGCGACAGTATGACAGCGACAGTATGATAGCGACAGTATGACAGCGACAGTATGAAAGCGACAGCATGACAGCGACAGCATGACAGCGACAGTATGAAAGCGACAGCATGACAGCGACAGTATGACAGCGACAGTCTGATCGCGACAGCATGACAGCGACAGTATGACAGCGACAGTCTGATCGCGACAGTATGACAGCGATAGTATGACAGCGACAGTATGACAACGACAGTATGACAGCGACGGTATGACAGCGACAGCATGACAGCGACAGTATGACAACGACAGTATGACAGCGACAGTATGACAGCGACAGCATGACAGCGACAGTATGACAGCGACAGTCTGATCGCAATAGCATGACAGCGACAGCATGACAGCGACAGTATTATCGCGACAGCATGACAGCGACAGTATGACAGCAGCAGCATGACAGCGACAGTATGACAGCGACAGTCTGATCGCGACAGCATGACAGCGACAGTATGATCGCGACAGTATGACAGCGACAGCGTGACACTGATAGTATGAAAGCGACAGTATGACAGCAACAGTATGACAGCGACAGTATGACAGCGACAGCATGACAGCGACAGCATGACAGCGACAGTCTGATCGCGACAGTATGACAGCGACAGCATGACACTGATAGTATGAAAGCGACAGTATGACAGCAACAGTATGACAGCGACAGCATGACAGCGACAGTAAGAAAGCGACAGCATGACAGTGACAGCATGACAGCGACAGTATGAAAGCGACAGTATGACAGCGACAGTATGACAGCGACAGCATGAAAGCGACAGTATGACAGCGACAGTATGACAGCGACAGCATGAAAGCGACAGTATGACAGCGACAGTATGACAGCGACAGCATGAAAGCGACAGTATGACAGCGACAGCATGACAGCGACAGCATGACAGCGACAGTATGACAGCGACAGTATGATAGCGACAGTATGACAGCGACAGTATGACAGCGACAGCATGAAAGCGACAGCATGACAGCGACAGTATGACAGCGACAGTATGACAGCGACAGCATGAAAGCGACAGTATGATAGCGACAGTATGACAGCGACAGTATGACAGCGACAGGATGACAGCGACAGTATGACAGCGACAGTATGAAAGCGACAGTATGACAGTGACAGCATGACAGCGACAGTATGAAAGTGACAGTATGACAGTGACAGTATGACAGCGACAGTCTGATCGCGACAGCATGAAAGCGACAGTATGACAGCGACAGTATGACAGCGACAGCATGACAGCGACAGTATGAAAGCGACAGCATGACAGTGACAGCATGACAGTGACAGTATGAAAGCGACAGTATGACAGCGACAGCATGACAGCGACAGTATGAAAGCGACAGCATGACAGTGACAGCATGACAGTGACAGTATGAAAGCGACAGTATGACAGTGACAGCATGACAGCGACAGTATGAAAGCGACAGCATGACAGTGACAGCATGACAGTGACAGTATGAAAGTGACAGTATGACAGTGACAGCATGACAGCGACAGTATGACAGCGACAGTATGATAGCGACAGTATGACAGCGACAGCATGACAGCGACAGTATGAAAGCGACAGTATGACAGCGACAGTATGAAAGCGACAGCATGACAGCGACAGTATGACAGCGACAGTATGAAAGCGACAGCATGACAGCGACAGTATGATAGCGACAGTATGACAGCGACAGTATGACAGCGACAGTCTGATCACGACAGTATGACAGCGACAGTATGACAGCGACAGTATGACAGCGACAGCATGACAGCGACAGTATGACAGCGACAGTATGACAGCGACAGCATGACAGCGACAGTATGACAGCGACAGTCTGATCGCGACAGCATGACAGCGACAGCATGACAGCGACAGTATTATCGCGACAGCATGACAGCGACAGTATGACAGCGACAGTATGACAGCGACAGCATGACAGCGACAGTATGACAGCGACACTATGACAGCCACAGGATGACAGCGACAGTATGACAGCGACAGTCTGATCGCGACAGCATGACAGCGACAGTATGATCGCGACAGCATGACAGCGACTGTATGACCGCGACAGTATGACAGCGACAGTATGACAGCCACAGTATGACAGCGACAGTATGACAGCGACAGTATGACAGCGACAGCATGACAGCAACAGTATGACAGCGACAGTGTGACACTGATAGTATGAAAGCGACAGCATGACAGTGACAGCATGACAGTGACAGTATGAAAGCGACAGCATGACAGTGACAGCATGACAGCGACAGTATGAAAGCGAAAGCATGACAGTGACAGTATGAAAGCGACAGCATGACAGTGACAGCATGACAGCGACAGTATGAAAGCGACAGTATGACAGTGACAGCATGACAGCGACAGTATGAAAGCGACAGCATGACAGTGACAGCATGACAGTGACAGTATGAAAGCGACAGTATGACAGTGACAGCATGACAGCGACAGTATGAAAGTGACAGTATGACAGTGACAGTATGACAGCGACAGTCTGATCGCGACAGCATGACAGCGACAGTATGACAGCGACAGTATGACAGCGACAGCATGACAGCGACAGTATGAAAGTGACAGCATGACAGTGACAGCATGACAGTGACAGCATGAAAGCGACAGTATGACAGTGACAGCATGACAGCGACAGTATGAAAGTGACAGCATGACAGTGACAGCATGACAGTGACAGTATGAAAGCGACAGTATGACAGTGACAGCATGACAGCGACAGTATGAAAGCGACAGTATGACAGCGACAGTATGAAAGCGACAGCATGATAGCGACAGCATGACAGCGACAGTATGAAAGCGACAGCATGACAGCGACAGTATGATAGCGACAGTATGACAGCGACAGCATGACTGCGACAGTATGAAAGCGACAGTATGACAGCGACAGTATGAAAGCGACAGCATGACAGCGACAGCATGACAGCGACAGTATGAAAGCGACAGCATGACAGCGACAGTATGATAGCGACAGTATGAAAGCGACAGTATGACAGCCACAGTATGATAGCGACAGTATGACAGCGACAGCATGACAGCAACAGTATGAAAGCGACAGTATGACAGCGACAGTATGAAAGCGACAGCATGACAGCGACAGCATGACAGCGACAGTATGAAAGCGACAGCATGACAGCGACAGTATGATAGCGACAGTATGACAGCGACAGTATGACAGCGACAGTCTGATCGCGACAGCATGACAGCGACAGTATGACAGCGACAGTCTGATCGCGACAGTATGACAGCGATAGTATGACAGCGACAGTATGACAACGACAGTATGACAGCGACGGTATGACAGCGACAGCATGACAGCGACAGTATGACAACGACAGTATGACAGCGACAGTATGACAGCGACAGCATGACAGCGACAGTATGACAGCGACAGTCTGATTGCGATAGCATGACAGCGACAGCATGACAGCGACAGTATTATCGCGACAGCATGACAGCGACAGTATGACAGCGACAGCATGACAGCGACAGTATGACAGCGACAGTCTGATCGCGACAGCATGACAGCGACAGTATGATCGCGACAGTATGACAGCGACAGCATGACACTGATAGTATGAAAGCGACAGTATGACAGCAACAGTATGACAGCGACAGTATGACAGCGACAGCATGACAGCGACAGCATGACAGCGACAGTCTGATCGCGACAGTATGACAGCGACAGCATGACACTGATAGTATGAAAGCGACAGTATGACAGCAACAGTATGACAGCGACAGCATGACAGCGACAGTCTGATCGCGACAGTATAACAGCGACAGCATGACGGCGACAGTATGAAAGCGACAGCATGACAGTGACAGCATGACAGCGACAGCATGACAGTGACAGCATGACAGCGACAGTATGAAAGCGACAGCATGACAGCGACAGTATGACAGCGACAGTATGACAGCGACAGTATGAAAGCAACAGCATGACAATGACAGCATGACAGTGACAGTATGAAAGCGACAGCATGACAGTGACAGCATGACAGCGACAGTATGAAAGCGACAGCATGACAGCGACAGTATGACAGCGACAGTTTGACAGCAACAGTACGACAGCGACAGCATGACAGCGACAGTATGAAAGCGACAGTATGACAGCGACAGTATGAAAGCGACAGTATGACAGCGACAGTATGACAGCGACAGCATGACACTGATAGTATGAAAGCGACAGTATGACAGTGACAGTATAACAACGACAGTATGACAGCAACAGTACGACAGCGACAGCATGACAGCGACAGTATGAAAGCAACAGTATGACAGCGACAGTATGAAAGCGACAGTATGACAGCGACAGCATGACACTGATAGTATGAAAGCGACAGTATGACAGTGACAGTATAACAACGACAGTATGACAGCAACAGTACGACAGCGACAGCATGACAGCGACAGTATGAAAGCGACAGTATGACAGCGACAGTATGACAGCGACAGCATGACACTGATAGTATGAAAGCGACAGTATGACAGTGACAGTATGACAGGGACAGCATGAAAGCGACAGTATGACAGCGACAGCATGACAGCGACAGTATGACAGCGACAGTATGAAAGCGACAGTATGAAAGCGACAGTATGACAGTGACAGTATGACAGCGACAGCATGAAAGCGACAGTATGACAGCGACAGTATGAAAGCGACAGTATGACAGCGACTGTATGACAGCGACAGCATGACATTAATAGTATGAAAGCGACAGTATGACAGTGACAGTATGACAGCGACAGCATGACAGCGACAGCATGACAGCGACAGTATGAAAGCGACAGTATGACAGTGACAGCATGACAGCGACAGGATGAAAGCGACAGTATGACAGTGACAGCATGACAGCGACAGGATGAAAGCGACAGTATGACAGTGACAGTATGACAGTGACAGTATGACAGCGACAGCATGACACTGATAGTATGAAAGCGACAGTATGACAGCAACAGTATGACAGCGACAGTATGACAGCGACAGCATGACAGCGACAGCATGACAGCGACAGTCTGATCGCGACAGTATGACAGCGACAGCATGACACTGATAGTATGAAAGCGACAGTATGACAGCAACAGTATGACAGCGACAGCATGACAGCGACAGTCTGATCGCGACAGTATGACAGCGACAGCATGACACTGATAGTATGAAAGCGACAGTATGACAGCAACAGTATGACAGCGACAGCATGACAGCGACAGTCTGATCGCGACAGTATAACAGCGACAGCATGACGGCGACAGTATGAAAGCGACAGCATGACAGTGACAGCATGACAGCGACAGCATGACAGTGACAGCATGACAGCGACAGTATGAAAGCGACAGCATGACAGCGACAGTATGACAGCGACAGTATGACAGCGACAGTATGAAAGCAACAGCATGACAATGACAGCATGACAGTGACAGTATGAAAGCGACAGCATGACAGTGACAGCATGACAGCGACAGTATGAAAGCGACAGCATGACAGCGACAGTATGACAGCGACAGTCTGACAGCAACAGTACGACAGCGACAGCATGACAGCGACAGTATGAAAGCGACAGTATGACAGCGACAGTATGAAAGCGACAGTATGACAGCGACAGTATGACAGCGACAGCATGACACTGATAGTATGAAAGCGACAGTATGACAGTGACAGTATAACAACGACAGTATGACAGCAACAGTACGACAGCGACAGCATGACAGCGACAGTATGAAAGCAACAGTATGACAGCGACAGTATGAAAGCGACAGTATGACAGCGACAGCATGACACTGATAGTATGAAAGCGACAGTATGACAGTGACAGTATAACAATGACAGTATGACAGCAACAGTACGACAGCGACAGCATGACAGCGACAGTATGAAAGCGACAGTATGACAGCGACAGTATGACAGCGACAGCATGACACTGATAGTATGAAAGCGACAGTATGACAGTGACAGTATGACAGGGACAGCATGAAAGCGACAGTATGACAGCGACAGCATGACAGCGACAGTATGACAGCGACAGTATGAAAGCGACAGTATGAAAGCGACAGTATGACAGTGACAGTATGACAGCGACAGCATGAAAGCGACAGTATGACAGCGACAGTATGAAAGCGACAGTATGACAGCGACTGTATGACAGCGACAGCATGACATTGATAGTATGAAAGCGACAGTATGACAGTGACAGTATGACAGCGACAGCATGACAGCGACAGCATGACAGCGACAGTATGAAAGCAACAGCATGACAGCGACAGTATGAAAGCGACAGTATGACAGTGACAGCATGACAGCGACAGGATGAAAGCGACAGTATGACAGTGACATTATGACAGCGACAGCATGACAGCGACAGTATGACAGCGACAGTATGACAGCGACAGTATGAAAGCGACAGTATGACAGCGACAGCATGACAGTGACAGTATGACAGTGACAGTATGACAGCGACAGCATGACAGCGACAGTATGAAAGCGACAGTATGACAGCGACAGCATGACACTGATAGTATGAAAGCGACAGTTGACAGCGACAGCATGACAGCGACAGCATGACACTGATAGTATGAAAGCGACAGTATGACAGCGACAGTATGACAGCGACAGCATGAGACTGATAGTATGAAAGCGACAGTATGACAGCGACAGCATGACAGTGACAGCATGACAGCGACAGTATGACAGCGACAGTATGACAGCGACAGCATGACAGCGACAGTATGACAGTGACAGTATGACAGCGACAGTATGACAGCGACAGAATGACAGCGACAGTATGACAGCGACAGTATGACAGCGGCAGTATGACAGCGACAGCATGAAAGCGACAGTATGAAAGCGACAGTATGACAGCGACAGTATGACACTGATAGTATGAAAGCGACAGTATGACAGTGACAGTATGACAACGACAGTATGACAGCGACAGCATGACACTGATAGTATGAAAGCGACAGCATGACAGCGACAGCATGACAGCGACAGTATGACAGCGACAGTATGACAGCGACAGCATGACAGCGACAGTATGACAGCGACAGTATGACAGCGACAGCATGAAAGCGACAGCATGACAGCGACAGTATGACAGCGACAGCATGAAAGCGACAGCATGACAGCGACAGTATGAAAGCGACAGCATGACAGCGACAGCATGACAGCGACAGTATGACAGCGACAGCATGACAGCGACAGTATGAAAGCGACAGCATGACAGCGACAGTATGACTGCGACAGCATGACAGCGACAGTATGAAAGCGACAGTATGAAAGCGACAGCATGACAGCGACAGTATGATAGCGACAGTATGAAAGCGACAGTATGAAAGCGACAGCATGACAGCGACAGTATGATAGCGACAGTATGACAGCAACAGTATGACAGCGACAGTCTGATCGCGACAACATGACAGCGACAGTATGACAGCGTCAGTCTGATCGCGACAGTATGACAGCGACAGTATGACAATGACAGTATGACAGCGACAGCATGACAGCGACAGTATGACAACGACAGTCTGATCGCGACAGCATGACAGCGACAGCATGACAGCGACAGTATTATCGCGACAGCATGACAGCGACAGTATGACAGCGCCAGCATGACAGCGACAGTATGACAGCGACGGTATGACAGCGACAGTATGACAGCCACAGTATGATAGCGACAGTATGACAGCGACAGTCTGATCGCGACAGCATGACAGCAACTGTATGATCGCGACAGTATGACAGCGACAGTATGACAGCGACAGTATGACAGCGACAGCATGACAGCGACAGTCTGATCGCGACAGTATGACAGCGACAGCATGAGACTGATAGTATGAAAGTGACAGTATGACAGCGACAGTATGAAAGCGACAGTATGACACTGATAGTATGCAAGCGACAGTATGAAAGCGACAGCATGACAGCGACAGTATGAAAGCGACAGTATGACAGCGACAGCATGAGACTGATAGTATGAAAGCGACAGTATGAAAGTGACAGTATGACAGCGACAGTATGAAAGCGACAGTATGACACTGATAGTATGAAAGTGACAGCATGACAGCGACAGTATAAAAGCGACAGCATGAAAGCGACAGTATGACAGCGACAGTATGACAGCGACAGTATGACAGCGACAGCATGACAGAGACAGTATGACAGCGACAGGATGAAAGCGACAGTATGACAGTGACATTATGACAGCGACAGCATGACAGCGACAGTATGACAGCGACAGTATGACAGCGACAGTATGAAAGCGACAGTATGACAGCGACAGCATGACAGTGACAGTATGACAGTGACAGTATGACAGCGACAGCATGACAGCGACAGTATGAAAGCGACAGTATGACAGCGACAGCATGACACTGATAGTATGAAAGCGACAGTTGACAGCGACAGCATGACAGCGACAGCATGACACTGATAGTATGAAAGCGACAGTATGACAGCGACAGTATGACAGCGACAGCATGAGACTGATAGTATGAAAGCGACAGTATGACAGCGACAGCATGACAGTGACAGCATGACAGCGACAGTATGACAGCGACAGTATGACAGCGACAGCATGACAGCGACAGTATGACAGTGACAGTATGACAGCGACAGTATGACAGCGACAGAATGACAGCGACAGTATGACAGCGACAGTATGACAGCGGCAGTATGACAGCGACAGCATGAAAGCGACAGTATGAAAGCGACAGTATGACAGCGACAGTATGACACTGATAGTATGAAAGCGACAGTATGACAGTGACAGTATGACAACGACAGTATGACAGCGACAGCATGACACTGATAGTATGAAAGCGACAGCATGACAGCGACAGCATGACAGCGACAGTATGACAGCGACAGTATGACAGCGACAGCATGACAGCGACAGTATGACAGCGACAGTATGACAGCGACAGCATGAAAGCGACAGCATGACAGCGACAGTATGACAGCGACAGCATGAAAGCGACAGCATGACAGCGACAGTATGAAAGCGACAGCATGACAGCGACAGCATGACAGCGACAGTATGACAGCGACAGCATGACAGCGACAGTATGAAAGCGACAGCATGACAGCGACAGTATGACTGCGACAGCATGACAGCGACAGTATGAAAGCGACAGTATGAAAGCGACAGCATGACAGCGACAGTATGATAGCGACAGTATGAAAGCGACAGTATGAAAGCGACAGCATGACAGCGACAGTATGATAGCGACAGTATGACAGCAACAGTATGACAGCGACAGTCTGATCGCGACAACATGACAGCGACAGTATGACAGCGTCAGTCTGATCGCGACAGTATGACAGCGACAGTATGACAATGACAGTATGACAGCGACAGCATGACAGCGACAGTATGACAACGACAGTCTGATCGCGACAGCATGACAGCGACAGCATGACAGCGACAGTATTATCGCGACAGCATGACAGCGACAGTATGACAGCGCCAGCATGACAGCGACAGTATGACAGCGACGGTATGACAGCGACAGTATGACAGCCACAGTATGATAGCGACAGTATGACAGCGACAGTCTGATCGCGACAGCATGACAGCAACTGTATGATCGCGACAGTATGACAGCGACAGTATGACAGCGACAGTATGACAGCGACAGCATGACAGCGACAGTCTGATCGCGACAGTATGACAGCGACAGCATGAGACTGATAGTATGAAAGTGACAGTATGACAGCGACAGTATGAAAGCGACAGTATGACACTGATAGTATGCAAGCGACAGTATGAAAGCGACAGCATGACAGCGACAGTATGAAAGCGACAGTATGACAGCGACAGCATGAGACTGATAGTATGAAAGCGACAGTATGAAAGTGACAGTATGACAGCGACAGTATGAAAGCGACAGTATGACACTGATAGTATGAAAGTGACAGCATGACAGCGACAGTATAAAAGCGACAGCATGAAAGCGACAGTATGACAGCGACAGTATGACAGCGACAGTATGACAGCGACAGCATGACAGAGACAGTATGACAGCGACAGTATGACAGCGACAGCATGACAGCGACAGTCTGATCGCGACAGTATGACAGCGACAGTATGACACTGATAGTATGAAAGTGACAGTATGACAGCAACAGTATGAAAGCGACAGTATGACACTGATAGTATGAAAGCGACAGTATGAAAGCGACAGCATGACAGTGACAGTATGACACTGATAGTATGAAAGCGACAGTATGACAGCGACAGCATGAAAGCGACAGTATGAAAGCGACAGTATGACAGCGACAGCATGACAGCGACAGTATGACAGCGACAGTATGAAAGCGACAGTATGAAAGCGACAGCATGACACTGATAGTATGAAAGCGACAGTATGACAGCGACAGCATAACAGCGACAGTATGAAAGCGACAGTATGACAGCGACAGTATGACAGCAACAGCGTGACAGCGACAGTATGACACTGATAGTATGAAAGCGACAGCATGACAGTGACAGCATGACAGCGACAGTATGACAGCGACAGCATGACAGCGACAGCATGACAGCGACAATATGACAGCGACAGTATGAAAGTGACAGCATGACAGCGACAGCATGACAGCGACAGTATGACAGCGACAGTATGACAGCGACAGTCTGATCGCGACAGCATGACAGCGACAGCATGACAGCGACAGTATGATCGCGACAGCATGACAGCGACTGTATGATCGCGACAGTTTGACAGCGACAGCCTGACAGCGACAGCATGAAAGTGACAGTATGACAGCAACAGTATGACAGCGACAGCATGACACTGATAGTATGAAAGCGACAGTATGACAGCAACAGTATGACAGCGACAGCATGACAGCGACAGCATGACAGCGACAGTCTGATCGCGACAGTATGACAGCGACAGCATGACACTGATAGTATGAAAGCGACAGTATGACAGCAACAGTATGACAGCGACAGCATGACAGCGACAGTCTGATCGCGACAGTATAACAGCGACAGCATGACGGCGACAGTATGAAAGCGACAGCATGACAGTGACAGCATGACAGCGACAGTATGAAAGCGACAGCATGACAATGACAGCATGACAGCGACAGTATGAAAGCGACAGCATGACAGCGACAGTATGACAGCGACAGTATGACAGCAACAGTACGACAGCGACAGCATGACAGCGACAGTATGAAAGCGACAGAATGACAGCGACAGTATGAAAGCGACAGTATGACAGCGACAGTATGACAGCGACAGCATGACACTGATAGTATGAAAGCGACACTATGACAGTGACAGTATAACAACGACAGTATGACAGCGACAGCATGACAGCGACAGCATGACAGCGACAGTATGAAAGCGACAGTATGACAGCGACAGTATGACAGCGACAGCATGACACTGATAGTATGAAAGCGACAGTATGACAGTGACAGTATGACAGCGACAGTACGACAGCGACAGCATGACAGCGACAGTATGAAAGCGACAGTATGACAGCGACAGCATGACACTGATAGTATGAAAGCGACAGTATGACAGTGACAGTATGACAGTGACAGCATGAAAGCGACAGTATGACAGCGACAGTGTGACAGCGACAGCATGACAGCGACAGCATGACAGCAACAGTATGACAGCAACAGTATGAAAGCGACAGTATGAAAGCGACAGTATGACAGTGACAGTATGACAGCGACAGCATGAAAGCGAAAGCATGACAGTGACAGTATGAAAGCGACAGCATGACAGTGACAGCATGACAGCGACAATATGAAAGCGACGGTATGACAGTGAAAGCATGACAGCGACAGTATGAAAGCGACAGCATGACAGTGACAGCATGACAGTGACAGTATGAAAGCGACAGTATGACAGTGACAGCATGACAGCGACAGTATGAAAGTGACAGTATGACAGTGACAGTATGACAGCGACAGTCTGATCGCGACAGCATGACAGCGACAGTATGACAGCGACAGTATGACAGCGACAGCATGACAGCGACAGTATGAAAGCGGCAGCATGACAGTGACAGCATGACAGTGACAGCATGAAAGCGACAGTATGACAGTGACAGCATGACAGCGACAGTATGAAAGTGACAGCATGACAGTGACAGCATGACAGTGACAGTATGAAAGCGACAGTATGACAGTGACAGCATGACAGAGACAGTATGAAAGCGACAGTATGACAGTGACAGCATGACAGCGACAGTATGACAGCGACAGTATGATAGCGACAGTATGACAGCGACAGTATGACAGCGACAGTATGAAAGCGACAGCATGACAGCGACAGCATGACAGCGACAGTATGAAAGCGACAGCATGACAGCGACAGTATGACAGCGACAGTCTGATCGCGACAGCATGACAGCGACAGTATGACAGCGACAGTCTGATCGCGACAGTATGACAGCGATAGTATGACAGCGACAGTATGACAACGACAGTATGACAGCGACGGTATGACAGCGACAGCATGACAGCGACAGTATGACAACGACAGTATGACAGCGACAGTATGACAGCGACAGCATGACAGCGACAGTATGACAGCGACAGTCTGATCGCGATAGCATGACAGCGACAGCATGACAGCGACAGTATTATCGCGACAGCATGACAGCGACAGTATGACAGCAGCAGCATGACAGCGACAGTATGACAGCGACAGTCTGATCGCGACAGCATGACAGCGACAGTATGATCGCGACAGTATGACAGCGACAGCGTGACACTGATAGTATGAAAGCGACAGTATGACAGCGACAGTATGACAGCGACAGCATGACAGCGACAGCATGACAGCGACAGTCTGATCGCGACAGTATGACAGCGACAGCATGACACTGATAGTATGAAAGCGACAGTATGACAGCAACAGTATGACAGCGACAGCATGACAGCGACAGTAAGAAAGCGACAGCATGACAGTGACAGCATGACAGCGACAGTATGAAAGCGACAGTATGACAGCGACAGTATGACAGCGACAGCATGAAAGCGACAGTATGACAGCGACAGTATGACAGCGACAGCATGAAAGCGACAGTATGACAGCGACAGTATGACAGCGACAGCATGAAAGCGACAGTATGACAGCGACAGCATGACAGCGACAGCATGACAGCGACAGTATGACAGCGACAGTATGATAGCGACAGTATGACAGCGACAGTATGACAGCGACAGCATGAAAGCGACAGCATGACAGCGACAGTATGACAGCGACAGTATGACAGCGAAAGCATGAAAGCGACAGTATGATAGCGACAGTATGACAGCGACAGTATGACAGCGACAGGATGACAGCGACAGTATGACAGCGACAGTATGAAAGCGACAGTATGACAGTGACAGCATGACAGCGACAGTATGAAAGTGACAGTATGACAGTGACAGTATGACAGCGACAGTCTGATCGCGACAGCATGAAAGCGACAGTATGACAGCGACAGTATGACAGCGACAGCATGACAGCGACAGTATGAAAGCGACAGCATGACAGTGACAGCATGACAGTGACAGTATGAAAGCGACAGTATGACAGTGACAGCATGACAGCGACAGTATGAAAGCGACAGCATGACAGTGACAGCATGACAGTGACAGTATGAAAGCGACAGTATGACAGTGACAGCATGACAGCGACAGTATGAAAGCGACAGCATGACAGTGACAGCATGACAGTGACAGTATGAAAGTGACAGTATGACAGTGACAGCATGACAGCGACAGTATGACAGCGACAGTATGATAGCGACAGTATGACAGCGACAGCATGACAGCGACAGTATGAAAGCGACAGCATGACAGCGACAGTATGACAGCGACAGTATGAAAGCGACAGCATGACAGCGACAGTATGATAGCGACAGTATGACAGCGACAGTATGACAGCGACAGTCTGATCGCGACAGTATGACAGCGACAGTATGACAGCGACAGCATGACAGCGACAGTATGACAGCGACAGTATGACAGCGACAGTATGACAGCGACAGCATGACAGCGACAGTATGACAGCGACAGTCTGATCGCGACAGCATGACAGCGACAGCATGACAGCGACAGTATTATCGCGACAGCATGACAGCGACAGTATGACAGCGACAGTATGACAGCGACAGCATGACAGCGACAGTATGACAGCGACACTATGACAGCCACAGGATGACAGCGACAGTATGACAGCGACAGTCTGATCGCGACAGCATGACAGCGACAGTATGATCGCGACAGCATGACAGCGACTGTATGACCGCGACAGTATGACAGCGACAGTATGACAGCCACAGTATGACAGCGACAGTATGACAGCGACAGTATGACAGTGACAGCATGACAGCGACAGTATGACAGCGACAGTGTGACACTGATAGTATGAAAGCGACAGCATGACAGTGACAGCATGACAGTGACAGTATGAAAGCGACAGCATGACAGTGACAGCCTGACAGCGACAGTATGAAAGCGAAAGCATGACAGTGACAGTATGAAAGCGACAGCATGACAGTGACAGCATGACAGCGACAGTATGAAAGCGACAGTATGACAGTGACAGCATGACAGCGACAGTATGAAAGCGACAGCATGACAGTGACAGCATGACAGTGACAGTATGAAAGCGACAGTATGACAGTGACAGCATGACAGCGACAGTATGAAAGTGACAGTATGACAGTGACAGTATGACAGCGACAGTCTGATCGCGACAGCATGACAGCGACAGTATGACAGCGACAGTATGAAAGCGACAGCATGACAGCGACAGTATGAAAGCGACAGCATGACAGTGACAGCATGACAGTGACAGCATGAAAGCGACAGTATGACAGTGACAGCATGACAGCGACAGTATGAAAGTGACAGCATGACAGTGACAGCATGACAGTGACAGTATGAAAGCGACAGTATGACAGTGACAGCATGACAGAGACAGTATGAAAGCGACAGTATGACAGTGACAGCATGACAGCGACAGTATGAAAGCGACAGTATGACAGCGACAGTATGACAGCGACAGCATGATAGCGACAGCATGACAGCGACAGTATGAAAGCGACAGCATGACAGCGACAGTATGATAGCGACAGTATGACAGCGACAGCATGACTGCGACAGTATGAAAGCGACAGTATGACAGCGACAGTATGAATGCGACAGCATGACAGCGACAGCATGACAGCGACAGTATGAAAGCGACAGCATGACAGCGACAGTATGATAGCGACAGTATGATAGCGACAGTATGACAGCCACAGTATGATAGCGACAGTATGACAGCGACAGCATGACAGCGACAGTATGAAAGCGACAGTATGACAGCGACAGTATGAAAGCGACAGCATGACAGCGACAGCATGACAGCGACAGTATGAAAGCGACAGCATGACAGCGACAGTATGATAGCGACAGTATGACAGCGACAGTATGACAGCGACAGTCTGATCGCGACAGTATGACAGCGATAGTATGACAGCGACAGTATGACAACGACAGTATGACAGCGACGGTATGACAGCGACAGCATGACAGCGACAGTATGACAACGACAGTATGACAGCGACAGTATGACAGCGACAGCATGACAGCGACAGTATGACAGCGACAGTCTGATCGCGATAGCATGACAGCGACAGCATGACAGCGACAGTATTATCGCGACAGCATGACAGCGACAGTATGACAGCGACAGCATGACAGCGACAGTATGACAGCGACAGTCTGATCGCGACAGCATGACAGCGACAGTATGATCGCGACAGTATGACAGCGACAGCATGACACTGATAGTATGAAAGCGACAGTATGACAGCAACAGTATGACAGCGACAGTATGACAGCGACAGCATGACAGCGACAGCATGACAGCGACAGTCTGATCGCGACAGTATGACAGCGACAGCATGACACTGATAGTATGAAAGCGACAGTATGACAGCAACAGTATGACAGCGACAGCATGACAGCGACAGTCTGATCGCGACAGTATAACAGCGACAGCATGACGGCAACAGTATGAAAGCGACAGCATGACAGTGACAGCATGACAGCGACAGCATGACAGTGACAGCATGACAGCGACAGTATGAAAGCGACAGCATGACAGCGACAGTATGACAGCGACAGTATGACAGCGACAGTATGAAAGCAACAGCATGACAATGACAGCATGACAGTGACAGTATGAAAGCGACAGCATGACAGTGACAGCATGACAGCGACAGTATGAAAGCGACAGCATGACAGCGACAGTATGACAGCGACAGTCTGACAGCAACAGTACGACAGCGACAGCATGACAGCGACAGTATGAAAGCGACAGCATGACAGCGACAGTATGAAAGCGACAGTATGACAGCGACAGTATGACAGCGACAGCATGACACTGATAGTATGAAAGCGACAGTATGACAGTGACAGTATAACAACGACAGTATGACAGCAACAGTACGACAGCGACAGCATGACAGCGACAGTATGAAAGCAACAGTATGACAGCGACAGTATGAAAGCGACAGTATGACAGCGACAGCATGACACTGATAGTATGAAAGCGACAGTATGACAGTGACAGTATAACAACGACAGTATGACAGCAACAGTACGACAGCGACAGCATGACAGCGACAGTATGAAAGCGACAGTATGACAGCGACAGTATGACAGCGACAGCATGACACTGATAGTATGAAAGCGACAGTATGACAGTGACAGTATGACAGGGACAGCATGAAAGCGACAGTATGACAGCGACAGCATGACAGCGACAGTATGACAGCGACAGTATGAAAGCGACAGTATGAAAGTGACAGTATGACAGTGACAGTATGACAGCGACAGTCTGATCGCGACAGCATGACAGCGACAGTATGACAGCGACAGTATGAAAGCGACAGCATGACAGCGACAGTATGAAAGCGACAGCATGACAGTGACAGCATGACAGTGACAGCATGAAAGCGACAGTATGACAGTGACAGCATGACAGCGACAGTATGAAAGTGACAGCATGACAGTGACAGTATGAAAGCGACAGTATGACAGTGACAGCATGACAGAGACAGTATGAAAGCGACAGTATGACAGTGACAGCATGACAGCGACAGTATGAAAGCGACAGTATGACAGCGACAGTATGAAAGCGACAGCATGATAGCGACAGCATGACAGCGACAGTATGAAAGCGACAGCATGACAGCGACAGTATGATAGCGACAGTATGACAGCGACAGCATGACTGCGACAGTATGAAAGCGACAGTATGACAGCGACAGTATGAATGCGACAGCATGACAGCGACAGCATGACAGCGACAGTATGAAAGCGACAGCATGACAGCGACAGTATGATAGCGACAGTATGAAAGCGACAGTATGACAGCCACAGTATGATAGCGACAGTATGACAGCGACAGCATGACAGCGACAGTATGAAAGCGACAGTATGACAGCGACAGTATGAAAGCGACAGCATGACAGCGACAGCATGACAGCGACAGTATGAAAGCGACAGCATGACAGCGACAGTATGATAGCGACAGTATGACAGCGACAGTATGACAGCGACAGTCTGATCGCGACAGCATGACAGCGACAGTATGACAGCGACAGTCTGATCGCGACAGTATGACAGCGATAGTATGACAGCGACAGTATGACAACGACAGTATGACAGCGACGGTATGACAGCGACAGCATGACAGCGACAGTATGACAACGACAGTATGACAGCGACAGTATGACAGCGACAGCATGACAGCGACAGTATGACAGCGACAGCATGACAGTGACAGCATGACAGCGACAGCATGACAGTGACAGCATGACAGCGACAGTATGAAAGCGACAGCATGACAGCGACAGTATGACAGCGACAGTATGACAGCGACAGTATGAAAGCAACAGCATGACAATGACAGCATGACAGTGACAGTATGAAAGCGACAGCATGACAGTGACAGCATGACAGCGACAGTATGAAAGCGACAGCATGACAGCGACAGTATGACAGCGACAGTCTGACAGCAACAGTACGACAGCGACAGCATGACAGCGACAGTATGAAAGCGACAGTATGACAGCGACAGTATGAAAGCGACAGTATGACAGCGACAGTATGACAGCGACAGCATGACACTGATAGTATGAAAGCGACAGTATGACAGTGACAGTATAACAACGACAGTATGACAGCAACAGTACGACAGCGACAGCATGACAGCGACAGTATGAAAGCAACAGTATGACAGCGACAGTATGAAAGCGACAGTATGACAGCGACAGCATGACACTGATAGTATGAAAGCGACAGTATGACAGTGACAGTATAACAACGACAGTATGACAGCAACAGTACGACAGCGACAGCATGACAGCGACAGTATGAAAGCGACAGTATGACAGCGACAGTATGACAGCGACAGCATGACACTGATAGTATGAAAGCGACAGTATGACAGTGACAGTATGACAGGGACAGCATGAAAGCGACAGTATGACAGCGACAGCATGACAGCGACAGCATGACTGCGACAGTATGAAAGCGACAGCATGACAGCGACAGTATGATAGCGACAGTATGACAGCGACAGCATGACTGCGACAGTATGAAAGCGACAGTATGACAGCGACAGTATGAATGCGACAGCATGACAGCGACAGCATGACAGCGACAGTATGAAAGCGACAGCATGACAGCGACAGTATGATAGCGACAGTATGAAAGCGACAGTATGACAGCCACAGTATGATAGCGACAGTATGACAGCGACAGCATGACAGCGACAGTATGAAAGCGACAGTATGACAGCGACAGTATGAAAGCGACAGCATGACAGCGACAGCATGACAGCGACAGTATGAAAGCGACAGCATGACAGCGACAGTATGATAGCGACAGTATGACAGCGACAGTATGACAGCGACAGTCTGATCGCGACAGTATGACAGCGATAGTATGACAGCGACAGTATGACAACGACAGTATGACAGCGACGGTATGACAGCGACAGCATGACAGCGACAGTATGACAACGACAGTATGACAGCGACAGTATGACAGCGACAGCATGACAGCGACAGTATGACAGCGACAGTCTGATCGCGATAGCATGACAGCGACAGCATGACAGCGACAGTATTATCGCGACAGCATGACAGCGACAGTATGACAGCGACAGCATGACAGCGACAGTATGACAGCGACAGTCTGATCGCGACAGCATGACAGCGACAGTATGATCGCGACAGTATGACAGCGACAGCATGACACTGATAGTATGAAAGCGACAGTATGACAGCAACAGTATGACAGCGACAGTATGACAGCGACAGCATGACAGCGACAGCATGACAGCGACAGTCTGATCGCGACAGTATGACAGCGACAGCATGACACTGATAGTATGAAAGCGACAGTATGACAGCAACAGTATGACAGCGACAGCATGACAGCGACAGTCTGATCGCGACAGTATAACAGCGACAGCATGACGGCAACAGTATGAAAGCGACAGCATGACAGTGACAGCATGACAGCGACAGCATGACAGTGACAGCATGACAGCGACAGTATGAAAGCGACAGCATGACAGCGACAGTATGACAGCGACAGTATGACAGCGACAGTATGAAAGCAACAGCATGACAATGACAGCATGACAGTGACAGTATGAAAGCGACAGCATGACAGTGACAGCATGACAGCGACAGTATGAAAGCGACAGCATGACAGCGACAGTATGACAGCGACAGTCTGACAGCAACAGTACGACAGCGACAGCATGACAGCGACAGTATGAAAGCGACAGTATGACAGCGACAGTATGAAAGCGACAGTATGACAGCGACAGTATGACAGCGACAGCATGACACTGATAGTATGAAAGCGACAGTATGACAGTGACAGTATAACAACGACAGTATGACAGCAACAGTACGACAGCGACAGCATGACAGCGACAGTATGAAAGCAACAGTATGACAGCGACAGTATGAAAGCGACAGTATGACAGCGACAGCATGACACTGATAGTATGAAAGCGACAGTATGACAGTGACAGTATAACAACGACAGTATGACAGCAACAGTACGACAGCGACAGCATGACAGCGACAGTATGAAAGCGACAGTATGACAGCGACAGTATGACAGCGACAGCATGACACTGATAGTATGAAAGCGACAGTATGACAGTGACAGTATGACAGGGACAGCATGAAAGCGACAGTATGACAGCGACAGCATGACAGCGACAGTATGACAGCGACAGTATGAAAGCGACAGTATGAAAGCGACAGTATGAAAGTGACAGTATGACAGTGACAGTATGACAGCGACAGTCTGATCGCGACAGCATGACAGCGACAGTATGACAGCGACAGTATGAAAGCGACAGCATGACAGCGACAGTATGAAAGCGACAGCATGACAGTGACAGCATGACAGTGACAGCATGAAAGCGACAGTATGACAGTGACAGCATGACAGCGACAGTATGAAAGTGACAGCATGACAGTGACAGCATGACAGTGACAGTATGAAAGCGACAGTATGACAGTGACAGCATGACAGAGACAGTATGAAAGCGACAGTATGACAGTGACAGCATGACAGCGACAGTATGAAAGCGACAGTATGACAGCGACAGTATGAAAGCGACAGCATGATAGCGACAGCATGACAGCGACAGTATGAAAGCGACAGCATGACAGCGACAGTATGATAGCGACAGTATGACAGCGACAGCATGACTGCGACAGTATGAAAGCGACAGTATGACAGCGACAGTATGAATGCGACAGCATGACAGCGACAGCATGACAGCGACAGTATGAAAGCGACAGCATGACAGCGACAGTATGATAGCGACAGTATGAAAGCGACAGTATGACAGCCACAGTATGATAGCGACAGTATGACAGCGACAGCATGACAGCGACAGTATGACAGCGACAGCATGACAGTGACAGCATGACAGCGACAGCATGACAGTGACAGCATGACAGCGACAGTATGAAAGCGACAGCATGACAGCGACAGTATGACAGCGACAGTATGACAGCGACAGTATGAAAGCAACAGCATGACAATGACAGCATGACAGTGACAGTATGAAAGCGACAGCATGACAGTGACAGCATGACAGCGACAGTATGAAAGCGACAGCATGACAGCGACAGTATGACAGCGACAGTCTGACAGCAACAGTACGACAGCGACAGCATGACAGCGACAGTATGAAAGCGACAGAATGACAGCGACAGTATGAAAGCGACAGTATGAAAGCGACAGTATGACAGCGACAGTATGAAAGCGACAGCATGATAGCGACAGCATGACAGCGACAGTATGAAAGCGACAGCATGACAGCGACAGTATGATAGCGACAGTATGACAGCGACAGCATGACTGCGACAGTATGAAAGCGACAGTATGACAGCGACAGTATGAATGCGACAGCATGACAGCGACAGCATGACAGCGACAGTATGAAAGCGACAGCATGACAGCGACAGTATGATAGCGACAGTATGAAAGCGACAGTATGACAGCCACAGTATGATAGCGACAGTATGACAGCGACAGCATGACAGCGACAGTATGAAAGCGACAGTATGACAGCGACAGTATGAAAGCGACAGCATGACAGCGACAGCATGACAGCGACAGTATGAAAGCGACAGCATGACAGCGACAGTATGATAGCGACAGTATGACAGCGACAGTATGACAGCGACAGTCTGATCGCGACAGCATGACAGCGACAGTATGACAGCGACAGTCTGATCGCGACAGTATGACAGCGATAGTATGACAGCGACAGTATGACAACGACAGTATGACAGCGACGGTATGACAGCGACAGCATGACAGCGACAGTATGACAACGACAGTATGACAGCGACAGTATGACAGCGACAGCATGACAGCGACAGTATGACAGCGACAGCATGACAGTGACAGCATGACAGCGACAGCATGACAGTGACAGCATGACAGCGACAGTATGAAAGCGACAGCATGACAGCGACAGTATGACAGCGACAGTATGACAGCGACAGTATGAAAGCAACAGCATGACAATGACAGCATGACAGTGACAGTATGAAAGCGACAGCATGACAGTGACAGCATGACAGCGACAGTATGAAAGCGACAGCATGACAGCGACAGTATGACAGCGACAGTCTGACAGCAACAGTACGACAGCGACAGCATGACAGCGACAGTATGAAAGCGACAGTATGACAGCGACAGTATGAAAGCGACAGTATGACAGCGACAGTATGACAGCGACAGCATGACACTGATAGTATGAAAGCGACAGTATGACAGTGACAGTATAACAACGACAGTATGACAGCAACAGTACGACAGCGACAGCATGACAGCGACAGTATGAAAGCAACAGTATGACAGCGACAGTATGAAAGCGACAGTATGACAGCGACAGCATGACACTGATAGTATGAAAGCGACAGTATGACAGTGACAGTATAACAACGACAGTATGACAGCAACAGTACGACAGCGACAGCATGACAGCGACAGTATGAAAGCGACAGTATGACAGCGACAGTATGACAGCGACAGCATGACACTGATAGTATGAAAGCGACAGTATGACAGTGACAGTATGACAGGGACAGCATGAAAGCGACAGTATGACAGCGACAGCATGACAGCGACAGCATGACTGCGACAGTATGAAAGCGACAGCATGACAGCGACAGTATGATAGCGACAGTATGACAGCGACAGCATGACTGCGACAGTATGAAAGCGACAGTATGACAGCGACAGTATGAATGCGACAGCATGACAGCGACAGCATGACAGCGACAGTATGAAAGCGACAGCATGACAGCGACAGTATGATAGCGACAGTATGAAAGCGACAGTATGACAGCCACAGTATGATAGCGACAGTATGACAGCGACAGCATGACAGCGACAGTATGAAAGCGACAGTATGACAGCGACAGTATGAAAGCGACAGCATGACAGCGACAGCATGACAGCGACAGTATGAAAGCGACAGCATGACAGCGACAGTATGATAGCGACAGTATGACAGCGACAGTATGACAGCGACAGTCTGATCGCGACAGTATGACAGCGATAGTATGACAGCGACAGTATGACAACGACAGTATGACAGCGACGGTATGACAGCGACAGCATGACAGCGACAGTATGACAACGACAGTATGACAGCGACAGTATGACAGCGACAGCATGACAGCGACAGTATGACAGCGACAGTCTGATCGCGATAGCATGACAGCGACAGCATGACAGCGACAGTATTATCGCGACAGCATGACAGCGACAGTATGACAGCGACAGCATGACAGCGACAGTATGACAGCGACAGTCTGATCGCGACAGCATGACAGCGACAGTATGATCGCGACAGTATGACAGCGACAGCATGACACTGATAGTATGAAAGCGACAGTATGACAGCAACAGTATGACAGCGACAGTATGACAGCGACAGCATGACAGCGACAGCATGACAGCGACAGTCTGATCGCGACAGTATGACAGCGACAGCATGACACTGATAGTATGAAAGCGACAGTATGACAGCAACAGTATGACAGCGACAGCATGACAGCGACAGTCTGATCGCGACAGTATAACAGCGACAGCATGACGGCAACAGTATGAAAGCGACAGCATGACAGTGACAGCATGACAGCGACAGCATGACAGTGACAGCATGACAGCGACAGTATGAAAGCGACAGCATGACAGCGACAGTATGACAGCGACAGTATGACAGCGACAGTATGAAAGCAACAGCATGACAATGACAGCATGACAGTGACAGTATGAAAGCGACAGCATGACAGTGACAGCATGACAGCGACAGTATGAAAGCGACAGCATGACAGCGACAGTATGACAGCGACAGTCTGACAGCAACAGTACGACAGCGACAGCATGACAGCGACAGTATGAAAGCGACAGTATGACAGCGACAGTATGAAAGCGACAGTATGACAGCGACAGTATGACAGCGACAGCATGACACTGATAGTATGAAAGCGACAGTATGACAGTGACAGTATAACAACGACAGTATGACAGCAACAGTACGACAGCGACAGCATGACAGCGACAGTATGAAAGCAACAGTATGACAGCGACAGTATGAAAGCGACAGTATGACAGCGACAGCATGACACTGATAGTATGAAAGCGACAGTATGACAGTGACAGTATAACAACGACAGTATGACAGCAACAGTACGACAGCGACAGCATGACAGCGACAGTATGAAAGCGACAGTATGACAGCGACAGTATGACAGCGACAGCATGACACTGATAGTATGAAAGCGACAGTATGACAGTGACAGTATGACAGGGACAGCATGAAAGCGACAGTATGACAGCGACAGCATGACAGCGACAGTATGACAGCGACAGTATGAAAGCGACAGTATGAAAGCGACAGTATGAAAGTGACAGTATGACAGTGACAGTATGACAGCGACAGTCTGATCGCGACAGCATGACAGCGACAGTATGACAGCGACAGTATGAAAGCGACAGCATGACAGCGACAGTATGAAAGCGACAGCATGACAGTGACAGCATGACAGTGACAGCATGAAAGCGACAGTATGACAGTGACAGCATGACAGCGACAGTATGAAAGTGACAGCATGACAGTGACAGCATGACAGTGACAGTATGAAAGCGACAGTATGACAGTGACAGCATGACAGAGACAGTATGAAAGCGACAGTATGACAGTGACAGCATGACAGCGACAGTATGAAAGCGACAGTATGACAGCGACAGTATGAAAGCGACAGCATGATAGCGACAGCATGACAGCGACAGTATGAAAGCGACAGCATGACAGCGACAGTATGATAGCGACAGTATGACAGCGACAGCATGACTGCGACAGTATGAAAGCGACAGTATGACAGCGACAGTATGAATGCGACAGCATGACAGCGACAGCATGACAGCGACAGTATGAAAGCGACAGCATGACAGCGACAGTATGATAGCGACAGTATGAAAGCGACAGTATGACAGCCACAGTATGATAGCGACAGTATGACAGCGACAGCATGACAGCGACAGTATGACAGCGACAGCATGACAGTGACAGCATGACAGCGACAGCATGACAGTGACAGCATGACAGCGACAGTATGAAAGCGACAGCATGACAGCGACAGTATGACAGCGACAGTATGACAGCGACAGTATGAAAGCAACAGCATGACAATGACAGCATGACAGTGACAGTATGAAAGCGACAGCATGACAGTGACAGCATGACAGCGACAGTATGAAAGCGACAGCATGACAGCGACAGTATGACAGCGACAGTCTGACAGCAACAGTACGACAGCGACAGCATGACAGCGACGGTATGAAAGCGACAGTATGACAGCGACAGTATGAAAGCGACAGTATGACAGCGACAGTATGACAGCGACAGCATGACACTGATAGTATGAAAGCGACAGTATGACAGTGACAGTATAACAACGACAGTATGACAGCAACAGTACGACAGCGACAGCATGACAGCGACAGTATGAAAGCAACAGTATGACAGCGACAGTATGAAAGCGACAGTATGACAGCGACAGCATGACACTGATAGTATGAAAGCGACAGTATGACAGTGACAGTATAACAACGACAGTATGACAGCAACAGTACGACAGCGACAGCATGACAGCGACAGTATGAAAGCGACAGTATGACAGCGACAGTATGACAGCGACAGCATGACACTGATAGTATGAAAGCGACAGTATGACAGTGACAGTATGACAGGGACAGCATGAAAGCGACAGTATGACAGCGACAGCATGACAGCGACAGTATGACAGCGACAGTATGAAAGCGACAGTATGAAAGCGACAGTATGACAGTGACAGTATGACAGCGACAGCATGAAAGCGACAGTATGACAGCGACAGTATGAAAGCGACAGTATGACAGCGACTGTATGACAGCGACAGCATGACATTGATAGTATGAAAGCGACAGTATGACAGTGACAGTATGACAGCGACAGCTTGACAGCGACAGCATGACAGCGACAGTATGAAAGCAACAGCATGACAGCGACAGTATGACAGCGACAGTCTGATCGCGACAGCATGACAGCGACAGTATGATCGCGACAGTATGACAGCGACAGCATGACACTGATAGTATGAAAGCGACAGTATGACAGCAACAGTATGACAGCGACAGTATGACAGCGACAGCATGACAGCGACAGCATGACAGCGACAGTCTGATCGCGACAGTATGACAGCGACAGCATGACACTGATAGTATGAAAGCGACAGTATGACAGCAACAGTATGACAGCGACAGCATGACAGCGACAGTCTGATCGCGACAGTATAACAGCGACAGCATGACGGCAACAGTATGAAAGCGACAGCATGACAGTGACAGCATGACAGCGACAGCATGACAGTGACAGCATGACAGCGACAGTATGAAAGCGACAGCATGACAGCGACAGTATGACAGCGACAGTATGACAGCGACAGTATGAAAGCAACAGCATGACAATGACAGCATGACAGTGACAGTATGAAAGCGACAGCATGACAGTGACAGCATGACAGCGACAGTATGAAAGCGACAGCATGACAGCGACAGTATGACAGCGACAGTCTGACAGCAACAGTACGACAGCGACAGCATGACAGCGACAGTATGAAAGCGACAGTATGACAGCGACAGTATGAAAGCGACAGTATGACAGCGACAGTATGACAGCGACAGCATGACACTGATAGTATGAAAGCGACAGTATGACAGTGACAGTATAACAACGACAGTATGACAGCAACAGTACGACAGCGACAGCATGACAGCGACAGTATGAAAGCAACAGTATGACAGCGACAGTATGAAAGCGACAGTATGACAGCGACAGCATGACACTGATAGTATGAAAGCGACAGTATGACAGTGACAGTATAACAACGACAGTATGACAGCAACAGTACGACAGCGACAGCATGACAGCGACAGTATGAAAGCGACAGTATGACAGCGACAGTATGACAGCGACAGCATGACACTGATAGTATGAAAGCGACAGTATGACAGTGACAGTATGACAGGGACAGCATGAAAGCGACAGTATGACAGCGACAGCATGACAGCGACAGTATGACAGCGACAGTATGAAAGCGACAGTATGAAAGCGACAGTATGAAAGTGACAGTATGACAGTGACAGTATGACAGCGACAGTCTGATCGCGACAGCATGACAGCGACAGTATGACAGCGACAGTATGAAAGCGACAGCATGACAGCGACAGTATGAAAGCGACAGCATGACAGTGACAGCATGACAGTGACAGCATGAAAGCGACAGTATGACAGTGACAGCATGACAGCGACAGTATGAAAGTGACAGCATGACAGTGACAGCATGACAGTGACAGTATGAAAGCGACAGTATGACAGTGACAGCATGACAGAGACAGTATGAAAGCGACAGTATGACAGTGACAGCATGACAGCGACAGTATGAAAGCGACAGTATGACAGCGACAGTATGAAAGCGACAGCATGATAGCGACAGCATGACAGCGACAGTATGAAAGCGACAGCATGACAGCGACAGTATGATAGCGACAGTATGACAGCGACAGCATGACTGCGACAGTATGAAAGCGACAGTATGACAGCGACAGTATGAATGCGACAGCATGACAGCGACAGCATGACAGCGACAGTATGAAAGCGACAGCATGACAGCGACAGTATGATAGCGACAGTATGAAAGCGACAGTATGACAGCCACAGTATGATAGCGACAGTATGACAGCGACAGCATGACAGCGACAGTATGACAGCGACAGCATGACAGTGACAGCATGACAGCGACAGCATGACAGTGACAGCATGACAGCGACAGTATGAAAGCGACAGCATGACAGCGACAGTATGACAGCGACAGTATGACAGCGACAGTATGAAAGCAACAGCATGACAATGACAGCATGACAGTGACAGTATGAAAGCGACAGCATGACAGTGACAGCATGACAGCGACAGTATGAAAGCGACAGCATGACAGCGACAGTATGACAGCGACAGTCTGACAGCAACAGTACGACAGCGACAGCATGACAGCGACGGTATGAAAGCGACAGTATGACAGCGACAGTATGAAAGCGACAGTATGACAGCGACAGTATGACAGCGACAGCATGACACTGATAGTATGAAAGCGACAGTATGACAGTGACAGTATAACAACGACAGTATGACAGCAACAGTACGACAGCGACAGCATGACAGCGACAGTATGAAAGCAACAGTATGACAGCGACAGTATGAAAGCGACAGTATGACAGCGACAGCATGACACTGATAGTATGAAAGCGACAGTATGACAGTGACAGTATAACAACGACAGTATGACAGCAACAGTACGACAGCGACAGCATGACAGCGACAGTATGAAAGCGACAGTATGACAGCGACAGTATGACAGCGACAGCATGACACTGATAGTATGAAAGCGACAGTATGACAGTGACAGTATGACAGGGACAGCATGAAAGCGACAGTATGACAGCGACAGCATGACAGCGACAGTATGACAGCGACAGTATGAAAGCGACAGTATGAAAGCGACAGTATGACAGTGACAGTATGACAGCGACAGCATGAAAGCGACAGTATGACAGCGACAGTATGAAAGCGACAGTATGACAGCGACTGTATGACAGCGACAGCATGACATTGATAGTATGAAAGCGACAGTATGACAGTGACAGTATGACAGCGACAGCTTGACAGCGACAGCATGACAGCGACAGTATGAAAGCAACAGCATGACAGCGACAGTATGAAAGCGACAGTATGACAGTGACAGCATGACAGCGACAGGATGAAAGCGACAGTATGACAGTGACATTATGACAGCGACAGCATGAAAGCGACAGTATGACAGCGACAGTATGACAGCGACAGTATGAAAGCGACAGTATGACAGCGACAGCATGACAGTGACAGTATGACAGTGACAGTATGACAGCGACAGCATGACAGCGACAGTATGAAAGCGACAGTATGACAGCGACAGCATGACACTGATAGTATGAAAGCGACAGTATGACAGCGACAGTATGACAGCGACAGCATGAGACTGATAGTATGAAAGCGACAGTATGACAGCGACAGCATGACAGTGACAGCATGACAGCGACAGTATGACAGCGACAGTATGACAGCGACAGCATGACAGCGACAGTATGACAGTGACAGTATGACAGCGACAGAATGACAGCGACAGTATGACAGCGACAGTATGACAGCGGCAGTATGACAGCGACAGCATGAAAGCGACAGTATGAAAGCGACAGTATGACAGCGACAGTATGACACTGATAGTATGAAAGCGACAGTATGACAGCGACAGTATGACAACGACAGTATGACAGCGACAGCATGACACTGATAGTATGAAAGCGACAGTATGACAGCGACAGTATGACAACGACAGTATAACAGCGACAGCATGACACTGATAGTATGAAAGCGACAGCATGACAGCGACAGCATGACAGCGACAGTATGACAGCGACAGTATGACAGCGACAGCATGACAGCGACAGTATGACAGCGACAGTATGACAGCGACAGCATGACAGCGACAGTATGAAAGCGACAGTATGACAGCGACAGCATGACAGCGACAGTATGAAAGCGACAGCATGACAGCGACAGTATGACAGCGACAGCATGACAGCGACAGTATGAAAGCGACAGTATGACAGCGACAGTATGACAGCGACAGCATGAAAGCGACAGCATGACAGCGACAGTATGAAAGCGACAGTATGACAGCGACAGCATGACAGCGACAGTATGAAAGCGACAGCATGACAGCGACAGCATGACAGCGACAGTATGACAGCGACAGCATGACAGCGACAGTATGAAAGCGACAGCATGACAGCGACAGTATGACAGCGACAGCATGACAGCGACAGTATGAAAGCGACAGTATGAAAGCGACAGCATGACAGCGACAGTATGATAGCGACAGTATGAAAGCGACAGTATGAAAGCGACAGCATGACAGCGACAGTATGATAGCGACAGTATGACAGCAACAGTATGACAGCGACAGTCTGATCGCGACAACATGACAGCGACAGTATGACAGCGTCAATCTGATCGCGACAGTATGACAGCGACAGTATGACAATGACAGTATGACAGCGACAGCATGACAGCGACAGTATGACAACGACAGTCTGATCGCGACAGCATGACAGCGACAGCATGACAGCGACAGTATTATCGCGACAGCATGACAGCGACAGTATGACAGCGCCAGCATGACAGCGACAGTATGACAGCGACGGTATGACAGCGACAGTATGACAGCCACAGTATGATAGCGACAGTATGACAGCGACAGTCTGATCGCGACAGCATGACAGCAACTGTATGATCGCGACAGTATGACAGCGACAGTATGACAGCGACAGCATGACAGCGACAGTCTGATCGCGACAGTATGACAGCGACAGCATGAGACTGATAGTATGAAAGTGACAGTATGACAGCGACAGTATGAAAGCGACAGTATGACACTGATAGTATGCAAGCGACAGTATGAAAGCGACAGCATGACAGCGACAGTATGAAAGCGACAGTATGACACTGATAGTATGAAAGCGACAGTATGAAAGTGACAGTATGACAGCGACAGTATGAAAGCGACAGTATGACACTGATAGTATGAAAGTGACAGCATGACAGCGACAGTATAAAAGCGACAGCATGAAAGCAACAGTATGACAGCGACAGTATGACAGCGACAGTATGACAGCGACAGCATGACAGAGACAGTATGACAGCGACAGTATGACAGCGACAGCATGACAGCGACAGTCTGATCGCGACAGTATGACAGCGACAGTATGACACTGATAGTATGAAAGTGACAGTATGACAGCAACAGTATGAAAGCGACAGTATGACACTGATAGTATGAAAGCGACAATATGACAGTGACAGTATGACACTGATAGTATGAAAGCGACAGTATGACAGCGACAGCATGAAAGCGACAGTATGAAAGCGACAGTATGACAGCGACAGCATGACAGCGACAGTATGACAGCGACAGTATGAAAGCGACAGTATGAAAGCGACAGCATGACACTGATAGTATGAAAGCGACAGTATGACAGCGACAGCATGACAGCGACAGTATGAAAGCGACAGTATGACAGCGACAGTATGACAGCAACAGCGTGACAGCGACAGTATGACACTGATAGTATGAAAGCGACAGCATGACAGCGACAGCATGACAGTGACAGCATGACAGCGACAGTATGACAGCGACAGCATGACAGCGACAGCATGACAGCGACAATATGACAGCGACAGTATGAAAGTGACAGCATGACAGCGACAGCATGACAGCGACAGTATGACAGCGACAGTATGACAGCGACAGTATGACAGCGACAGTCTGATCGCGACAGCATGACAGCGACAGCATGACAGCGACAGTATGATCGCGACAGCATGACAGCGACTGTATGATCGCGACAGTTTGACAGCGACAGCCTGACAGCGACAGCATGAAAGTGACAGTATGACAGCAACAGTATGACAGCGACAGCATGACACTGATAGTATGAAAGCGACAGTATGACAGCAACAGTATGACAGCGACAGTATGACAGCGACAGCATGACAGCGACAGCATGACAGCGACAGTCTGATCGCGACAGTATGACAGCGACAGCATGACACTGATAGTATGAAAGCGACAGTATGACAGCAACAGTATGACAGCGACAGCATGACAGCGACAGTCTGATCGCGACAGTATAACAGCGACAGCATGACGGCGACAGTATGAAAGCGACAGCATGACAGTGACAGCATGACAGCGACAGTATGAAAGCGACAGCATGACAATGACAGCATGACAGCGACAGTATGAAAGCGACAGCATGACAGCGACAGTATGACAGCGACAGTATGACAGCAACAGTACGACAGCGACAGCATGACAGCGACAGTATGAAAGCGACAGAATGACAGCGACAGTATGAAAGCGACAGTATGACAGCAACAGTATGACAGCGACAGCATGACACTGATAGTATGAAAGCGACACTATGACAGTGACAGTATAACAACGACAGTATGACAGCGACAGCATGACAGCAACAGCATGACAGCGACAGTATGAAAGCGACAGTATGACAGCGACAGTATGACAGCGACAGTATGACAGCGACAGCATGACAGCGACAGTATGAAAGCGACAGTATGACAGCGACAGTATGACAGCGACAGTATGACAGCGACAGCATGACAGCGACAGTATGACAGCAACAGCATGACAGTGACAGTATGAAAGCGACAGTATGACAGCGACAGTATGACAGCGACAGTATGACAGCGACAGCATGACAGCGACAGTATGAAAGCGACAGCATGACAGCGACAGCATGACAGCGACAGTATGACAGCGACAGCATGACAGCGACAGTATGAAAGCGACAGCATGACAGCGACAGTTTGACAGCGACAGCATGACAGCGACAGTATGAAAGCGACAGTATGAAAGCGACAGTATGAAAGCGACAGCATGACAGCGACAGTATGATAGCGACAGTATGAAAGCGACAGTATGAAAGCGACAGCATGACAGCGACAGTATGACAGCGACAGTCTGATCGCGACAACATGACAGCGACAGTATGACAGCGTCAGTCTGATCGCGACAGTATGACAGCGACAGTATGACAATGACAGTATGACAGCGACAGCATGACAGCGACAGTATGACAACGACAGTCTGATCGCGACAGCATGACAGCGACAGCATGACAGCGACAGTATTATCGCGACAGCATGACAGCGACAGTATGACAGCGACAGCATGACAGCGACAGTATGACAGCGACGGTATGACAGCGACAGTATGACAGCCACAGTATGATAGCGACAGTATGACAGCGACAGTCTGATCGCGACAGCATGACAGCAACTGTATGATCGCGACAGTATGACAGCGACAGTATGACAGCGACAGCATGACAGCGACAGTATGACAGCGACAGCATGACAGAGACAGTATGATCGCGACAGTATGACAGCGACAGCATGACACTGATAGTATGAAAGTGACAGTATGACAGCGACAGTATGAAAGCGACAGTATGACACTGATAGTATGCAAGCGACAGTATGAAAGCGACAGCATGACAGCGACAGTATGAAAGCGACAGTATGACACTGATAGTATGAAAGCGACAGTATGAAAGTGACAGTATGACAGCGACAGTATGAAAGCGACAGCATGACACTGATAGTATGAAAGTGACAGCATGACAGCGACAGTATAAAAGCGACCGCATGAAAGCGACAGTATGACAGCGACAGTATGACAGCGACAGCATGACAGAGACAGTATGACAGCGACAGTATGACAGCGACAGCATGACAGCGACAGTCTGATCGCGACAGTATGACAGCGACAGTATGACACTGATAGTATGAAAGTGACAGTATGACAGCAACAGTATGAAAGCGACAGTATGACACTGATAGTATGAAAGCGACAGTATGAAAGCGACAGCATGACAGTGACAGTATGACACTGATAGTATGAAATCGACAGTATGACAGCGACAGCATGAAAGCGACAGTATGAAAGCGACAGTATGACAGCGACAGTATGACAGCGACAGCATGACAGCGACAGTATGACAACGACAGTCTGATCGCGACAGCATGACAGCGACAGTATGACAGCAACAGTATGACAGCGACAGCATGACACTGATAGTATGAAAGCGACAGTATGACAGCAACAGTATGACAGCGACAGTATGACAGCGACAGCATGACAGCGACAGCATGACAGCGACAGTCTGATCGCGACAGTATGACAGCGACAGCATGACACTGATAGTATGAAAGCGACAGTATGACAGCAACAGTATGACAGCGACAGCATGACAGCGACAGTCTGATCGCGACAGTATAACAGCGACAGCATGACGGCGACAGTATGAAAGCGACAGCATGACAGTGACAGCATGACAGCGACAGTATGAAAGCGACAGCATGACAATGACAGCATGACAGCGACAGTATGAAAGCGACAGCATGACAGCGACAGTATGACAGCGACAGTATGACAGCAACAGTACGACAGCGACAGCATGACAGCGACAGTATGAAAGCGACAGAATGACAGCGACAGTATGAAAGCGACAGTATGACAGCGACAGTATGACAGCGACAGCATGACACTGATAGTATGAAAGCGACAGTATGACAGTGACAGTATAACAACGACAGTATGACAGCGACAGCATGACAGCGACAGCATGACAGCGACAGTATGAAAGCGACAGTATGACAGCGACAGTATGACAGCGACAGCATGACACTGATAGTATGAAAGCGACAGTATGACAGTGTCAGTATGACAGCGACAGTACGACAGCGACAGCATGACAGCGACAGTATGAAAGCGACAGTATGACAGCGACAGCATGACACTGATAGTATGAAAGCGACAGTATGACAGTGACAGTATGACAGTGACAGCATGAAAGCGACAGTATGACAGCGACAGTGTGACAGCGACAGCATGACAGCGACAGCATGACAGCAACAGTATGACAGCGACAGTATGAAAGCGACAGTATGAAAGCGACAGTATGACAGTGACAGTATGACAGCGACAGCATGAAAGCGACAGTATGACAGCGACAGTATGAAAGCGACAGTATGACAGTGACAGTATGACAGCGACAGCATGACAGCGACAGCATGACAGCGACAGTATGACAGCGACAGTATGAAAGCGACAGTATGAAAGCGACAGTATGACAGTGACAGTATGACAGCGACAGCATGAAAGCGACAGTATGACAGCGACAGTATGAAAGCGACAGTATGACAGTGACAGTATGACAGCGACAGCATGACAGCGACAGTATGAAAGCGACAGTATGACAGTGACAGCATGACAGCGACAGGATGAAAGCGACAGTATGACAGTGACAGTATGACAGCGACAGCATGAAAGCGACAGTATGACAGCGACAGTATGACAGCGACAGTATGAAAGCGACAGTATGACAGCGACAGCATGACAGTGACCGTATGACAGTGACAGTATGACAGCGACAGCATGACAGCGACAGTATGAAAGCGACAGTATAACAGCGACAGCATGACACTGATAGTATGAAAGCGACAGTTGACAGCGACAGCATGACAGCGACAGCATGACACTGATAGTATGAAAGCGACAGTATGACAGCGACAGTATGACAGCGACAGCATGAGACTGATAGTATGAAAGCGACAGTATGACAGCGACAGCATGACAGCGACAGCATGACAGCGACAGTATGACAGCGACAGTATGACAGCGACAGAATGACAGCGACAGTATGACAGCGACAGTATGACAGCGACAGTATGAGACTGATAGTATGAAAGCGACAGTATGACAGCGACAGCATGACAGCGACAGCATGACAGCGACAGTATGACAGCGACAGTATGACAGTGACAGTATGACAGCGACAGTATGACAGCGACAGAATGACAGCGACAGTATGACAGCGACAGTATGACAGCGACACCATGAAAGCGACAGTATGAAAGCAACAGTATGAAAGCGACAGTATGACAGCGACAGCATGACAACGACAGTATGACAGCGACAGCATGACACTGATAGTATGAAAGCGACAGTATGACAGCGACAGCATGACAGCGACAGTATGACAGCGACAGTATGACAGCGACAGTATGAAAGCGACAGCATGACAGCGACAGTATGACAGCGACAGCATGAAAGCGACAGTATGACAGCGACAGTATGAAAGCGAAAGTATGACAGCGACAGCATGACAGCGACAGTATGACAGCGACAGCATGAAAGCGACAGCATGACAGCGACAGTATGACAGCGACAGTATGAAAGCGACAGCATGACAGCGACAGTATGACAGCGACAGCATGAAAGCGACAGCATGACAGCGACAGTATGAAAGCGACAGTATGACAGCGACAGCATGACAGCGACAGTATGACAGCGACAGCATGAAAGCGACAGCATGACAGCGACAGTATGACAGCGACAGTATGACAGCGACAGTATTATCGCGACAGCATGACAGCGACAGTATGAAAGCGACAGTATGAAAGCGACAGTATGAAAGCGACAGCATGACAGCGACAGTATGATAGCGACAGTATGAAAGCGACAGTATGAAAGCGACAGTATGAAAGCGACAGTATGAAAGCGACAGCATGACAGCGACAGTATGATAGCGACAGTATGACAGCAACAGTATGACAGCGACAGTCTGATCGCGACAACATGACATCGACAGCATGACAGCGTCAGTCTGATCGCGACAGTATGACAGCGACAGTATGACAATGACAGTATGACAGCGACAGCATGACAGCGACAGTATGACAACAACAGTCTGATCGCGACAGCATGACAGCGACAGCATGACAGCGACAGCATGACAGCGACAGTTTGACAGCGACAGCATGACAGCGACAGTATGACAGCGACGGTATGACAGCGACAGTATGACAGCCACAGTATGATAGCGACAGTATGACAGCGACAGTCTGATCGCGACAGCATGACAGCGACAGTATGACAGCGACAGTATGACAGCGACAGCATGACAGCGACAGTATGACAGCGACAGCATGACAGCGACTGTATGACAGCGACAGTATGACAGCGACAGTATGAGACTGATAGTATGAAAGCGACAGTATGACAGCGACAGCATGACAGCGACAGCATGACAGCGACAGTATGACAGCGACAGTATGACAGTGACAGTATGACAGCGACAGTATGACAGCGACAGAATGACAGCGACAGTATGACAGCGACAGTATGACAGCGACAGCATGAAAGCGACAGTATGAAAGCGACAGTATGAAAGCGACAGTATGACAGCGACAGCATGACAACGACAGTATGACAGCGACAGCATGACACTGATAGTATGAAAGCGACAGTATGACAGCGACAGCATGACAGCGACAGTATGACAGCGACAGTATGACAGCGACAGTATGAAAGCGACAGCATGACAGCGACAGCATGACAGCGACAGTATGAAAGTGACAGTATGACAGCGACAGTATGACAGCGACAGCATGAAAGCGACAGTATGACAGCGACAGTATGAAAGCGACAGTATGACAGCGACAGCATGACAGCGACAGTATGACAGCGACAGCATGAAAGCGACAGCATGACAGCGACAGTATGACAGCGACAGTATGAAAGCGACAGCATGACAGCGACAGTATGACAGCGACAGCATGAAAGCGACAGCATGACAGCGACAGTATGAAAGCGACAGTATGACAGCGACAGCATGACAGCGACAGTATGACAGCGACAGTATTATCGCGACAGCATGACAGCGACAGTATGAAAGCGACAGTATGAAAGCGACAGTATGAAAGCGACAGCATGACAGCGACAGTATGATAGCGACAGTATGAAAGCGACAGTATGAAAGCGACAGTATGAAAGCGACAGTATGAAAGCGACAGCATGACAGCGACAGTATGATAGCGACAGTATGACAGCAACAGTATGACAGCGACAGTCTGATCGCGACAACATGACATCGACAGCATGACAGCGTCAGTCTGATCGCGACAGTATGACAGCGACAGTATGACAACGACAGTATGACAGCGACAGCATGACAGCGACAGTATGACAACAACAGTCTGATCACGACAGCATGACAGCGACAGCATGACAGCGACAGCATGACAGCGACAGTATAACAGCGACAGCATGACAGCGACAGTATGACAGCGACGGTATGACAGCGACAGTATGACAGCCACAGTATGATAGCGACAGTATGACAGCGACAGTCTGATCGCGACAGCATGACAGCAACTGTATGATCGCGACAGTATGACAGCGACAGTATGACAGCGACAGCATGACAGCGACAGTATGACAGCGACAGCATGACAGCGACTGTATGACAGCGACAGTATGACAGCGACAGCATGACAGCGACAGTCTGATCGCGACAGTATGACAGCGACAGCATGACACTGATAGTATGAAAGTGACAGTATGACAGCGACAGTATGAAAGCGACAGTATGACACTGATAGTATGCAAGCGACAGTATGAAAGCGACAGCATGACAGCGACAGTATGAAAGCGACAGTATGAAAGTGACAGTATGACAGCCACAGTATGAAAGCGACAGTATGACACTGATAGTATGAAAGCGACAGTATAAAAGCGACAGCATGAAAGCGACAGTATGACAGCGACAGTATGACAGCGACAGTATGACAGCGACAGCATGACAGAGACAGTATGACAGCGACAGTATGACAGCGACAGCATGACAGCGACAGTCTGATCGCGACAGTATGACAGCGACAGTATGACACTGATAGTATGAAAGTGACAGTATGACAGCAACAGTATGAAAGCGACAGTATGACACTGATAGTCTGACAGCGACAGTATGAAAGCGACAGCATGACAGTGACAGTATGACACTGATAGTATGAAAGCGACAGTATGACAGCGACAGCATGAAAGCGACAGTATGAAAGCGACAGTATGACAGCGACAGCATGACAGCGACAGTATGACAGCGACAGTATGAAAGCGACAGTATGAAAGCGACAGCATGACAGTGACAGTATGAAAGCGACAGTATGACAGCGACAGCATGACAGTGACAGCATGACAGCGACAGCATGACAGCGACAGTATGACAGCGACAGCATGACAGCGACAGTATGAAAGCGACAGCATGACACTGATAGTATGAAAGCGACAGTATGACAGCGACAGCATGACAGTGACAGTATGACAGCGACAGCATGACAGCGACAGTATGACAGCGACAGCATGACAGCGACAGTATGAAAGCGACAGTATGACAGCGACAGTATGACAGCAACAGTGTGACAGCGACAGTATGACACTGATAGTATGAAAGCGACAGCATGACAGCGACAGTATGAAAGCGACAGCATGACAGCGACAGTATGAAAGCGACAGCATGACAGTGACAGCATGACAGCGACAGTATGACAGTGACAGCATGACAGCGACAGTATGACAGCGACAGTATGACAGCGACAGCATGACAGCGACAGTATGACACTGATAGTATGTAAGCGACAGTATGACACTGATAGTATGAAAGCGACAGTATGACAGCGACAGCATGACAGCGACAGCATGACAGCGACAGCATGACAGCGACAGTATGACAGCGACAGCATGACAGCGACAGTATGACAGCGACGGTATGACAGCGACAGTATGACAGCCACAGTATGATAGCGACAGTATGACAGCGACAGTCTGATCGCGACAGCATGACAGCAACTGTATGATCGCGACAGTATGACAGCGACAGTATGACAGCGACAGCATGACAGCGACAGTATGACAGCGACAGCATGACAGCGACTGTATGACAGCGACAGTATGACAGCGACAGCATGACAGCGACAGTCTGATCGCGACAGTATGACAGCGACAGCATGACACTGATAGTATGAAAGTGACAGTATGACAGCGACAGTATGAAAGCGACAGTATGACACTGATAGTATGCAAGCGACAGTATGAAAGCGACAGCATGACAGCGACAGTATGAAAGCGACAGTATGAAAGTGACAGTATGACAGCCACAGTATGAAAGCGACAGTATGACACTGATAGTATGAAAGCGACAGTATAAAAGCGACAGCATGAAAGCGACAGTATGACAGCGACAGTATGACAGCGACAGTATGACAGCGACAGCATGACAGAGACAGTATGACAGCGACAGTATGACAGCGACAGCATGACAGCGACAGTCTGATCGCGACAGTATGACAGCGACAGTATGACACTGATAGTATGAAAGTGACAGTATGACAGCAACAGTATGAAAGCGACAGTATGACACTGATAGTCTGACAGCGACAGTATGAAAGCGACAGCATGACAGTGACAGTATGACACTGATAGTATGAAAGCGACAGTATGACAGCGACAGCATGAAAGCGACAGTATGAAAGCGACAGTATGACAGCGACAGCATGACAGCGACAGTATGACAGCGACAGTATGAAAGCGACAGTATGAAAGCGACAGCATGACAGTGACAGTATGAAAGCGACAGTATGACAGCGACAGCATGACAGTGACAGCATGACAGCGACAGCATGACAGCGACAGTATGACAGCGACAGCATGACAGCGACAGTATGAAAGCGACAGCATGACACTGATAGTATGAAAGCGACAGTATGACAGCGACAGCATGACAGTGACAGTATGACAGCGACAGCATGACAGCGACAGTATGACAGCGACAGCATGACAGCGACAGTATGAAAGCGACAGTATGACAGCGACAGTATGACAGCAACAGTGTGACAGCGACAGTATGACACTGATAGTATGAAAGCGACAGCATGACAGCGACAGTATGAAAGCGACAGCATGACAGCGACAGTATGAAAGCGACAGCATGACAGTGACAGCATGACAGCGACAGTATGACAGTGACAGCATGACAGCGACAGTATGACAGCGACAGTATGACAGCGACAGCATGACAGCGACAGTATGACACTGATAGTATGTAAGCGACAGTATGACACTGATAGTATGAAAGCGACAGTATGACAGCGACAGCATGACAGCGACAGTATGAAAGCGACAGCATGACAGTGACAGCATGACAGCGACAGTATGACAGTGACAGCATGACAGCGACAGTATGACAGCGACAGCATGACAGCGACAGCATGACAGCGACAGTATGACAGCGACAGTATGACACTGATAGTATGTAAGCGACAGTATGACAGCGACAGCATGACAGCGACAGTATGACAGCGACAGTATGACACTGATAGTATGAAAGCGACAGTATGACAGCGACAGTATGACAGCGACAGCATGACAGCGACAGTATGACAGCGACAGTATGACAGCGACAGTATGACAGCGACAGTATGACACTGATAGTATGTAAGCGACAGTATGACAGCGACAGCATGACAGCGACAGTATGACAGCGACAGTATGACAGCGACAGCATGACAGCGACAGTATGACAGCGACAGTATGACAGCGACAGTATGACACTGATAGTATGTAAGCGACAGTATGACAGCGACAGCATGACAGCGACAGCATGACAGCGACAGTATGACAGCGACAGCATGACAGCGACAGTATGACAGCGACAGTATGACAGCGACAGCATGACAGCGACAGTATGACAGCGACAGCATGACAGCGACAGTATGACACTGATAGTATGTAAGCGACAGTATGACAGCGACAGCATGACAGCGACAGCATGACAGCGACAGTATGACAGCGACAGTATGACAGCGACAGCATGACACTGATAGTATGTAAGCGACAGTATGACAGCGACAGTATGACAGCGACAGCATGACACTGATAGTATGTAAGCGACAGTATGACAGCGACAGCATGACAGCGACAGTATGAAAGCGACAGTATGACACTGATAGTATGAAAGCGACAGTATGAAAGTGACAGTATGACAGTGACAGTATGACAGCGACAGTATGACACTGATAGTATGTAAGCGACAGTATGACAGCGACAGCATGACAGCGACAGTATGACAGCGACAGTATGACACTGATAGTATGTAAGCGACAGCATGACAGCGACAGTATGACAGCGACAGTATGACACTGATAGTATGTAAGCGACAGTATGACAGCGACAGTATGACAGCGACAGTATGACACTGATAGTATGTAAGCGACAGCATGACAGCGACAGTATGACAGCGACAGTATGACACTGATAGTATGTAAGCGACAGTATGACAGCGACAGTATGACAGCGACAGTATGACAGCGACAGTATGACACTGATAGTATGTAAGCGACAGTATGACAGCGACAGCATGACAGCGACAGTATGACAGCGACAGTATGACACTGATAGTATGTAAGCGACAGTATGACAGCGACAGCATGACAGCGACAGTATGACAGCGACAGTATGACAGCGACAGTATGACAGCGACAGTATGACAGCGACAGTATGTGAGATGTTCTTTGGTGTGATAACATCTCAGCTGCTGAGGTCAACCATGTCGTTCATAAAAATGCTCTCATCCATCCTTCCAAGGAGAGAGACCACACAGTGACCAGGAAATGGGGGAAAGTGGGGTGGAGTGGCCCGCATTGCAGTGCTAATGCCGATGGGAGAGGAAGTCCTGGCAATCGTATGACACCTGACAGGGCATGCCATAGCAGAGGGTGAAATGTGGGTTCAACAGAGGGTGGGTGAAAGTCTTATGCATGAAAAATGGCATACTGTGTAACCAATACAACATATTTAATCTTGTTTGCAGAGCTTTGAAATAATGAAGGACCTGTAAAGTGAAAGGTCGCTGGAAGATGCTGGAAACTATTATTAAAGAAGTCTTAACATTGCACTTGGAACAAGTCAGTTTGGTTTTACTGAAGGGAAATCCTGTTTGACAAATTTATTCGAGTTTTTTGAGGGTGTAACTAGTAGGGTAGATAAAGGGGAACCAGTAGTTGTCGTATACCTGGATTTTCAAAAGACATTTGATAAGGTGCCACATAAAAGATTAATGGGCAAGATAAGGGCTCATGGTGTTGGGGATAATATATCAGCGTGGATAGAGGATTGGTTAACAGACAGGAAGCAGAGAGTGGGCATAAATGGGGCACTTTCAAGTTGGCAGACAGTGAATAGTGGGGTGCCACAAGGATCAGTGCTGGGGCCTCAGCTATTTAACACTCTATATTAATGACTTCGATGAAGAGACAGAGAGTAATGTATCTAAGTTTGCTTGTGATACAAAGTTCGTGGAAAGGTAAGCTACGGGGAGGATGTAGAGAGGCTGCAAAGAGATATAGACAGATTAAGTGAGTGGGCAACAAGATGGCAAATGGGGTATAATGTAGGGAAGTGTGAAGTTGTTCACTTTGGCCATAAAAATAGAAAAGCAGAATATTTTTTAAAAGATGTGAAACTGGTAAGTGTTGTTCAGAGGGACTTGGGGATACTCATACAAGGAGCGCACAAAGTTAACATGCAGGTGCAGCAAGCTATTAGGAAGGCAAATGACATGATGGTCTTTATTGCAAGGGGATTGGAGTACAGGAATAAAGAAGTCTTACTAAAATTGTACAGGGCTTTGGTGAGACTGCACCTGGAATACTGTGTGCAATTTTGGTCTCTACATTTACGAAAAGGTATGCTTACACTGGAGGCAGTGCAGCGAAGATTTATTAAATTGGTCCCTGGGATGAGGGGGTTGTCCTATGATGAGAGGCTGAGTAAATTGGGCCTATATTCTCTGGAGTGTAGAAGAATGAGAGGTGATCTCATTGAGCCATACAAGATTCTGAAGGGGCTGGATAGGGAAGAAGCTGAGAGATTGTTCCCACTGGTCAGGGAATCTAGAACATGGGGACACTGTCTCAGGATAAGGGGTCAATCAGTCAGCACTGAGATGAAGAGAAATTACTTCACTCAAAGGGTTGTGAATCTTTGGAATTCTCTACCCCAGAGGGTTGTGGATGCTCCATCATTGAATGTATTTAAGGCTGGGGTAGACAGATTTTTGCTCTTGCAGGGAATCAAGAAATATGGGGAGTGGGCAGAAAAGTGGGATTGAAGCTCAAGATCAACCATGTTCGTATTGAATGGCGGAGCAGGCTCGATGGGCCGAATGGTCTACTTTTGCTCCTGTTTCTTGTGTTCTTGTATCGTTGAGATGTCACATTCAATAACATGTGTTTTGTTATCATCACAGTGCCAATGCCCAAGGAACATCAGGAGGCGGCAGACAAGCAAGCAGATATACCATCCATCATCACATATACAGCCACCTCCTTGGTAAATGTGGCCCATGTGGAACAGATGTCAGAGTGAGGAGCACAGCACACGTGAGCAGGTGACAGAGGCAGCTGAAGCTGCTGGCAGTCTCCATCGGAGTTTAGGGGACAGCACCAACCATGCTCAGGTTGCTGGAGATGCTGAACCTCTGGGGCTATTCACAAAGAGGATGCTGATGGAGTGGCAAAGGGAAATGTGTGGACATCCAGCAGAAAGCTCCCTCAGAGCAATCAAGGCATCTGAAATACATCTGTTCGATAGTTGCCCTGGAGAGCAATGGCATCGGTTGCACCGTTGCTCTGCCTCTGTTGAAAGGTTCCAGATGGACATCATAAGCCATGAATATCCCTTGTCAGCCAGCAGGCTTCCCCAGAGGCCATGTGGTGAGCTGAACAGCTGAGGCACTTAAGACCGTATAAGAATGGAGTTGTGACAGCTTCCAGGGTACCTTGCACAGATTTGCAGGAAGCATTTGCAGTGGTCACAGACAAGCTGAACATTCAGAGAGTGGAAGCCCTTCCTATTCACAAAGACCTGCAAGCTCGGATGGCATCTTCATGGCTACATGTGTGCAGTCTACCCCCTGCACCTGAGGGAAATCTGCCATTGAGGCAAAACCAACAACTCTGCATGCCCAATGCCTCATCCATGGTGAATTTGATCTAGTCAGATGTCCTAGCACACAGGGCATTTGTCACTTGCAAGATGCACTCATGTGTGGCCTATTGAGAAATTCTACAAATGTCCCTAACCAAAGCCCGAAATGAGCCTGTGGCACAGAAGGGTGACAGTCACCTTCGCCACAGCAGTGGGTGACCACCCACACTCTGGGGCCTGCGTTCATCATCCAGAAGAGCACAGTCCATGACCACCTGCTGCAAGAGGCACAGCCTTCTACAGCACTGCTGCTCTGAAAGCTCTATGAAGCTGAGGTGTTGCCTATAAATTCTCCTTGGATGGAGCTGTCCTCTTCTGTGTCCCACCCTGCCTCTAACCTGTCTGCAGCACTTTGCTACCCATGTCTGCCTCCATTCTGCTCTTTTTCTGTGGTCCAGCCAGTCACCGAGTAAGTGGAGCCCATTACTGGGTCCACATGTGCAGTGCTGTGCAGTGGGCAGCACTGGTCTCTTTAAAACTTTCCCTGGATCAGTTCATAAAAACTTTAATTCACAGACCCGTTTTACTGAGGCACCATCAGCGAGTGCACTTCTCCAATGTCGGTGTTTGACAATGTAAGGGCTCATCCTGGCTGCCCACCCTTTTTTAGCTCCAAAACAGCATAAGCCTTTCATTGAACAATGGTCTCCTGCTGTGCAGCTGAGATGCTGACACAGTGTGGGACCTGTGTGACGTTGGGAGGATTTGATTGGTGGCTCAGACTGCTGACTAATCAATCTTTAATTGAAATTATTGGTGACGCTCCGCTAATGGGCAGAGTCCCTGCTTTTGAGGACAGTCCTCTGGGAAGATTACCCGGAGGCAGGAATGTATCAGCCAGCTGCCCAATCTTTCTATCTCTGAAATTCCTCCCAGTGCCACTTAACCTGTGACACTTAGTTTAGTTTAGTTTAGAGATACAGCACTGAAACAGGCCCTTCGGCCCACCGAGTCTGTGCCGACCATCAACCACCCATTTATACTAATCCTACACTAATTCCATATTCCTACTACATCCCCACCTGTCCCTATATTTCCCTACCACCTACCTATACTAGGGGCAATTTATAATGGCCAATTTACCTATCAACCTGCAAGTCTTTGGCATGTGGGAGGAAACCGGAGCACCCGGAGGAAACCCACGCAGACACAGGGAGAACTTGCAAACTCCACACAGACAGTACCCAGAATTGAACCCGGGTCGCTGGAGCTGTGAGGCTGCGGTGCTAACCACTGCACCGCTGTGCCGTCCCTACCACTGCGCCACTGTACTCTTTGTAAATCAAGTTCTTCGATGTGGCTGTATAATTAACACCATTTTTCTTGATTTCCTTTAACAAAAACATAACAAGCACTTTGTTTCATGAAATAAAAACATGATCTTTTGTCTATTCTGATAAAAAGTCACTGACCTGAAACATTAACTCTGTTTCTGTCTCCACAGATGCTGCCAGATCTGCTGAGTATTTCCAGCATTTTCTGTTTTTATTTCAAATTTACAGCATCTGCAGTATTTTGATTTTATAACTTGTTTGCATGAACCTGTTTCAATCTCTGAGCCTCATTTGACTGCAAGTAGAGAGGAAATTTTACTAACGCGCTTTCAGGAGAGTTTCCCTGATCATGACCTTACCTCATCAAACCAAATTAAAGGAAGTAGCATCGTCTGCATTGCCCCAGTAATTCTAAACAAGGCAATGTGAAAGGTTATTATGCTGCATGATGAATAGTGTAAACATTTCAGAATCTGATCATCTGTCATATGAGCAATTGTCAATTTTACCCTGAATTTGGTTTCAGAATCTGTGACGAAATACTTTCAAGATGAATTAGCACTCCTGCCAACAGTAATGAAAGGGATCTGATTAGTTATTACTTATCTAAGAAGCATTAAATTCCTTTCCAGTCACTCATTATGCAGCAGTAATATTTGTGAATCTGTTTACAGTGTTGAGTCTCAAGTAGTGTCCAGTCAAATTGGCCGCAGATTGGGACGTCAGTCAGCTAATTAAAACTTTACCAGTGACCTTAATCATTTCTCAATTTCTTGCTCCAGAATAAAATCAAACAAAGTCGCAACATTCACAAACCAAAGTATTTTTCTGCTTTTTAAACCAAGTTTCTTGTTCGGTGAGTCCAGTTATTGGGTATAAAATAGGCCCCTGCTGTGGATCTTCTGTAATTCATGCTAAATTTACTCAGACTGACAATAATGAGGTGCTTTCTGAGAATCACTGACGTGTCAGACACTGGATGATTTATTTATTTCAGGGTGAGCGACTGAGGCACAAACTAACATCATGCTCCAGTTGAAGGGCTAGCAGCAGCTAGCTCATGTACAATGGGCTGAATAGCCTCGTGTGCTTTAATTTCTATGATGCTGTGAGTTGACAATCCCCTTTATGTTGCCCCTGATTTTTGGGGCTACCCTGGGGTGGGAGTTGAGGTGGGGCAGAGCAGGGGAGAGTGGCTGCACAGATGGGCCATGTAGATGCATCACCAACATGTAAATGAGCTGAGAGAAGGTGACCGAGCCTCTCACCTTTGTTTACATAGCTCTCAGGACCGAACTCGACCAGGACAGACACAGAACACATTAGGTACTTTTCTTTATCCTTTCATGGGATGTGGGTATCGTTGGCTAATCCCTAAGTGGTGATGAGCCACCTTCTTGAACCATTGCTGTCCATCTGGTGCAGGTACACCCACAGTGCTGTTGGGTGAAAGTAAGACTTGCATTTATATAGCACCTTTCACGACCTCAGGGCATCCCAAACAGTTTACAGCCAATGAAATACCTCTTTGAAGTGTAGTAACTGTTGCAATATAGGCAACGCAGAAGCCAATTTGCACACAGCAAGATCCCACAAACAGCAATGTGATAATGATCAGATAATCTGCTATTTTTGTGATGTTAATTGAGGGATAAATATTGACCAGGACACCACAGATAACTCCCGGCTCCTCTTCCAAATAGTGCTCGGGGATCATTTATGGTCACCTGAGAGGGCAGACGGGGCCTTGGTTCATCCACAAGACGGCGCCTCTCACACTACAGCACTCCCTCAGTACTGACACTCCAACAGTGCGGCGCTGCCTCAGTACTGACCCTCCGACAGTGCGGCACTCCCTCAGTACTGACCCTCTGACAGTGCAGCACTCCCTCAGTACTGACCCTCTGACAGTGCGGCGCTGCCTCAGTACTGACCCTCCGACAGTGCGGCGCTCCCTCAGTACTGACCCTCTGACAGTGCAGCACTCCCTCAGTACTGACCCTCTGACAGTGCAGCACTCCCTCAGTACTGACACTCCAACAGTGCGGCGCTCCCTCAGTACTGACCCTCCGACAGTGCGGCGCTCCCTCAGTACTGACCCTCTGACAGTGCAGCACTCCCTCAGTACTGACCCTCCGACAGTGCAGCGCTTGCTCAGTACTGACCCTCCGACAGTGCAGCACTCCCTCAGTACTGACCCTCTGACAGTGCAGCACTCCCTCAGTACTGACACTCCAACAGTGCGACGCTCCCTCAGTACTGACCCTCTGACAGTGCAGCACTCCCTCAGTACTGACCCTCTGACAGTGCAGCACTCCCTCAGTACTGACCCTCCGACAGTGCAGCACTCCCTCAGTACTGACCCTCTGACAGTGCAGCGCTTGCTCAGTACTGACCCTCCGACAGTGCAGCACTCCCTCAGTACTGACCCTCTGACAGTGCAGCACTCACTCAGTACTGACCCTCCGACAGTGCGGCGCTCCCTCAGTACTGACCCTCTGACAGTGCGGCGCTCCCTCAGTACTGACCCTCCGACAGTGCAGCGCTCCCTCAGTACTGACCCTCTGACAGTGCAGCGCTTGCTCAGTACTGACCCTCCGACAGTGCAGCACTCCCTCAGTACTGACCCTCTGACAGTGCAGCACTCACTCAGTACTGACCCTCCGACAGTGCGGCGCTCCCTCAGTACTGACCCTCTGACAGTGCGGCGCTCCCTCAGTACTGACCCTCCGACAGTGCAGCGCTCCCTCAGTACTGACCCTCCGACAGTGCAGCACTCCCTCAGTACTGACCCTCCGACAGTGCGGCGCTACCTCAGTACTGACACTCCGACAGTGCGGTGCTCCCTCAGTACTGACCCTCTGACAGTGCGGCGCTCCCTCAGTACTGACACTCCGACAGTGCGGTGCTCCCTCAGTACTGACCCTCTGACAGTGCGGCGCTCCCTCAGTACTGACCCTCCGACAGTGCAGCGCTCCCTCAGTACTGACCCTCCGACAGTGCAGCACTCCCTCAGTACTGACCCTCTGACAGTGTGGCGCTCCCTCAGTACTGACCCTCTGACAGTGCAGCACTCCCTCAGTACTGACCCTCTGACAGTGCGGCGCTCCCTCAGTACTGACCCTCTGACAGTGCAGCACTCCCTCAGTACTGACCCTCTGACAGTGCGGCGCCCGCCCAGTACTGACCCTCCGACAGTGCAGCGCTCCCTCAGTACTGACCCTCCGACAGTGCAGCACTCCCTCAGTACTGACCCTCTGACAGTGCAGCACTCACTCAGTACTGACCCTCCGACAGTGCGGCGCTCCCTCAGTACTGACCCTCTGACAGTGCGGCGCTCCCTCAGTACTGACCCTCCGACAGTGCAGCGCTCCCTCAGTACTGACCCTCCGACAGTGCAGCACTCCCTCAGTACTGACCCTCTGACAGTGCAGCACTCACTCAGTACTGACCCTCCGACAGTGCGGCGCTCCCTCAGTACTGACCCTCTGACAGTGCGGCGCTCCCTCAGTACTGACCCTCCGACAGTGCAGCGCTCCCTCAGTACTGACCCTCCGACAGTGCAGCACTCCCTCAGTACTGACCCTCCGACAGTGCGGCGCTACCTCAGTACTGACACTCCGACAGTGCGGTGCTCCCTCAGTACTGACCCTCTGACAGTGCGGCGCTCCCTCAGTACTGACACTCCGACAGTGCGGTGCTCCCTCAGTACTGACCCTCTGACAGTGCGGCGCTCCCTCAGTACTGACCCTCCGACAGTGCAGCGCTCCCTCAGTACTGACCCTCCGACAGTGCAGCACTCCCTCAGTACTGACCCTCTGACAGTGTGGCGCTCCCTCAGTACTGACCCTCTGACAGTGCAGCACTCCCTCAGTACTGACCCTCTGACAGTGCGGCGCTCCCTCAGTACTGACCCTCTGACAGTGCAGCACTCCCTCAGTACTGACCCTCTGACAGTGCGGCGCCCGCTCAGTACTGACCCTCTGACAGTGCGGCGCCCGCCCAGTACTGACCCTCTGACAGTGCAGCATTCCCTCAGTACTGACCCTCCGACAGTGCGGCGCTCCCTCAGTACTGACCCTCTGACAGTGCAGCACTCCCTCAGTACTGACCCTCCGACAGTGCGACGCTCCCTCAGTACTGACCCTCTGACAGTGCGGCGCTCCCTCAGTCCTGACCCTCTGACAGTGCAGCGCTCCCTCAGTACTGACCCTTTGACAGTGCGGCGCTCCCTCAGTACTGACCCTCTGACAGTGCGGCGCTCCCTCAGTACTGACCCTCTGACAGTGCAGCACTCCCTCAGTACTGACCCTCTGACAGTGCGGCGCTCCCTCAGTACTGACCCTCCGACAGTGCAGCGCTCCTTCAGTACTGACCCTCCGACAGTGCAGCACTCCCTCAGTACTGACCCCCTGACAGTGCAGCACTCCCTCAGTACTGACCCTCTGACAGTGCAGCGCTCCCTCAGTATTGACCCTCTGACAGTGTGGCGCGCCCTCAGTATTGACCCTCTGACAGTGCGGCACTCCCTCAGTACTGACCCTCCGACAGTGCAGCGCTCCCTCAGTACTGACCCTCCGACAGAGCGGCACTCCTTCAGTACTGACCCTCTGACAGTGCGGCGCTCCCTCAGTACTGAACCTCTGACAGTGCAGCGCTCCCTCAGTACTGACCCTCTGACAGTGCAGCACTCACTCAGTACTGACCCTCCGACAGTGCAGCGCTCCCTCAGTACAGACCCTCTGACAGTGCAGCACTCCCTCAGAAATGACCCTCTGACAGTGCAGCGCTCCCTCAGTACTGACCCTCTGACAGTGCAGCGCTCCCTCAGTATTGACCCTCTGACAGTGCAGCGCTCCCTCAGTATTGACTCTCTGACAGTGCGGCACTCCCTCAGTACTGACCCTCCGACAGTGCAGCGCTCCCTCAGTACTGACCCTCCGACAGAGCGGCACTCCTTCAGTACTGACCCTCTGACAGTGCGGCGCTCCCTCAGTATTGACCCTCTGACAGTGCGGCACTCCCTCAGTACTGACCCTCCGACAGTGCAGCGCTCCCTCAGTACTGACCCTCTGACAGTGCGACGCTCCCTCAGTACTGACCCTCTGACAGTGCGGCACTCCCTCAGTACTGACCCTCCGACAGTGCAGCGCTCCCTCAGTACTGACCCTCTGACAGTGCAGCATTCCCTCAGTACTGACCCTCCGACAGTGCAGCGCTCCCTCAGTACTGACCCTCTGACAGTGCAGCATTCCCTCAGTACTGACCCTCTGACAGGGCAGCGCTCCCTCAGTACTGACCCTCCGACAGTGCAGCACTCCCTCAGTACTGACCCTCCGACAGTGCGGCACTCCCTCAGTACTGACCCTCTGACAGTGCAGCACTCCCTCAGGACTGACCCTCTGACAGTGCGGCGCTCCCTCAGTACTGACCCTCTGACAGTGCGGCGCCCGTTCAGTACTGACCCTCTGACAGGGCAGCGCTCCCTCAGTACTGACCCTCCGACAGTGCAGCACTCCCTCAGTACTGACCCTCCGACAGTGCGGCACTCCCTCAGTACTGACCCTCTGACAGTGCAGCACTCCCTCAGCACTGACCCTCCGACAGTGCGGCGCTCCCTCAGTACTGACCCTCTGACAGTGCAGCATTCCCTCAGTACTGACCCTCCGACAGTGCTGCGCTCCCTCAGTATTGACCCTCTGACAGTGCAGCATTCCCTCAGTACTGACCCTCCGACAGTGCGGCGCTCCCTCAGTACTGACCCTCTGACAGGGCAGCACTCCCTCAGTATTGACCCTCTGACAGTGCGGCGCTCCCTCAGTACTGACCCTCTGACAGTGCAGCGCTCCCTCGGTACAGACCCTCTGACAGTGCAGCACTCCCTCAGAACTGACCCTCTGACAGTGCAGCGCTCCCTCAGTACTGACCCTCTGACAGTACAGTATTTACTCAGTACTGACCCTCTGACAGTGCAGCGCTCCCTCAGTACTGACCCTCTGACAGTACAGTATTTACTCAGTACTGACCCTCTGACAGTGCAGCACTCCCTCAGTACTGACTCTCTGACAGTGCAGCACTCCCTCAGTACAGACCCTCTGACAGTGCAGCACTCCCTCAGAACTGACCCTCTGACAGTGCAGCGCTCCCTCAGTGCTGACCCTCTGACAGTGCAACGCTCCCTCAGTACTGACCCTCTGACAGTGCGGCACTCCCTCAGTACTGACCCTCCGACAGTGCAACGCTCCCTCAGTACTGACCCTCCCACAGTGTGGCGCTTCCTCAGTACTGACCCCCTGACAGTGCAGCACTCCCTCAGTACTGACCCTCCGACAGTGCAGCGCTCCCTCAGTACTGACCCTCCGACAGTGCGGCGCTCCCTCAGTACTGACCCTCTGACAGTGCAGCACTCCCTCAGTACTGACCCTCCGACAGTGCAGCGCTTGCTCAGTACTGACCCTCCGACAGTGCAGCACTCCCTCAGTACTGACCCTCTGACAGTGCAGCACTCCCTCAGTACTGACACTCCAACAGTGCGACGCTCCCTCAGTACTGACCCTCTGACAGTGCAGCACTCCCTCAGTACTGACCCTCTGACAGTGCAGCACTCCCTCAGTACTGACCCTCCGACAGTGCAGCACTCCCTCAGTACTGACCCTCTGACAGTGCAGCGCTTGCTCAGTACTGACCCTCCGACAGTGCAGCACTCCCTCAGTACTGACCCTCTGACAGTGCAGCACTCACTCAGTACTGACCCTCCGACAGTGCGGCGCTCCCTCAGTACTGACCCTCTGACAGTGCGGCGCTCCCTCAGTACTGACCCTCCGACAGTGCAGCGCTCCCTCAGTACTGACCCTCTGACAGTGCAGCGCTTGCTCAGTACTGACCCTCCGACAGTGCAGCACTCCCTCAGTACTGACCCTCTGACAGTGCAGCACTCACTCAGTACTGACCCTCCGACAGTGCGGCGCTCCCTCAGTACTGACCCTCTGACAGTGCGGCGCTCCCTCAGTACTGACCCTCCGACAGTGCAGCGCTCCCTCAGTACTGACCCTCCGACAGTGCAGCACTCCCTCAGTACTGACCCTCCGACAGTGCGGCGCTACCTCAGTACTGACACTCCGACAGTGCGGTGCTCCCTCAGTACTGACCCTCTGACAGTGCGGCGCTCCCTCAGTACTGACACTCCGACAGTGCGGTGCTCCCTCAGTACTGACCCTCTGACAGTGCGGCGCTCCCTCAGTACTGACCCTCCGACAGTGCAGCGCTCCCTCAGTACTGACCCTCCGACAGTGCAGCACTCCCTCAGTACTGACCCTCTGACAGTGTGGCGCTCCCTCAGTACTGACCCTCTGACAGTGCAGCACTCCCTCAGTACTGACCCTCTGACAGTGCGGCGCTCCCTCAGTACTGACCCTCTGACAGTGCAGCACTCCCTCAGTACTGACCCTCTGACAGTGCGGCGCCCGCCCAGTACTGACCCTCCGACAGTGCAGCGCTCCCTCAGTACTGACCCTCCGACAGTGCAGCACTCCCTCAGTACTGACCCTCTGACAGTGCAGCACTCACTCAGTACTGACCCTCCGACAGTGCGGCGCTCCCTCAGTACTGACCCTCTGACAGTGCGGCGCTCCCTCAGTACTGACCCTCCGACAGTGCAGCGCTCCCTCAGTACTGACCCTCCGACAGTGCAGCACTCCCTCAGTACTGACCCTCTGACAGTGCAGCACTCACTCAGTACTGACCCTCCGACAGTGCGGCGCTCCCTCAGTACTGACCCTCTGACAGTGCGGCGCTCCCTCAGTACTGACCCTCCGACAGTGCAGCGCTCCCTCAGTACTGACCCTCCGACAGTGCAGCACTCCCTCAGTACTGACCCTCCGACAGTGCGGCGCTACCTCAGTACTGACACTCCGACAGTGCGGTGCTCCCTCAGTACTGACCCTCTGACAGTGCGGCGCTCCCTCAGTACTGACACTCCGACAGTGCGGTGCTCCCTCAGTACTGACCCTCTGACAGTGCGGCGCTCCCTCAGTACTGACCCTCCGACAGTGCAGCGCTCCCTCAGTACTGACCCTCCGACAGTGCAGCACTCCCTCAGTACTGACCCTCTGACAGTGTGGCGCTCCCTCAGTACTGACCCTCTGACAGTGCAGCACTCCCTCAGTACTGACCCTCTGACAGTGCGGCGCTCCCTCAGTACTGACCCTCTGACAGTGCAGCACTCCCTCAGTACTGACCCTCTGACAGTGCGGCGCCCGCTCAGTACTGACCCTCTGACAGTGCGGCGCCCGCCCAGTACTGACCCTCTGACAGTGCAGCATTCCCTCAGTACTGACCCTCCGACAGTGCGGCGCTCCCTCAGTACTGACCCTCTGACAGTGCAGCACTCCCTCAGTACTGACCCTCCGACAGTGCGACGCTCCCTCAGTACTGACCCTCTGACAGTGCGGCGCTCCCTCAGTCCTGACCCTCTGACAGTGCAGCGCTCCCTCAGTACTGACCCTTTGACAGTGCGGCGCTCCCTCAGTACTGACCCTCTGACAGTGCGGCGCTCCCTCAGTACTGACCCTCTGACAGTGCAGCACTCCCTCAGTACTGACCCTCTGACAGTGCGGCGCTCCCTCAGTACTGACCCTCCGACAGTGCAGCGCTCCTTCAGTACTGACCCTCCGACAGTGCAGCACTCCCTCAGTACTGACCCCCTGACAGTGCAGCACTCCCTCAGTACTGACCCTCTGACAGTGCAGCGCTCCCTCAGTATTGACCCTCTGACAGTGTGGCGCGCCCTCAGTATTGACCCTCTGACAGTGCGGCACTCCCTCAGTACTGACCCTCCGACAGTGCAGCGCTCCCTCAGTACTGACCCTCCGACAGAGCGGCACTCCTTCAGTACTGACCCTCTGACAGTGCGGCGCTCCCTCAGTACTGAACCTCTGACAGTGCAGCGCTCCCTCAGTACTGACCCTCTGACAGTGCAGCACTCACTCAGTACTGACCCTCCGACAGTGCAGCGCTCCCTCAGTACAGACCCTCTGACAGTGCAGCACTCCCTCAGAAATGACCCTCTGACAGTGCAGCGCTCCCTCAGTACTGACCCTCTGACAGTGCAGCGCTCCCTCAGTATTGACCCTCTGACAGTGCAGCGCTCCCTCAGTATTGACTCTCTGACAGTGCGGCACTCCCTCAGTACTGACCCTCCGACAGTGCAGCGCTCCCTCAGTACTGACCCTCCGACAGAGCGGCACTCCTTCAGTACTGACCCTCTGACAGTGCGGCGCTCCCTCAGTATTGACCCTCTGACAGTGCGGCACTCCCTCAGTACTGACCCTCCGACAGTGCAGCGCTCCCTCAGTACTGACCCTCTGACAGTGCGACGCTCCCTCAGTACTGACCCTCTGACAGTGCGGCACTCCCTCAGTACTGACCCTCCGACAGTGCAGCGCTCCCTCAGTACTGACCCTCTGACAGTGCAGCATTCCCTCAGTACTGACCCTCCGACAGTGCAGCGCTCCCTCAGTACTGACCCTCTGACAGTGCAGCATTCCCTCAGTACTGACCCTCTGACAGGGCAGCGCTCCCTCAGTACTGACCCTCCGACAGTGCAGCACTCCCTCAGTACTGACCCTCCGACAGTGCGGCACTCCCTCAGTACTGACCCTCTGACAGTGCAGCACTCCCTCAGGACTGACCCTCTGACAGTGCGGCGCTCCCTCAGTACTGACCCTCTGACAGTGCGGCGCCCGTTCAGTACTGACCCTCTGACAGGGCAGCGCTCCCTCAGTACTGACCCTCCGACAGTGCAGCACTCCCTCAGTACTGACCCTCCGACAGTGCGGCACTCCCTCAGTACTGACCCTCTGACAGTGCAGCACTCCCTCAGCACTGACCCTCCGACAGTGCGGCGCTCCCTCAGTACTGACCCTCTGACAGTGCAGCATTCCCTCAGTACTGACCCTCCGACAGTGCTGCGCTCCCTCAGTATTGACCCTCTGACAGTGCAGCATTCCCTCAGTACTGACCCTCCGACAGTGCGGCGCTCCCTCAGTACTGACCCTCTGACAGGGCAGCACTCCCTCAGTATTGACCCTCTGACAGTGCGGCGCTCCCTCAGTACTGACCCTCTGACAGTGCAGCGCTCCCTCGGTACAGACCCTCTGACAGTGCAGCACTCCCTCAGAACTGACCCTCTGACAGTGCAGCGCTCCCTCAGTACTGACCCTCTGACAGTACAGTATTTACTCAGTACTGACCCTCTGACAGTGCAGCGCTCCCTCAGTACTGACCCTCTGACAGTACAGTATTTACTCAGTACTGACCCTCTGACAGTGCAGCACTCCCTCAGTACTGACTCTCTGACAGTGCAGCACTCCCTCAGTACAGACCCTCTGACAGTGCAGCACTCCCTCAGAACTGACCCTCTGACAGTGCAGCGCTCCCTCAGTGCTGACCCTCTGACAGTGCAACGCTCCCTCAGTACTGACCCTCTGACAGTGCGGCACTCCCTCAGTACTGACCCTCCGACAGTGCAACGCTCCCTCAGTACTGACCCTCCCACAGTGTGGCGCTTCCTCAGTACTGACCCCCTGACAGTGCAGCACTCCCTCAGTACTGACCCTCCGACAGTGCAGCGCTCCCTCAGTACTGACCCTCCGACAGTGCGGCGCTCCCTCAGTACTGACCCTCTGACAGTGCAGCACTCCCTCAGTACTGACCCTCCGACAGTGCAGCGCTTGCTCAGTACTGACCCTCCGACAGTGCAGCACTCCCTCAGTACTGACCCTCTGACAGTGCAGCACTCCCTCAGTACTGACACTCCAACAGTGCGACGCTCCCTCAGTACTGACCCTCTGACAGTGCAGCACTCCCTCAGTACTGACCCTCTGACAGTGCAGCACTCCCTCAGTACTGACCCTCCGACAGTGCAGCACTCCCTCAGTACTGACCCTCTGACAGTGCAGCGCTTGCTCAGTACTGACCCTCCGACAGTGCAGCACTCCCTCAGTACTGACCCTCTGACAGTGCAGCACTCACTCAGTACTGACCCTCCGACAGTGCGGCGCTCCCTCAGTACTGACCCTCTGACAGTGCGGCGCTCCCTCAGTACTGACCCTCCGACAGTGCAGCGCTCCCTCAGTACTGACCCTCTGACAGTGCAGCGCTTGCTCAGTACTGACCCTCCGACAGTGCAGCACTCCCTCAGTACTGACCCTCTGACAGTGCAGCACTCACTCAGTACTGACCCTCCGACAGTGCGGCGCTCCCTCAGTACTGACCCTCTGACAGTGCGGCGCTCCCTCAGTACTGACCCTCCGACAGTGCAGCGCTCCCTCAGTACTGACCCTCCGACAGTGCAGCACTCCCTCAGTACTGACCCTCCGACAGTGCGGCGCTACCTCAGTACTGACACTCCGACAGTGCGGTGCTCCCTCAGTACTGACCCTCTGACAGTGCGGCGCTCCCTCAGTACTGACACTCCGACAGTGCGGTGCTCCCTCAGTACTGACCCTCTGACAGTGCGGCGCTCCCTCAGTACTGACCCTCCGACAGTGCAGCGCTCCCTCAGTACTGACCCTCCGACAGTGCAGCACTCCCTCAGTACTGACCCTCTGACAGTGTGGCGCTCCCTCAGTACTGACCCTCTGACAGTGCAGCACTCCCTCAGTACTGACCCTCTGACAGTGCGGCGCTCCCTCAGTACTGACCCTCTGACAGTGCAGCACTCCCTCAGTACTGACCCTCTGACAGTGCGGCGCCCGCCCAGTACTGACCCTCCGACAGTGCAGCGCTCCCTCAGTACTGACCCTCCGACAGTGCAGCACTCCCTCAGTACTGACCCTCTGACAGTGCAGCACTCACTCAGTACTGACCCTCCGACAGTGCGGCGCTCCCTCAGTACTGACCCTCTGACAGTGCGGCGCTCCCTCAGTACTGACCCTCCGACAGTGCAGCGCTCCCTCAGTACTGACCCTCCGACAGTGCAGCACTCCCTCAGTACTGACCCTCTGACAGTGCAGCACTCACTCAGTACTGACCCTCCGACAGTGCGGCGCTCCCTCAGTACTGACCCTCTGACAGTGCGGCGCTCCCTCAGTACTGACCCTCCGACAGTGCAGCGCTCCCTCAGTACTGACCCTCCGACAGTGCAGCACTCCCTCAGTACTGACCCTCCGACAGTGCGGCGCTACCTCAGTACTGACACTCCGACAGTGCGGTGCTCCCTCAGTACTGACCCTCTGACAGTGCGGCGCTCCCTCAGTACTGACACTCCGACAGTGCGGTGCTCCCTCAGTACTGACCCTCTGACAGTGCGGCGCTCCCTCAGTACTGACCCTCCGACAGTGCAGCGCTCCCTCAGTACTGACCCTCCGACAGTGCAGCACTCCCTCAGTACTGACCCTCTGACAGTGTGGCGCTCCCTCAGTACTGACCCTCTGACAGTGCAGCACTCCCTCAGTACTGACCCTCTGACAGTGCGGCGCTCCCTCAGTACTGACCCTCTGACAGTGCAGCACTCCCTCAGTACTGACCCTCTGACAGTGCGGCGCCCGCTCAGTACTGACCCTCTGACAGTGCGGCGCCCGCCCAGTACTGACCCTCTGACAGTGCAGCATTCCCTCAGTACTGACCCTCCGACAGTGCGGCGCTCCCTCAGTACTGACCCTCTGACAGTGCAGCACTCCCTCAGTACTGACCCTCCGACAGTGCGACGCTCCCTCAGTACTGACCCTCTGACAGTGCGGCGCTCCCTCAGTCCTGACCCTCTGACAGTGCAGCGCTCCCTCAGTACTGACCCTTTGACAGTGCGGCGCTCCCTCAGTACTGACCCTCTGACAGTGCGGCGCTCCCTCAGTACTGACCCTCTGACAGTGCAGCACTCCCTCAGTACTGACCCTCTGACAGTGCGGCGCTCCCTCAGTACTGACCCTCCGACAGTGCAGCGCTCCTTCAGTACTGACCCTCCGACAGTGCAGCACTCCCTCAGTACTGACCCCCTGACAGTGCAGCACTCCCTCAGTACTGACCCTCTGACAGTGCAGCGCTCCCTCAGTATTGACCCTCTGACAGTGTGGCGCGCCCTCAGTATTGACCCTCTGACAGTGCGGCACTCCCTCAGTACTGACCCTCCGACAGTGCAGCGCTCCCTCAGTACTGACCCTCCGACAGAGCGGCACTCCTTCAGTACTGACCCTCTGACAGTGCGGCGCTCCCTCAGTACTGAACCTCTGACAGTGCAGCGCTCCCTCAGTACTGACCCTCTGACAGTGCAGCACTCACTCAGTACTGACCCTCCGACAGTGCAGCGCTCCCTCAGTACAGACCCTCTGACAGTGCAGCACTCCCTCAGAAATGACCCTCTGACAGTGCAGCGCTCCCTCAGTACTGACCCTCTGACAGTGCAGCGCTCCCTCAGTATTGACCCTCTGACAGTGCAGCGCTCCCTCAGTATTGACTCTCTGACAGTGCGGCACTCCCTCAGTACTGACCCTCCGACAGTGCAGCGCTCCCTCAGTACTGACCCTCCGACAGAGCGGCACTCCTTCAGTACTGACCCTCTGACAGTGCGGCGCTCCCTCAGTATTGACCCTCTGACAGTGCGGCACTCCCTCAGTACTGACCCTCCGACAGTGCAGCGCTCCCTCAGTACTGACCCTCTGACAGTGCGACGCTCCCTCAGTACTGACCCTCTGACAGTGCGGCACTCCCTCAGTACTGACCCTCCGACAGTGCAGCGCTCCCTCAGTACTGACCCTCTGACAGTGCAGCATTCCCTCAGTACTGACCCTCCGACAGTGCAGCGCTCCCTCAGTACTGACCCTCTGACAGTGCAGCATTCCCTCAGTACTGACCCTCTGACAGGGCAGCGCTCCCTCAGTACTGACCCTCCGACAGTGCAGCACTCCCTCAGTACTGACCCTCCGACAGTGCGGCACTCCCTCAGTACTGACCCTCTGACAGTGCAGCACTCCCTCAGGACTGACCCTCTGACAGTGCGGCGCTCCCTCAGTACTGACCCTCTGACAGTGCGGCGCCCGTTCAGTACTGACCCTCTGACAGGGCAGCGCTCCCTCAGTACTGACCCTCCGACAGTGCAGCACTCCCTCAGTACTGACCCTCCGACAGTGCGGCACTCCCTCAGTACTGACCCTCTGACAGTGCAGCACTCCCTCAGCACTGACCCTCCGACAGTGCGGCGCTCCCTCAGTACTGACCCTCTGACAGTGCAGCATTCCCTCAGTACTGACCCTCCGACAGTGCTGCGCTCCCTCAGTATTGACCCTCTGACAGTGCAGCATTCCCTCAGTACTGACCCTCCGACAGTGCGGCGCTCCCTCAGTACTGACCCTCTGACAGGGCAGCACTCCCTCAGTATTGACCCTCTGACAGTGCGGCGCTCCCTCAGTACTGACCCTCTGACAGTGCAGCGCTCCCTCGGTACAGACCCTCTGACAGTGCAGCACTCCCTCAGAACTGACCCTCTGACAGTGCAGCGCTCCCTCAGTACTGACCCTCTGACAGTACAGTATTTACTCAGTACTGACCCTCTGACAGTGCAGCGCTCCCTCAGTACTGACCCTCTGACAGTACAGTATTTACTCAGTACTGACCCTCTGACAGTGCAGCACTCCCTCAGTACTGACTCTCTGACAGTGCAGCACTCCCTCAGTACAGACCCTCTGACAGTGCAGCACTCCCTCAGAACTGACCCTCTGACAGTGCAGCGCTCCCTCAGTGCTGACCCTCTGACAGTGCAACGCTCCCTCAGTACTGACCCTCTGACAGTGCGGCACTCCCTCAGTACTGACCCTCCGACAGTGCAACGCTCCCTCAGTACTGACCCTCCCACAGTGTGGCGCTTCCTCAGTACTGACCCCCTGACAGTGCAGCACTCCCTCAGTACTGACCCTCCGACAGTGCAGCGCTCCCTCAGTACTGACCCTCCAACAGTGCAGCGCTCCCTCAGTATTGATCATCTGACAGTGCAGCACTCCCTCAGTATTGACCCTCCGACAGTGCAGCGCTCCCTCAGTATTGACCCTCTGACAGTGCAGCGCTCCCTCAGTTTTGATCATCTGTCAGTGCAGCACTCCCTCAGTATTGACCCTCTGACAGTGCAGCGCTCCCTCAGTTTTGACCCTCTGACAGTGCAGCGCTCCCTCAGTACTGACCCTCTGGCAGTGCAGCACTCCCTCAGTATTGACCCTCTGACAGTGCAGCGCTCCCTCAGTTTTGACCCTCTGACAGTGCGGCGCTCCCTCAGTACTGACCCTCTGACAGTGCAGCACTCACTCAGTATTGACCCTCTGACAGTGCAGCGCTCCCTCAGTTTTGACCCTCTGACAGTGCGGCGCTCCCTCAGTACTGACCCTCTGACAGTGCAGCGCTCCCTCAGTACTGACCCTCTGACAGTGCGACGCTCCCTCAGTACTGACCCTCCGACAGTGCAGCGCTCCCTCAGTACTGACCCTCTGACAGTGCAGCGCTCCCTCAGTACTGACCCTCTGACAGTGCGACGCTCCCTCAGTACTGACCCTCCGACAGTGCAGCGCTCCCTCAGTATTGCCCTCTGACAGTGCAGCACTCCCTCGGTCGGGAGTAAGGAGTTAGGTGGGCTAAAAGGGGTCATGAAAAGTCATTGGCAAACAGGATTAAGGAGAATCCCAAGGCTTTTTATACATATATAATGAGCAAGCGGGTCACCAGGGAAAGGGTTGGCCCACTGAAGGACAGAGAATGGAATCTATGTGAGGAGCCAGAGGAAATGGGCGAGGTACTAAATGAGTACTTTGCATCAGTATTCACCAAAGAAAAGGACTTGGTGGATGATGAGCTGAGGGAAGGGAGTGTAGATAGTCTCAGTCATCTCGTTATAAAAAAGGAGGAGGTGTTGGGTGTCTTGCAAACCATTAAGGTAGATAAGTCCCCAGGGCCTGATGGGATCCACCCCAGAATACTGAGGGAGGCAAGGGAAGAAATTGCTGGGGCCTTGACAGAAATCTTTGCATCCTCATTGGTTACAGGTGAGGTCCCAGAGGACTGGAGAATAGCCAATGTTGTTCCTTTGTTTAAGAAGGGTAGCAAGGATAATCCAGGAAATTATAGGCCGGTGAGCCTTACGTCAGGGGTAGGGAAATTATTAGAGAGGATTCTTCGGGACAGGATTTACTCCCATTTGGAAACAAACGAACTTATTAGTGAGAGACAGCATGGTTTTGTGAAGGGGAGGTCGTGTCTCACTAACTTGATTGAGTTTTTTGAGGAAGTGACGAAGCTGATTGATGAAGGAAGGGCAGTGGATGTTATCTATATGGACTTTAGTAAAGCCTTTGACAAGGTTCCTCATGGCAGACTGATACAAAAGGTGAAGTCACACGGGATCAGAGGTGAGCTGGCAAGATGGATACAGAACTGGCTCGTTCATAGAAGACAGAGGGTAGCAGTGGATGGGTGTTTTTCCGAATGGAGGGATGTGACTAGTGGTGTTGCACAGGGATCAGTGCTGGGACCTTTGCTGTTTGTAGTATATATAAATGATTTGGAGGAAAATGTCGCTGGTCTGATTAGTAAGTTTGCGGACGACACAAAGGTTGGTGGAGTTGCGGATAATGATGAGGATTGTCAGAACCCTTAGGAGTATTGACAGGCAGAGAGATCTGGGCGTACAGGTCCACAGGTCACTGAAAGTGGCAAGGCAGGTGGATAAGGTAGACAAGAAGGCATACGGCATGCTTGCCTTCATCGGTCGGGGCAAAGAGTATAAAAATTGGCAAGTCATGCTGCAGCTGTACAGAACTTTAGTTAGGCCACACTTAGAATATTGCGTGCAATTCTGGTCGCCACACTACCAGAAGGACGTGGAGGCTTTGGAGAGGGTACAGAGGAGGTTTACCAGGATGTTGCCTGGTCTGGAGGGCATTAGCTATGAGGAGAGGTTGGACAAACTCAGATTGTTTTCACTGGAACGACGGAGGTGGAGGGGCGACATGATAGAGATTTACAAGGTTATGAGCGGCATGGAAAGAGTGGATAGTCAGAATCTTTTTCCCAGGGTGGAAGAGTCAGTTACTAGGGGACATAGGTTTAAGGTGAGAGGGGCAAAGTTTAGAGGGGATGTGCGAGGCAGGTTTTTTACACAGAGGGTGGTGAGTGCCTGGAACTTGCTGCCAGGGGAGGTGGTGGAAGCAGGTACGATAGCGACGTTTAAGAGACATCTTGACAAATATATGAATAGGAAGGGAATAGAGGGATACGGTCCCCGGAAGTGCAGAAGGTGTTAGTTTATGCAGGCATCAAGATCGGCGCAGGCTTGGAGGGCCGAATGGCCTGTTCATGTGCTGTACAGTTCTTTGTTCTTTGTTCTTGGTGCTGATCCCCCGACATTGCAGCACTCCTTCAGTACTGACCCTCCGACAGTGCAGCGCTCCCTCAGTACTGACCCTCCAACAGTGCAGCGCTCCCTCAGTACTGACCCTCCGACAGTGCAGCACTCCCTCAGTACTGACCCTCCGACAGTGCAGCACTCCCTCAGTACTGACCCTCTGACAGGGCAGCACTCCCTCAGTATTGACCCTCTGACAGTGCGGCGCTCCCTCAGTACTGACCCTCTGACAGTGCAGCGCTCCCTCGGTACAGACCCTCTGACAGTGCAGCACTCCCTCAGAACTGACCCTCTGACAGTGCAGCGCTCCCTCAGTACTGACCCTCTGACAGTACAGTATTTACTCAGTACTGACCCTCTGACAGTGCAGCGCTCCCTCAGTACTGACCCTCTGACAGTACAGTATTTACTCAGTACTGACCCTCTGACAGTGCAGCACTCCCTCAGTACTGACTCTCTGACAGTGCAGCACTCCCTCAGTACAGACCCTCTGACAGTGCAGCGCTCCCTCAGTGCTGACCCTCTGACAGTGCAACGCTCCCTCAGTACTGACCCTCTGACAGTGCGGCACTCCCTCAGTACTGACCCTCCGACAGTGCAACGCTCCCTCAGTACTGACCCTCCCACAGTGTGGCGCTTCCTCAGTACTGACCCCCTGACAGTGCAGCACTCCCTCAGTACTGACCCTCCGACAGTGCAGCGCTCCCTCAGTACTGACCCTCCAACAGTGCAGCGCTCCCTCAGTATTGATCATCTGACAGTGCAGCACTCCCTCAGTATTGACCCTCCGACAGTGCAGCGCTCCCTCAGTATTGACCCTCTGACAGTGCAGCGCTCCCTCAGTTTTGATCATCTGTCAGTGCAGCACTCCCTCAGTATTGACCCTCTGACAGTGCAGCGCTCCCTCAGTTTTGACCCTCTGACAGTGCAGCGCTCCCTCAGTACTGACCCTCTGGCAGTGCAGCACTCCCTCAGTATTGACCCTCTGACAGTGCAGCGCTCCCTCAGTTTTGACCCTCTGACAGTGCGGCGCTCCCTCAGTACTGACCCTCTGACAGTGCAGCACTCACTCAGTATTGACCCTCTGACAGTGCAGCGCTCCCTCAGTTTTGACCCTCTGACAGTGCGGCGCTCCCTCAGTACTGACCCTCTGACAGTGCAGCGCTCCCTCAGTACTGACCCTCTGACAGTGCGACGCTCCCTCAGTACTGACCCTCCGACAGTGCAGCGCTCCCTCAGTACTGACCCTCTGACAGTGCAGCGCTCCCTCAGTACTGACCCTCTGACAGTGCGACGCTCCCTCAGTACTGACCCTCCGACAGTGCAGCGCTCCCTCAGTATTGCCCTCTGACAGTGCAGCACTCCCTCGGTCGGGAGTAAGGAGTTAGGTGGGCTAAAAGGGGTCATGAAAAGTCATTGGCAAACAGGATTAAGGAGAATCCCAAGGCTTTTTATACATATATAATGAGCAAGCGGGTCACCAGGGAAAGGGTTGGCCCACTGAAGGACAGAGAATGGAATCTATGTGAGGAGCCAGAGGAAATGGGCGAGGTACTAAATGAGTACTTTGCATCAGTATTCACCAAAGAAAAGGACTTGGTGGATGATGAGCTGAGGGAAGGGAGTGCAGATAGTCTCAGTCATCTCGTTATAAAAAAGGAGGAGGTGTTGGGTGTCTTGCAAACCATTAAGGTAGATAAGTCCCCAGGGCCTGATGGGATCCACCCCAGAATACTGAGGGAGGCAAGGGAAGAAATTGCTGGGGCCTTGACAGAAATCTTTGCATCCTCATTGGTTACAGGTGAGGTCCCAGAGGACTGGAGAATAGCCAATGTTGTTCCTTTGTTTAAGAAGGGCAGCACGGATAATCCAGGAAATTATAGGCCGGTGAGCCTTACGTCAGGGGTAGGGAAATTATTAGAGAGGATTCTTCGGGACAGGATTTACTCCCATTTGGAAACAAACGAACTTATTAGTGAGAGACAGCATGGTTTTGTGAAGGGGAGGTCGTGTCTCACTAACTTGATTGAGTTTTTTGAGGAAGTGACGAAGCTGATTGATGAAGGAAGGGCAGTGGATGTTATCTATATGGACTTTAGTAAAGCCTTTGACAAGGTTCCTCATGGCAGACTGATACAAAAGGTGAAGTCACACGGGATCAGAGGTGAGCTGGCAAGATGGATACAGAACTGGCTCGTTCATAGAAGACAGAGGGTAGCAGTGGATGGGTGTTTTTCCGAATGGAGGGATGTGACTAGTGGTGTTGCACAGGGATCAGTGCTGGGACCTTTGCTGTTTGTAGTATATATAAATGATTTGGAGGAAAATGTCGCTGGTCTGATTAGTAAGTTTGCGGACGACACAAAGGTTGGTGGAGTTGCGGATAATGATGAGGATTGTCAGAACCCTTAGGAGTATTGACAGGCAGAGAGATCTGGGCGTACAGGTCCACAGGTCACTGAAAGTGGCAAGGCAGGTGGATAAGGTAGACAAGAAGGCATACGGCATGCTTGCCTTCATCGGTCGGGGCAAAGAGTATAAAAATTGGCAAGTCATGCTGCAGCTGTACAGAACTTTAGTTAGGCCACACTTAGAATATTGCGTGCAATTCTGGTCGCCACACTACCAGAAGGACGTGGAGGCTTTGGAGAGGGTACAGAGGAGGTTTACCAGGATGTTGCCTGGTCTGGAGGGCATTAGCTATGAGGAGAGGTTGGACAAACTCAGATTGTTTTCACTGGAACGACGGAGGTGGAGGGGCGACATGATAGAGATTTACAAGGTTATGAGCGGCATGGAAAGAGTGGATAGTCAGAATCTTTTTCCCAGGGTGGAAGAGTCAGTTACTAGGGAACATAGGTTTAAGGTGAGAGGGGCAAAGTTTAGAGGGGATGTGCGAGGCAGGTTTTTTACACAGAGGGTGGTGAGTGCCTGGAACTTGCTGCCAGGGGAGGTGGTGGAAGCAGGTACGATAGCGACGTTTAAGAGACATCTTGACAAATATATGAATAGGAAGGGAATAGAGGGATACGGTCCCCGGAAGTGCAGAAGGTGTTAGTTTATGCAGGCATCAAGATCGGCGCAGGCTTGGAGGGCCGAATGGCCTGTTCATGTGCTGTACAGTTCTTTGTTCTTTGTTCTTGGTGCTGATCCCCCGACATTGCAGCACTCCTTCAGTACTGACCCTCCGACAGTGCAGCGCTCCCTCAGTACTGACCCTCCAACAGTGCAGCGCTCCCTCAGTACTGACCCTCCGACAGTGCAGCACTCCCTCAGTACTGACCCTCCGACAGTGCAGCACTCCCTCAGTACTGACCCTCTGACAGTGCAGCGCTCTCTCAGTACTGACCCTCCGACAATGCAGCATTCCCTGAGTACTGACCCTCCGACAGTGCAGCGCTCCCTCAGTACTGGCCCTCTGAAAGTGCAGCGCTCTCTCAGTACTGATTCTCCGACAATGCAGCACTCCCTCAGCATTGCCCCTCTGACAGTGCAGCGCTCCCTCAGTACTGCCCCTCTGACAGTGCAGCACTCTCTCAGTACTGTCCCTTTGACAGTTCAGCGCTCTCTTTGTACTGACCCTCCGACAGTTCCGCGCTCTCTCTGTACTGACCCTCTGACAGTGCAGCACTCCCTCAGTACTGACCCTCTGACAGTGCAGCACTCCCTCAGTACTGACCCTCTGACTGTGCAGCACTCCCTCAGTACTGCCCCTCTGACAGTGCAGCACTCTCTCAGTACTGTCCCTCCGACAGTTCAGCGCTCTCTCTGTACTGACCCTCTGACAGTTCAGCGCTCTCTCTGTACTGACCCTCTGACAGTGCAGCACTCCCTCAGTACTGACCCTCCGACAGTGCAGCACTCCCTCAGTACTGACCCTCTGACAGTGCAGCTCTCCCTCAGTACTGCCCCTCTGACAGTGCAGCACTCCGTCAGTACTGACCCTCTGACAGTGCAGCACTCCCTCGGTACTGACCCTCTGACAGTGCAGCACTCCCTCGGTACTGACCCTCTGACAGTGCAGCACTCCCTCAGTACTGACCCTCTGACAGTGCAGCACTCCCTCAGTACTGACCCTCTGACAGTGCAGCACTCCATCAGTACTGACCCTCTGACAGTGCAGTACTCCCATAGTACTGACCCTCTGACAATGCAGCACTCCCTCAGTACTGACCCTCTGACAGTGCAGCACTCCCTCAGTTCTGACCCTCCGACAGTGCAGCACTCCCTCAGTAAGCATGGGGACCGTCAGCCTGGGCCTTTATTCTCAGATCTGTGGAGTGGGGCTTGAACCCACAACCTTCTGACTCAAAGACTTCTCCCCACTTCGCCAAACTGACATCATCACTGATGCTGTTGGGAGTTCCAGGATTTTGACCCAGCGACAGTTAAGGAACAGAGTTCTCGTTCCAAGTCAGGATGGTGTGTGGTTTCGAGGGTCACTTTCTGCTTGTGGTGTTCCAACATGTCTGCTGGCCTTGTTCTTCTAGGTGAGGGTTGTGAGACTTTCGAATTCTCTACCCCAGAGGGCTGTGGAAGTTCAGTCACTAAGTATGTTTGAAGTAGAAATTGACAGATTTCTAAATATCAAGGACATAAAGGTATACGAGGATAGTGTGGGAAAAAGGCATTGAAGTGGATGATCAGCCACGATCGTATTGAATGGCGGAGCAGGCTCGATGGGCTGAATGGCCTACTCCTGCTCCTATGTTCCTTTGTTCCCATGTAAAGGCTGTTTAAGTTTAGGGGTTATTGTTCGGGTTAACCTTAGGGTTAGGGTGCATTGGGGTTAGAGTTAGGTTTCGGGTACATCAAGGTTATGGTGAGGGTATGTTAGGGTTAGGGTCATGGTCACGGGTCAAATGTCAATGTCAGGGTTTGGTTGCATAAGGGTTATGGTTACTTTTGGGTTATTTGGGCAGCAGTGGGGTGTAAGGGGCTATATTATGATGTGTGTATTAGGTTAAGACTTTTACCGTTATATTAGGGCCTAATCCATTTTGGATTTTAGGGTTAGGGTTCAGGTTAGGGTTAGAGTATTTGGGCAGCGGTGGTGGGGGGGGGGAGGGGTGCGGGGAACCCCCATCTCGTGCTAACATACTCATTTCTTGAGTTTCATTTCACTGGTATCTGACACTTTTATTCAGCTCACGCCTTGCATTGGTGTCCGTCCAACTCTTCCTGCCACTTTCATACCCAATTAGGGTTATAATTAGAATTGGAATGTAAGGCATGTATTACTAACATTGCAGTGAGTATATCCAATCGAACGAGCAGTCATGCTTAAGATCAAGACAAACAGCATAGATTTTAGAATAAGGGTTTTAGAGAAGATTAAGGGAATAGTGTTTAGAATTGCGAGGTTAACGTAAAGGGTTAGGAAATAGAATACCTATGAGGATGTATAGGGACTATGTAAGGGCTGTTTAGGTTTAGGGGTTAGGGTTAGGGTTAGAGTTCAGGTTAGGAGTTAGGGTTAGGTTTAGGGGTTAGGGTTAGGGTTAGAGTTCAGGTTAGGAGTTAGGGTTAGGTTTAGGAATTAGGGTTAGGTTCAGGAATTAGGGTTAGGGTTAGGGTTAGAGTTCAGGTTAGGAGTTAGGGTTAGGTTTAGGGGTTAGGGTTAGGGTTAGAGTTCAGGTTAGGAGTTAGGGTTAGGTTTAGGAATTAGGGTTAGGTTCAGGAGTTAGGGTTAGGGTTAGGGTTAGAGTTCAGGTTAGGAGTTAGGGTTAGGTTTAGGAGTTAGGGTTAGGGGTTAGAGCTCAGGTTAGGAGTTAGGGTTAGGTTTAGGAGTTAGGGTTAGGTTCAGGAGTTAGGGTTAGGGTTAGGGTTAGGGTTAGGGTTAGGGTTATAGTTCGAGTTAGAGTTCGGGGTTAGGGGTTAGGGGTTAGGGGTTAGGGTTAGGGGTTAGGGGTTAGGGTTAGGGGTTAGGGGTTAGGGGTTCGGGTTAGGGGTTAGGGTTAGGGGTTAGGGTTAGGGTTAGGGGTTAGGGGTTAGGGGTTAGGGTTAGAGTTAAAGTTCTGGTTAGGAATTAGGATGGTAGTGATGACCTTCAATTTTAAAGTGCAGCCAATTTCATCAGCTCATTAAACAGTCTGAAGATTGTAAATATCCAATAAACTCACTTACGATATTCCTTTTGCCGCTTTCAGGAACAAATTCAACTGTAATTTAATTGAGACATTCAGGGGGATTCCAGTCAACTGAAAGAGCAAAAACAATTGCCTTTAGAATATTTTCGATAATGATTGATGTGTTGAATGGTTTACTTGGATCAGTAACTGGTCATGTTAGTCAGTGCAGCGTTAACCTCTGCTGACCTTTCATCGGTTCACCCTGTTCGGAATTGGCTTAGTTAAGAGTCAAACCAGTTGCCAAGCTGGACATAAGTTTCACATTCCCTTTTCCGAGAAATCGGTGTCTCGGGATTATCTGCATAACAAAACTCTGATTTTATCAGATGGAGAAATCTCGAATTTACTGAGTATCTTTCGAAATGTAGACGGCTGCGTTGAAGAGCACTATTCATACTCCCAATGTGACACTGCCACTCCCACAGGGCTCCCATACTCAGCTCATACTCCCACAGAGCTCCCACTCACAGTTCATACTCCCACAGAGCTCCCACTCACAGTTCATACTCCCACAGAGCTCCCACTCACAGTTCATACTCCCACAGAGCTCCCACTCACAACTCATACTCCCACAGAGCTTCCACTCACAGTTCATACTCCCACAGAGCTCCCATTCACAGCTCATACTCCCACAGAGCTCCCACTCACAGTTCATACTCCCAAAGAGCTCCCATTCACAGCTCATACTCCCACAGAGATCCCATTCACAGCTCATACTCCCACAGAGCTCCCATTCACAGCTCATACTCCCACAGAGCTTCCACTCACAACTCATACTCCCACAGAGCTCCCATTCACAACTCATACTCCCACAGAGCTCCCAATCACAGCTCATACTCCCACAGAGCTTCCACTCACAGCTCATACTCCCACAGAGCTCCGACGCACAGTTCATACTCCCACAGAGCTCCCACTCACAGTTCATACTCCCACAGAGCTCTCATTCACAACTCATACTCCCACAGAGCTCCCACTCACAGTTCATACTCCCACAGAGCTCCCATTCACAACTCATACTCCCACAGAGCTCCCACGCACAGCTCATACTCCCACAGATCTCCCACACACAGTTCATACTCCCACAGAGCTCCCATTCACAACTCATACTCCCACAGAGCTCCCACTCACAGTTCATACTCCCACAGAGCTCCCACGCACAGCTCATACTCGCACAGAGCTCCCATTCACATTTCATACTCCCACAGAGCTCCCACTCACAGTTCATACTCCCACAGAGCTCCCATTCACAGCTCATACTCCCACAGAGATCCCATTCACAGCTCATACTCCCACAGAGCTCCCATTCACAGCTCATACTCCCACAGAGCTTCCACTCACAACTCATACTCCCACAGAGCTCCCATTCACAACTCATACTCCCACAGAGCTCCCAATCACAGCTCATACTCCCACAGAGCTTCCACTCACAGCTCATACTCCCACAGAGCTCCGACGCACAGTTCATACTCCCACAGAGCTCCCACTCACAGTTCATACTCCCACAGAGCTCTCATTCACAACTCATACTCCCACAGAGCTCCCACTCACAGTTCATACTCCCACAGAGCTCCCATTCACAACTCATACTCCCACAGAGCTCCCACGCACAGCTCATACTCCCACAGATCTCCCACACACAGTTCATACTCCCACAGAGCTCCCATTCACAACTCATACTCCCACAGAGCTCCCACTCACAGTTCATACTCCCACAGAACTCCCACGCACAGCTCATACTCGCACAGAGCTCCCATTCACATTTCATACTCCCACAGAGCTCCCACTCACAGTTCATACTCCCACAGAGCTCCCACGCAGAGCGCATACTCCCACAGAGCTCCCAGTCACAGTTCATACTCCCACAGAGCTCCCACTCACAGCTCATACTCCCACAGAGCTCCCATTCATAGCTCAAAGTCCCACAGAGCTCCCACTCACAGTTCATACTCCCACAGAGCTCCCACTCACAGTTCATACTCCCACAGAGCTCCCACTCACAGTTCATACTCCCACAGAGCTCCCACTCACAGTTCATACTCCCACAGAGCTCCCACTCACAGTTCATACTCCCACAGAGCTCCCACTCACAGTTCGTACTCCCACAGAGCTCCCATTCACAGTTCATACTCCCACAGAGCTCCCATTCACATTTCATACTCCCACAGAGCTCCCACTCAAAGTTCATACTCCCACAGAGCTCCCACGTACAGCTCATACTCCCACAGAGCTCCCACTCACAGTTCATACTCCCACAAGGCTCCCATTCACAGATCATACTCCCACAGAGCTCCCACTCACAGTTCATACTCCCACAGAGCTCCCATTCACAGTTCATACTCCCACATAGCTCCCACGCACAGCTCATACTCCCACAGTGCTCCCATTCACAGTTCATACTCCCACAGAGCTCCCATTCACAGTTCATACTCCCACCGAGCTCCCACTCACAGTTCATACTCCCACAGAGCTCCCACGCACAGATCATACTCCCACAGAGCTCCCACACACAGTTCAACTCTCACAGAGCTCCCATTCACAGTTCATACTCCCACAGAGCTCCCACACACAGCTCATACTCCACAGGGCTCCCACACACAGCTCAAACTCCCACAGAGCTCCCATTCACAGTTCATACTCCCACAGAGTTCCCACACACAGCTGATACTCCCACAGAGCTCCCACTCACAGTTCATACTCCCACAGAACTCCCATTCACAGTTCATACTCCCACAGAGCTCCCATTCACAGTTCATACTCCCACAGAGCTCCCACTCACAGTTCATACTTCCACAGAGCTCCCATTCACAGTTCATACTCCCACAGAGCTCCCACGCACAGTTCATACTCCCACAGAGCTCCCATTCATAGTTCATACTCCCACAGAGCTCCCACTCACAGTTCATACTCCCACAGAGCTCCCACTCACAGTTCATACCCCCACAGGGCTCCCACGCACAGTTCATACTCCCACAGAGCTCACGCTCACAGTTCATACTCCCACAGGGCTCCCACGCACAGTTCATACTCCCACAGAGCTCCCACTCACAGTTCATACTCCCACAGAGCTCCCACGCACAGATCATACTCCCACAGAGCTCCCACACACAGTTCAACTCTCACAGAGCTCCCATTCACAGTTCATACTCCCACAGAGCTCCCACACACAGCTCATACTCCACAGGGCTCCCACACACAGCTCAAACTCCCACAGAGCTCCCATTCACAGTTCATACTCCCACAGAGTTCCCACACACAGCTGATACTCCCACAGAGCTCCCACTCACAGTTCATACTCCCACAGAACTCCCATTCACAGTTCATACTCCCACAGAGCTCCCATTCACAGTTCATACTCCCACAGAGCTCCCACTCACAGTTCATACTTCCACAGAGCTCCCATTCACAGTTCATACTCCCACAGAGCTCCCACGCACAGTTCATACTCCCACAGAGCTCCCATTCATAGTTCATACTCCCACAGAGCTCCCACTCACAGTTCATACTCCCACAGAGCTCCCACTCACAGTTCATACCCCCACAGGGCTCCCACGCACAGTTCATACTCCCACAGAGCTCACGCTCACAGTTCATACTCCCACAGGGCTCCCACGCACAGTTCATACTCCCACAGAGCTCCCACTCACAGTTCATACTCCCACAGAGCTCCCACTCACAGTTCATACTCCCACAGAGCTCCCATTCACAGTTCATACTCCCACAGAGCTCCCACTCACAGTTCATACTTCCACAGAGCTCCCACGCACAGTTCATACTCCCACAGAGCTCCCATTCACAGTTCATACTCCCACAGAGCTCCCACTCACAGTTCATACTCCCACAGAGCTCCCATTCACAACTCATACTCCCACAGAGCTCCCACTCACAGTTCATACTCCCACAGAGATCCCATTCACAGCTCATACTCCCACAGAGCTCCCATTCACAGCTCATACTCCCACAGAGCTTCCACTCACAACTCATACTCCCACAGAGCTCCCATTCACAACTCATACTCCCACAGAGCTCCCAATCACAGCTCATACTCCCACAGAGCTTCCACTCACAGCTCATACTCCCACAGAGCTCCGACGCACAGTTCATACTCCCACAGAGCTCCCACTCACAGTTCATACTCCCACAGAGCTCTCATTCACAACTCATACTCCCACAGAGCTCCCACTCACAGTTCATACTCCCACAGAGCTCCCATTCACAACTCATACTCCCACAGAGCTCCCACGCACAGCTCATACTCCCACAGATCTCCCACACACAGTTCATACTCCCACAGAGCTCCCATTCACAACTCATACTCCCACAGAGCTCCCACTCACAGTTCATACTCCCACAGAACTCCCACGCACAGCTCATACTCGCACAGAGCTCCCATTCACATTTCATACTCCCACAGAGCTCCCACTCACAGTTCATACTCCCACAGAGCTCCCACGCAGAGCGCATACTCCCACAGAGCTCCCAGTCACAGTTCATACTCCCACAGAGCTCCCACTCACAGCTCATACTCCCACAGAGCTCCCATTCATAGCTCAAAGTCCCACAGAGCTCCCACTCACAGTTCATACTCCCACAGAGCTCCCACTCACAGTTCATACTCCCACAGAGCTCCCACTCACAGTTCATACTCCCACAGAGCTCCCACTCACAGTTCATACTCCCACAGAGCTCCCACTCACAGTTCATACTCCCACAGAGCTCCCACTCACAGTTCGTACTCCCACAGAGCTCCCATTCACAGTTCATACTCCCACAGAGCTCCCATTCACATTTCATACTCCCACAGAGCTCCCACTCAAAGTTCATACTCCCACAGAGCTCCCACGTACAGCTCATACTTCCACTGAGCTCCCACTCACAGTTCATACTCCCACACGGCTCCCATTCACAGATCATACTCCCACAGAGCTCCCACTCACAGTTCATACTCCCACAGAGCTCCCATTCACAGTTCATACTCCCACATAGCTCCCACGCACAGCTCATACTCCCACAGTGCTCCCATTCACAGTTCATACTCCCACAGAGCTCCCATTCACAGTTCATACTCCCACCGAGCTCCCACTCACAGTTCATACTCCCACAGAGCTCCCACGCACAGATCATACTCCCACAGAGCTCCCACACACAGTTCAACTCTCACAGAGCTCCCATTCACAGTTCATACTCCCACAGAGCTCCCACACACAGCTCATACTCCACAGGGCTCCCACACACAGCTCAAACTCCCACAGAGCTCCCATTCACAGTTCATACTCCCACAGAGTTCCCACACACAGCTGATACTCCCACAGAGCTCCCACTCACAGTTCATACTCCCACAGAACTCCCATTCACAGTTCATACTCCCACAGAGCTCCCATTCACAGTTCATACTCCCACAGAGCTCCCACTCACAGTTCATACTTCCACAGAGCTCCCATTCACAGTTCATACTCCCACAGAGCTCCCACGCACAGTTCATACTCCCACAGAGCTCCCATTCATAGTTCATACTCCCACAGAGCTCCCACTCACAGTTCATACTCCCACAGAGCTCCCACTCACAGTTCATACCCCCACAGGGCTCCCACGCACAGTTCATACTCCCACAGAGCTCACGCTCACAGTTCATACTCCCACAGGGCTCCCACGCACAGTTCATACTCCCACAGAGCTCCCACTCACAGTTCATACTCCCACAGAGCTCCCACGCACAGATCATACTCCCACAGAGCTCCCACACACAGTTCAACTCTCACAGAGCTCCCATTCACAGTTCATACTCCCACAGAGCTCCCACACACAGCTCATACTCCACAGGGCTCCCACACACAGCTCAAACTCCCACAGAGCTCCCATTCACAGTTCATACTCCCACAGAGTTCCCACACACAGCTGATACTCCCACAGAGCTCCCACTCACAGTTCATACTCCCACAGAACTCCCATTCACAGTTCATACTCCCACAGAGCTCCCATTCACAGTTCATACTCCCACAGAGCTCCCACTCACAGTTCATACTTCCACAGAGCTCCCATTCACAGTTCATACTCCCACAGAGCTCCCACGCACAGTTCATACTCCCACAGAGCTCCCATTCATAGTTCATACTCCCACAGAGCTCCCACTCACATTTCATACTCCCACAGAGCTCCCACTCACAGTTCATACCCCCACAGGGCTCCCACGCACAGTTCATACTCCCACAGAGCTCCCACGCACAGCTCATACTCCCACAGAGCTCCCATTCACAGCTCATACACCCGCAGAGCTCCCAGTCACAGTTCATACTCCCACAGAGCTCCCACTCACAGCTCATACTCCCACAGAGCTCCCATTCATAGCTCAAAGTCCCACAGAGCTCCCACTCACAGTTCATACTCCCACAGAGCTCCCACTCACAGTTCATACTCCCACAGAGCTCCCACGCACAGTTCATACTCCCACAGAGCTCCCATTCATAGTTCATACTCCCACAGAGCTCCCACTCACATTTCATACTCCCACAGAGCTCCCACTCACAGTTCATACCCCCACAGGGCTCCCACGCACAGTTCATACTCCCACAGAGCTCACGCTCACAGTTCATACTCCCACAGGGCTCCCACGCACAGTTCATACTCCCACAGAGCTCCCACTCACAGTTCATACTCCCACAGAGCTCCCACTCACAGTTCATACTCCCACAGAGCTCCCATTCACAGTTCATACTCCCACAGAGCTCCCACTCACAGTTCATACTTCCACAGAGCTCCCACGCACAGTTCATACTCCCACAGAGCTCCCATTCACAGTTCATACTCCCACAGAGCTCCCACTCACAGTTCATACTCCCACAGAGCTCCCATTCACAACTCATACTCCCACAGAGCTCTCACTCACAGTTCATACTCCCACAGATCTCCCACACACAGTTCATACTCCCACAGAGCTCCCATTCACAACTCATACTCCCACAGAGCTCCCACTCACAGTTCATACTCCCACAGAGCTCCCACGCAGAGCGCATACTCCCACAGAGCTCCCAGTCACAGTTCATACTCCCACAGAGCTCCCACTCACAGCTCATACTCCCACAGAGCTCCCATTCATAGCTCAAAGTCCCACAGAGCTCCCACTCACAGTTCATACTCCCACAGAGCTCCCACTCACAGTTCATACTCCCACAGAGCTCCCACTCACAGTTCATACTCCCACAGAGCTCCCACTCACAGTTCATACTCCCACAGAGCTGCCACTCACAGTTCATACTCCCACAGAGCTCCCACTCACAGTTCGTACTCCCACAGAGCTCCCATTCACAGTTCATACTCCCACAGAGCTCCCATTCACATTTCATACTCCCACAGAGCTCCCACTCAAAGTTCATACTCCCACAGAGCTCCCACGTACAGCTCATACTCCCACAGAGCTCCCACTCACAGTTCATACTCCCACACGGCTCCCATTCACAGATCATACTCCCACAGAGCTCCCACTCACAGTTCATACTCCCACAGAGCTCTCAGTCACAGTTCATACTCCCACAGAGCTCCCACGCACAGCTCAACTCTCACAGAGCTCCCATTCACAGTTCATACTCCCACAGAGCTCCCACACACAGCTCATACTCCACAGGGCTCCCACACACAGCTCAAACTCCCACAGAGCTCCCATTCACAGTTCATACTCCCACAGAGTTCCCACACACAGCTGATACTCCCACAGAGCTCCCACTCACAGTTCATACTCCCACAGAACTCCCATTCACAGTTCATACTCCCACAGAGCTCCCATTCACAGTTCATATTCCCACAGAGCTCCCACGCACAGTTCATACTCCCACAGAGCTCCCACTCACAGTTCATACTTCCACAGTGCTCCCACGCACAGTTCATACTCCCACAGAGCTCACACTCACAGTTCATACTCCCACAGAGCTCCCACTCACAGTTCATACTCCCACAGAGCTCCCATTCACAGTTCATACTCCCACAGAGCTCCCATTCACAGCTCATACTCCCACAGAGCTCCCATTCACAGTTCATACTCCCACAAAGCTCCCATTCACAGTTCATACTCCCACAGAACTCCCACGCACAGTTCATACTCCCACAGAGCTCCCACTCACAGTTCATACTCCCACAGAGCTCCCATTCACAGTTCATACTCCCACAGAGCTCCCACACACAGCTCATACTCCACAGGGCTCCCACACACAGCTCAAACTCCCACAGAGCTCCCATTCACAGTTCATACTCCCACAGAGCTCCCACACACAGCTGATACTCCCACAGTGCTCCCACTCACAGTTCATACTCCCACAGAACTCCCATTCACAGTTCATACACCCACAGAGCTCCCATTCACAGTTCATACTCCCACAGAGATCCCACACACAGCTGATACTCCCACAGAGCTCCCACTCACAGTTCATACTCCCACAGAACTCCCATTCACAGTTCATACTCCCACAGAGCTCCCATTCACAGTTCATACTCCCACAGAGCTCCCACTCACAGTTCATACTCCCACAGGGCTCCCATTCACAGTTCATACTCCCACAGAGCTCCCACACACAGTTCATACTCCCACAGAGCTCCCACTCACAGTTCATACTCCCACAGAGCTCCCACGCACAGCGCATACTCCCACAGTGCTCCCACTCACAGCTCATACTCCCACAGAGCTCCCATTCACAGTTCATACTCCTACAGGGCTCCCTCTCACAGTTCATACTCCCACAGAGCTCCCACTCACAGCTCATACTCCCACAGAGCTTCCATTCACAGCTCATACTCCCACAGAGCTCCCACGCACAGCTCATACTCCCACAGAGCTCCCACTCACAGCTCATACTCCCACAGAGCTCCCATTCACAGCTCATACTCCCACAGAGCTCCCACGCACAGCTCATATTCCCACAGAGCTCCCATTCACAGTTCATACTCCCACAGAGCTCCCACTCACAGCTCATACTCCCACAGAGCTCCCATTCACAGCTCATACTCACACAGAGCTCCCACGCACAGCACAGACTCCCACAGAGCTCCCATTCACAGTTCATACTCCCACAGAGCTCCCATTCACAGGTCATACTCCCACAGAGATCCCATTCACAGCTCATACTCCCACAGAGCTCCCATTCACAGTTCATACTCCCACAGAGCTCCCATTCACAGTTCATACTCCCACAGAGCTCCCACGCACAGCTCATACTCCCACAGAGCTCCCATTCACAGTTCATACTCCCACAGAGCTCCCATTCACAGTTCATACTCCCACAGAGATCACATTCACAGCTCATACTCCCACAGAGCTCCCATTCACAGTTCATACTCCCACAGGGCTCCCATTCACAGTTCATACTCCCACAGAGCTCCCACTCACAGTTCATACTCCCACAGAGCTCCCACTCACAGTTCATACTCCCACAGAGCTCCCATTCACAATTCATACTCCCACAGAGCTCCCACGCACAGCTCATACTCCCACATTGCTCCCACTCACAGCTCATACTCCCACAGAGCTCCCATTCACAGCTCATACTCCCGCAGAGCTCCCATTCACAGTTCATACTCCCACAGAGCTCCCACACACAGCTCATACTCCCACAGAGCTCCCACACACAGCTCATACCCCCACAGGGCTCCCATTCACAGTTCATACACCCACAGAGCTCCCATTCACAGTTCATACTCCCACAGAGCTCCCATTCACAGTTCATACTCCTACAGAGCTCCCTCTCACAGTTCATACTCCCACAGAGCTCCCACGCACAGCTCATACTCCCACAGAGCTCCCACTCACATCTCATGCACCCACAGAGCTCCCATTCACAGCTCATACTCCCACAGAGCTCCCACGCACAGCTCATACTCCCACAGAGCTCCCATCCACAGTTCATACTCCCACAGAGATCCCATTCACAGCTCATACTCCCACAGAGCTCCCACTCACAGCTCATACTCCCACAGAGCTCCCATTCACAGTTCATACTCCCACAGAGATCCCATTCACAGCTCATACTCCCACAGAGCTCCCACGCACAGCTCATACTCCCACAGAGCTCCCATTCACAGTTCATACTCCCACAGAGCTCCCATTCACAGTTCATACTCCCACAGAGCTCCCATTCACAGTTCATACTCCTACAGAGCTCCCTCTCACAGTTCATACTCCCACAGAGCTCCCACTCACAGCTCATACTCCCACAGAGCTCCCATTCACAGCTCATACTCCCACAGAGCTCCCACACACAGCTCATACTCCCACAGAGCTCCCACTCACAGCTCATACTCCCACAGAGCTTCCATTCACAGCTCATACTCCCACAGAGCTCCCACGCACAGCTCATACTCCCACAGAGCTTCCATTCACAGCTCATACTCCCACAGAGCTCCCACGCACAGCTCATACTCCCACAGAGCTCCCACTCACAGCTCATACTCCCACAGAGCTCCCATTCACAGCTCATACTCCCACAGAGCTCCCACGCACAGCTCATATTCCCACAGAGCTCCCATTCACAGTTCATACTCCCACAGAGCTCCCACTCACAGCTCATACTCCCACAGAGCTCCCATTCACAGCTCATACTCACACAGAGCTCCCACGCACAGCACAGACTCCCACAGAGCTCCCATTCACAGTTCATACTCCCACAGAGCTCCCATTCACAGGTCATACTCCCACAGAGATCCCATTCACAGCTCATACTCCCACAGAGCTCCCATTCACAGTTCATACTCCCACAGAGCTCCCATTCACAGTTCATACTCCCACAGAGCTCCCACGCACAGCTCATACTCCCACAGAGCTCCCATTCACAGTTCATACTCCCACAGAGCTCCCATTCACAGTTCATACTCCCACAGAGATCACATTCACAGCTCATACTCCCACAGAGCTCCCATTCACAGTTCATACTCCCACAGGGCTCCCATTCACAGTTCATACTCCCACAGAGCTCCCACTCACAGTTCATACTCCCACAGAGCTCCCACTCACAGTTCATACTCCCACAGAGCTCCCATTCACAATTCATACTCCCACAGAGCTCCCACGCACAGCTCATACTCCCACATTGCTCCCACTCACAGCTCATACTCCCACAGAGCTCCCATTCACAGCTCATACTCCCGCAGAGCTCCCATTCACAGTTCATACTCCCACAGAGCTCCCACACACAGCTCATACTCCCACAGAGCTCCCACACACAGCTCATACCCCCACAGGGCTCCCATTCACAGTTCATACACCCACAGAGCTCCCATTCACAGTTCATACTCCCACAGAGCTCCCATTCACAGTTCATACTCCTACAGAGCTCCCTCTCACAGTTCATACTCCCACAGAGCTCCCACGCACAGCTCATACTCCCACAGAGCTCCCACTCACATCTCATGCACCCACAGAGCTCCCATTCACAGCTCATACTCCCACAGAGCTCCCACGCACAGCTCATACTCCCACAGAGCTCCCATCCACAGTTCATACTCCCACAGAGATCCCATTCACAGCTCATACTCCCACAGAGCTCCCACTCACAGCTCATACTCCCACAGAGCTCCCATTCACAGTTCATACTCCCACAGAGATCCCATTCACAGCTCATACTCCCACAGAGCTCCCACGCACAGCTCATACTCCCACAGAGCTCCCATTCACAGTTCATACTCCCACAGAGCTCCCATTCACAGTTCATACTCCCACAGAGCTCCCATTCACAGTTCATACTCCTACAGAGCTCCCTCTCACAGTTCATACTCCCACAGAGCTCCCACTCACAGCTCATACTCCCACAGAGCTCCCATTCACAGCTCATACTCCCACAGAGCTCCCACACACAGCTCATACTCCCACAGAGCTCCCATTCACAGTTCATACTCCCACAGAGCTCCCACTCACAGTTCATACTCCCACAGAGCTCCCACTCACAGCTCATCCTCCCACAGAGCTCCCACTCACAGATCATACTCCCACAGAGCTCCCATTCACAGCTCATACTCCCACAGAGCTCCCACGCACAGCACATACTCCCACAGAGCTCCCATTCACAGTTCATACTCCCACAGAGCTCCCACTCACAGTTCATACTCCCACAGAGCTCCCACGCACAGCGCATACTCCCACAGTGCTCCCACTCACAGCTCATACTCCCACAGAGCTCCCATTCACAGTTCATACTCCTACAGGGCTCCCTCTCACAGTTCATACTCCCACAGAGCTCCCACTCACAGCTCATACTCCCACAGAGCTTCCATTCACAGCTCATACTCCCACAGAGCTCCCACGCACAGCTCATACTCCCACAGAGCTCCCACTCACAGCTCATACTCCCACAGAGCTCCCATTCACAGCTCATACTCCCACAGAGCTCCCACGCACAGCTCATATTCCCACAGAGCTCCCATTCACAGTTCATACTCCCACAGAGCTCCCACTCACAGCTCATACTCCCACAGAGCTCCCATTCACAGCTCATACTCACACAGAGCTCCCACGCACAGCACAGACTCCCACAGAGCTCCCATTCACAGTTCATACTCCCACAGAGCTCCCATTCACAGGTCATACTCCCACAGAGATCCCATTCACAGCTCATACTCCCACAGAGCTCCCATTCACAGTTCATACTCCCACAGAGCTCCCATTCACAGTTCATACTCCCACAGAGCTCCCACGCACAGCTCATACTCCCACAGAGCTCCCATTCACAGTTCATACTCCCACAGAGCTCCCATTCACAGTTCATACTCCCACAGAGATCACATTCACAGCTCATACTCCCACAGAGCTCGCATTCACAGTTCATACTCCCACAGGGCTCCCATTCACAGTTCATACTCCCACAGAGCTCCCACTCACAGTTCATACTCCCACAGAGCTCCCACTCACAGTTCATACTCCCACAGAGCTCCCATTCACAATTCATACTCCCACAGAGCTCCCACGCACAGCTCATACTCCCACATTGCTCCCACTCACAGCTCATACTCCCACAGAGCTCCCATTCACAGCTCATACTCCCGCAGAGCTCCCATTCACAGTTCATACTCCCACAGAGCTCCCACACACAGCTCATACTCCCACAGAGCTCCCACACACAGCTCATACCCCCACAGGGCTCCCATTCACAGTTCATACACCCACAGAGCTCCCATTCACAGTTCATACTCCCACAGAGCTCCCATTCACAGTTCATACTCCTACAGAGCTCCCTCTCACAGTTCATACTCCCACAGAGCTCCCACGCACAGCTCATACTCCCACAGAGCTCCCACTCACATCTCATGCACCCACAGAGCTCCCATTCACAGCTCATACTCCCACAGAGCTCCCACGCACAGCTCATACTCCCACAGAGCTCCCATCCACAGTTCATACTCCCACAGAGATCCCATTCACAGCTCATACTCCCACAGAGCTCCCACTCACAGCTCATACTCCCACAGAGCTCCCATTCACAGTTCATACTCCCACAGAGATCCCATTCACAGCTCATACTCCCACAGAGCTCCCACGCACAGCTCATACTCCCACAGAGCTCCCATTCACAGTTCATACTCCCACAGAGCTCCCATTCACAGTTCATACTCCCACAGAGCTCCCATTCACAGTTCATACTCCTACAGAGCTCCCTCTCACAGTTCATACTCCCACAGAGCTCCCACTCACAGCTCATACTCCCACAGAGCTCCCATTCACAGCTCATACTCCCACAGAGCTCCCACACACAGCTCATACTCCCACAGAGCTCCCATTCACAGTTCATACTCCCACAGAGCTCCCACTCACAGTTCATACTCCCACAGAGCTCCCACTCACAGCTCATCCTCCCACAGAGCTCCCACTCACAGATCATACTCCCACAGAGCTCCCATTCACAGCTCATACTCCCACAGAGCTCCCACGCACAGCACATACTCCCACAGAGCTCCCATTCACAGTTCATACTCCCACAGAGCTCCCACTCACAGTTCATACTCCGACAGAGCTCCCACGCACAGCTCATACTCCCACAGAGCTCCCACTCACAGCCCATACTCCCACAGAGCTCCCATTCACAGCTAATACTCCCACAGAGCTCCCACGCACAGCTCATACACCCACAGAGCTCCCATTTACAGTTCATACTCCCACAGAGCTCCCATTCACAGCTAATACTCCCACAGAGCTCCCACGCACAGCTCATACACCCACAGAGCTCCCATTTACAGTTCATACTCCCACAGAGCTCCCATTCACAGCTCATACTCCCACAGAGTTCCCATTCAAAGTTCATACTCCCACAGAGCTCCCATTCACAGTTCATACTCCCACAGAGCTCCCACGCACAGTGCATACTCCCACAGAGCTCCCATTCAAAGTTCATACTCCCACAGAGCTCCCATTCACAGTTCATACTCCCACAGAGATCCCATTCACAGCTCATACTCCCACAGAGCTCCCATTCAAAGTTCATACTCCCACAGAGCTCCCACGCACAGCTCATACTCCCACAGAGCTCCCATTCACAGTTCATACTCCCACAGAGCTCCCATTCACAGTTCATACTCCCACAGAGATCCCATTCACAGCTCATACTCCCACAGAGCTCCCATTCAAAGTTCATACTCCCACAGAGCTCCCATTCAAAGTTCATACTCCCACAGAGCTCCCATTCACAGTTCATACTCCCACAGAGCTCCCACGCACAGTTCATACTCCCACAGAGCTCCCACGCACAGCGCATACTCCCACAGAGCTCCCATTCAAAGTTCATACTCCCACAGAGCTCCCACTCACAGTTCATACTCCCAGAGAGCTCACACGCACAGTTCATACTCCCACAGAGCTCCCACTCACAGTTCATACTCCCACAGGGCTCCCATTCACAGTTCATACTCCCACAGAGCTCCCACTCACAGTTCATACTCCCACAGAGCTCCCACTCACAGTTCATACTCCCACAGAGCTCCCATTCACAATTCATACTCCCACAGAGCTCCCACGCACAGCTCATACTCCCACAGAGTTCCCATTCACAGCTCATACTCCCGCAGAGCTCCCATTCACAGTTCATACTCCCACAGAGCTCCCACACACAGCTCATACTCCCACAGAGCTCCCACACACAGCTCGTACCCCCACAGGGCTCCAATTCACAGTTCATTCTCCCACAGAGCTCCCATTCACAGTTCATACTCCCACAGAGCTCCCACGCACAGGTCATACTCCCACAGAGCTCCCATTCACAGCTCATACTCCCACAGAGCTCCCACACACAGCTCGTACCCCCACAGGGCTCCCATTCACAGTTCATACTCCCACAGAGCTCCCATTCACAGTTCATACTCCCACAGAGCTCCGACTCACAGTTCATACTCCCACAGGGCTCCCATTCACAGTTCATACTCCCACAGAGCTCCCACTCACAGTTCATACTCCCACAGAGCTCCCACGCACAGCTCATACTCCCACATTGCTCCCACTCACAGCTCATACTCCCACAGAGCTCCCACGCACAGCTCATACTCCCACAGAGCTCCCATTCACAGCTCATACACCCGCAGAGCTCCCATTCACAGTTCATACTCCCACAGAGATCCCACACACAGCTCATACTCCCACAGAGCTCCCACACACAGCTCGTACCCCCACAGGGCTCCCATTCACAGTTCATACACCCACAGACCTCCCATTCGCAGTTCATATTCCCACAGAGCTCCCATTCACAGTTCATACTCCTACAGAGCTCCCTCTCACAGTTCATACTCCCACAGAGCTCCCACGCACAGCTCATACTCCCACAGAGCTCCCATTCACAGTTCATACTCCTACAGAGCTCCCTCTCACAGTTCATACTCCCACAGAGCTCCCACGCTCAGCTCATACTCCCACACAGCTCCCACTCACAGCTCATACTCCCACAGAGCTCCCATTCACAGCTCATACTCCCACAGTGCTCCCACGCACAGCTCATACTCCCACAGAGCTCCCATTCACAGTTCATACTCCCACAGAGCTCCCATTCACAGTTCATACTCCCACAGAGATCCCATTCACAGCTCATACTCCCACAGAGCTCCCACTCACAGTTCATACTCCGACAGAGCTCCCACGCACAGCTCATACTCCCACAGAGCTCCCACTCACAGCCCATACTCCCACAGAGCTCCCATTCACAGCTCATACTCCCACAGAGCTCCCACGCACAGCTCATACACCCACAGAGCTCCCATTCACAGTTCATACTCCCACAGAGCTCCCATTCACAGTTCATACTCCCACAGAGATCCCATTCACAGCTCATACTCCCACAGAGCTCCCATTCAAAGTTCATACTCCCACAGAGCTCCCATTCACAGTTCATACTCCCACAGAGCTCCCACGCACAGTGCATACTCCCACAGAGCTCCCATTCAAAGTTCATACTCCCACAGAGCTCCCATTCACAGTTCATACTCCCACAGAGATCCCATTCACAGCTCATACTCCCACAGAGCTCCCATTCAAAGTTCATACTCCCACAGAGCTCCCACGCACAGCTCATACTCCCACAGAGCTCCCATTCACAGTTCATACTCCCACAGAGCTCCCATTCACAGTTCATATCTCCCACAGAGATCCCATTCACAGCTCATACTCCCACAGAGCTCCCATTCAAAGTTCATACTCCCACAGAGCTCCCATTCAAAGTTCATACTCCCACAGAGCTCCCATTCACAGTTCATACTCCCACAGAGCTCCCACGCACAGTTCATACTCCCACAGAGCTCCCACGCACAGCGCATACTCCCACAGAGCTCCCATTCAAAGTTCATACTCCCACAGAGCTCCCACTCACAGTTCATACTCCCAGAGAGCTCACACGCACAGTTCATACTCCCACAGAGCTCCCACTCACAGTTCATACTCCCACAGGGCTCCCATTCACAGTTCATACTCCCACAGAGCTCCCACTCACAGTTCATACTCCCACAGAGCTCCCACTCACTGTTCGTACTCCCAGAGAGCTCCCATTCACAATTCATACTCCCACAGAGCTCCCACGCACAGCTCATACTCCCACAGAGCTCCCATTCACAGCTCATACTCCCGCAGAGCTCCCATTCACAGCTCATACTCCCACAGAGCTCCCACTCACAGCCCATACTCCCACAGAGCTCCCATTCACAGCTCATACTCCCACAGAGCTCCCACGCACAGCTCATACACCCACAGAGCTCCCATTCACAGTTCATACTCCCACAGAGCTCCCATTCACAGTTCATACTCCCACAGAGATCCCATTCACAGCTCATACTCCCACAGAGCTCCCATTCAAAGTTCATACTCCCACAGAGCTCCCATTCACAGTTCATACTCCCACAGAGCTCCCACGCACAGCTCATACTCCCACAGAGCTCCCATTCACAGTTCATACTCCCACAGATTCCCATTCACAGTTCATACTCCCACAGAGATCCCATTCACAGCTCATACTCCCACAGAGCTCCCATTCAAAGTTCATACTCCCACAGAGCTCCCATTCAAAGTTCATACTCCCACAGAGCTCCCATTCACAGTTCATACTCCCACAGAGCTCCCACGCACAGTTCATACTCCCACAGAGCTCCCACGCACAGCGCATACTCCCACAGAGCTCCCATTCAAAGTTCATACTCCCACAGAGCTCCCACTCACAGTTCATACTCCCAGAGAGCTCACACGCACAGTTCATACTCCCACAGAGCTCCCACTCACAGTTCATACTCCCACAGGGCTCCCATTCACAGTTCATACTCCCACAGAGCTCCCACTCACAGTTCATACTCCCACAGAGCTCCCACTCACAGTTCATACTCCCACAGGGCTCCCATTCACAGTTCATACTCCCACAGAGCTCCCATTCACAGCTCATACTCCCGCAGAGCTCCCATTCACAGTTCATACTCCCACAGAGCTCCCACACACAGCTCATACTCCCACAGAGCTCCCACACACAGCTCGTACCCCCACAGGGCTCCCATTCACAGTTCATTCTCCCACAGAGCTCCCATTCACAGTTCATACTCCCACAGAGCTCCCACGCACAGGTCATACTCCCACAGAGCTCCCATTCACAGCTCATACTCCCACAGAGCTCCCACACACAGCTCGTACCCCCACAGGGCTCCCATTCACAGTTCATACTCCCACAGAGCTCCCACGCACAGTTCATACTCCCACAGAGCTCCCACGCACAGCGCATACTCCCACAGAGCTCCCATTCAAAGTTCATACTCCCACAGAGCTCCCACTCACAGTTCATACTCCCAGAGAGCTCACACGCACAGTTCATACTCCCACAGAGCTCCCACTCACAGTTCATACTCCCACAGGGCTCCCATTCACAGTTCATACTCCCACAGAGCTCCCACTCACAGTTCATACTCCCACAGAGCTCCCACTCACAGTTCATACTCCCACAGGGCTCCCATTCACAGTTCATACTCCCACAGAGCTCCCATTCACAGCTCATACTCCCGCAGAGCTCCCATTCACAGTTCATACTCCCACAGAGCTCCCACACACAGCTCATACTCCCACAGAGCTCCCACACACAGCTCGTACCCCCACAGGGCTCCCATTCACAGTTCATTCTCCCACAGAGCTCCCATTCACAGTTCATACTCCCACAGAGCTCCCACGCACAGGTCATACTCCCACAGAGCTCCCATTCACAGCTCATACTCCCACAGAGCTCCCACACACAGCTCGTACCCCCACAGGGCTCCCATTCACAGTTCATACTCCCACAGAGCTCGCGTTCACAGTTCATACTCCCACAGAGCTCCCATTCACAGTTCATACTCCCACAGAGATCCCATTCACAGTTCATACTCCTACAGAGCTCCCACTCACAGTTCATACTCCCACAGAGATCCCATTCACAGCTCATACTCCCACAGAGCTCCCATTCACAGATCATACTCCCACAGAGCTCCCACGCACAGCTCATACTCCCACAGAACTCCCATTCACAGTTCATACTCCCACAGAGCTCCCACACACAGTTCAACTCCCACAGAGCTCCCATTCACAGTTCATACTCCCACAGAGCTCCCACACACAGCTCATACTCCCACAGAGCTCCACACACAGCTCATACTCCCACAGGGCTCCCACACACAGCTCAAACTCCCACAGAGCTCCCACACACAGCTCATACTCCCACAGAGCTCCCATTCACAGCTCATACTCCCACAGAGCTCCCACACACAGTTCAACTCCCACAGAGCTCCCACACACAGTTCAAACTCCCACAGAGCTCCCACACACAGCTGATACTCCCACAGAGCTCCCACGCACAGTTCATACTCCCACAGAGATCCCATTCACAGTTCATACTCCCACAGAGCTCCCACTCACAGGTCATACTCCCACAGAGCTCCCACTCACAGCTCATACTCCCACAGAGCTCCCATTCACAGCTCATACTCCCACAGAGCTCCCATTCACAGTTCATACTCCCACAGAGCTCCCACTCACAGTTCATACTCCCACAGAGCTCCCATTCACAGTTCATACTCCCACAGAGCTCCCACGCACAGCTCATACTCCCACAGAGCTCCCATTCACATTTCATACTCCCACAGAGCTCCCACTCACAGTTCATACTCCCATAGAGCTCCCACGCACAGCTCATAATCCCACAGAGCTCCCACTCAAAGCTCATACTCCCACAGAGCTCCCATTCACAGATCATACTCCCACAGAGCTCCCACGCACAGCTCATACTCCCACAGAGCTCCCATTCACAGTTCATACTCCCACAGAGCTCCCATTCACAGTTCATACTCCCACAGAGATCCCATTCACAGCTCATACTCCCAAAGAGCTCCCATTCACAGTTCATACTCCCACAGAGCTCCCATTCACAGTTCATACTCCCACAGAGCTCCCACGCACAGCTCATACTCCCACAGAGCTCCCACACACATTTCATACTCCCACAGAGCTCCCATTCACAGTTCATTCTCCCACAGATCTCCCACTCGCAGTTCATACTCCCACAGAGCTCCCACTCGCAGTTCATACTCCCACAGAGCTCCCATTCACAGTTCATACTCCCACAGAGCTCCCATTCACAGTTCATTCTCCCACAGAGCTCCCACACACAGTTCAACTCCCACAGAGCTCCCATTCACAGTTCATAATCCCACAGAGCTCCCACACACAGCTCATACTCGCACAGAGCTCCCACACACAGCTCATACTCCCACAGGGCTCCCAGACACAGCTCAAACTCCCACAGAGCTCCCACACACATCTCATACTCCCACAGAGCTCCCATTCACAGTTCATACTCCCACAGAGCTCCCACACACAGTTCAACTCCCACAGAGCTCCCATTCACAGTTCATAATCCCACAGAGCTCCCACACACAGCTCGTCCTCCACAGGGCTCCCAAACACAGCGCAAACTCCCACAGAGCTCCCACACACAGCTGATACTCCCACAGAGCTCCCACTCACAGTTCACACTTCCACAGAGCTCCCACTCACAGCTCATACTCCCACAGAGCTCCCATTCACAGTTCATACTCCCACAGAGCTCCCACGCACAGCTCATACTCCCACAGAGCTCCCACACACAGCCCGTACCCCCACAGGGCTCCCATTCACAGTTCATACTCCCACAGAGCTCCCATTCACAGTTCATACTCCCACAGAACTCCCACGCACAGCTCATACTCCCACAGAGCTCCCACTCACAGCTTACACTCCCACAGAGCTTCCATTCACAGTTCATACTCCCACAGAGCTCCCATTCACATTTCATACTCCCACAGAGCACCCACACACAGCCCGTACCCCCACAGGGCTCCCATTCACAGTTCATACTCCCACAGAGCTTCCATTCACAGTTCATACTCCCACAGAACTCCCACGCACAGCTCATACTCCCACAGAGCTCCCACTCACAGCTTACACTCCCACAGAGCTCCCATTCACAGTTCATACTCCCACAGAGCTCCCATTCACATTTCATACTCCCACAGAGCTCCCATTCACAGTTCATACTCCCACAGAGATCCCATTCACAGTTCATACTCCTACAGAGCTCCCACTCACAGTTCATACTCCCACAGAGCTCCCACGCACAGCTCATACTCCCACAGAACTCCCATTCACAGTTCATACTCCCACAGAGCTCCCATTCACAGTTCATACTCCCACAGAGCTCCCACTCACAGTTCATACTCCCACAGAGCTCCCACACACAGTTCAACTCCCACAGAGCTCCCATTCACAGTTCATACTCCCACAGAGCTCCCACACACAGCTCATACTCCCACAGAGCTCCACACACAGTTCATACTCCCACAGAGCTCCCACACACAGTTCAACTCCCACAGAGCTCCCACACACAGTTCATACTCCACAGAGCTCCCACACACGATTCAAACTCCCACAGAGCTCCCACACACAGCTGATAGTCCCACAGAGCTCCCACTCACAGTTCATACTCCCACAGAGATCCCATTCACAGTTCATACTCCCACAGAGCTCCCACTCACAGGTCATACTCCCACAGAGCTCCCACTCACAGCTCATACTCCCACAGAGCTCCCATTCACAGCTCATACTCCCACAGAGCTCCCATTCACAGTTCATACTCCCACAGAGCTCCCACTCACAGTTCATACTCCCACAGAGCTCCCATTCACAGTTCATACTCCCACAGAGCTACCACGCACAGCTCATACTCCCACAGAGCTACCACACACAGCTGATACTCCCACAGAGCTCCCACTCACAGTTCACACTTCCACAGAGCTCCCATTCACAGTTCATACTCCCACAGAGCTCCCACTCACAGTTCATACTCCCACAGAGCTCCCATTCACAGTTCATACTCCCACAGAGCTACCACGCACAGCTCATACTCCCACAGAGCTCCCATTCACATTTCATACTCCCACAGAGCTCCCACTCACAGTTCATACTCCCACAGAGCACCCACGCACAGCTCATAATCCCACAGAGCTCCCACTCAAAGCTCATACTCCCACAGAGCTCCCATTCACAGCTCATACTCCCACAGAGCTCCCACGCACAGCTCATACTCCCACAGAGCTCCCATTCACAGTTCATACTCCCACAGAGCTCCCATTCACAGTTCATACTCCCACAGAGATCCCATTCACAGCTCATACTCCCACAGAGCTCCCATTCACAGTTCATACTCCCACAGAGCTCCCATTCACAGTTCATACTCCCACAGAGCTCCGACGCACAGCTCATACTCCCACAGAGCTCCCACACACAGTTCATGCTCCCACAGAGCTCCCATTCACAGTTCATTCTCCCACAGAGCTCCCACTCGCAGTTCATACTCCCTCAGAGCTCCCACTCGCAGTTCATACTCCCACAGAGCTCCCATTCACAGTTCATACTCCCACAGAGCTCCCATTCACAGTTCATAATCCCACAGAGCTCCCACACACAGCTCATACTCGCACAGAGCTCCCACACACAGCTCATACTCCCACAGGGCTCCCAGACACAGCTCAAACTCCCACAGAGCTCCCACACACATCTCATACTCCCACAGAGCTCCCATTCACCGTTCATACTCCCACAGAGCTCCCACACACAGTTCAACTCCCACAGAGCTCCCATTCACAGTTCATACTCCCACAGAGCTCCCACACACAGCTCGTACTCCACAGGGCTCCCAAACACAGCGCAAACTCCCACAGAGCTCCCACACGCAGCTGATACTCCCACAGAGCTCCCACTCACAGTTCACACTTCCACAGAGCTCCCACTCACAGCTCATACTCCCACAGAGCTCCCATTCACAGTTCATACTCCCACAGAGCTCCCACGCACAGCTCATACTCCCACAGAGCTCCCACACACAGCCCGTACCCCCACAGGGCTCCCATTCACAGTTCATACTCCCACAGAGCTCCCATTCACAGTTCATACTCCCACAGAACTCCCACGCACAGCTCATACTCCCACAGAGCTCCCACTCACAGCTTACACTCCCACAGAGCTCCCATTCACAGTTCATACTCCCACAGAGCTCCCATTCACATTTCATACTCCCACAGAGCTCCCACACACAGCCCGTACCCCCACAGGGCTCCCATTCACAGTTCATACTCCCACAGAGCTTCCATTCACCGTTCATACACCCACAGAACTCCCACGCACAGCTCATACTCCAACAGAGCTCCCACTCACAGCTTACACTCCCACAGAGCTCCCATTCACAGTTCATACTCCCACAGAGCTCCCATTCACATTTCATACTCCCACAGAGCTCCCACTCACAGTTCATACTCCCACAGAGCTCCCACGCACAGCTCATACTCCCACAGAGCTCCCATTCACAGCTCATACTCCACAGGGCTCCTACACACAGCGCAAACTCCCACAGAGCTCCCACACACAGCTGATACTCCCACAGAGCTCTCACTCACAGTTCATACTCCCACAGAGATCCCATTCACAGGTCATACTCCCACAGAGCTCCCACTCACAGCTCATACTCCCACAGAGCTCCCATTCACAGCTCATACTCCCACAGAGCTCCCATTCACAGTTCATACTCCCACAGAGCTCCCACTCACAGTTCATACTCCCACAGAGCTCCCATTCACAGTTCATATTCCCACAGAGCTCCCACGCACAGCTCATACTCCCACAGAGCTCCCACACACAGCCCGTACCCCCACAGGGCTCCCATTCACAGTTCATACTCCCACAGAGCTCCCATTGACAGTTCATACTCCCACAGAGCTCCCACGCACAGCTCATACTCCCACAGAGCTCCCATTCACATTTCATACTCCCACAGAGCTCCCACTCACAGTTCATACTCCCACAGAGCTCCCACGCACAGCTCATACTCCCACAGAGCTCCCACTCAAAGCTCATACTCCCACAGAGCTCCCATTCACAGCTCATACTCCCACAGAGCTCCCACGCACAGCTCATACTCCCACAGAGCTCCCATTCACAGTTCATACTCCCACAGAGATCCCATTCACAGCTCATACACCCACAGAGCTCCCATTCACAGTTCATACTCCCACAGAGCTCCCATTCACAGTTCATACTCCCACAGAGCTCCCACGCACAGCTCATACTCCCACAGAGCTCCCACACACAGCCCGTGCTCCCACAGAGCTCCCACGCACAGTTCATGCTCCCACAGAGCTCCCACTTACAGTTCATACTGCCACAGAGCTCCCACGCACAGTTCATACTCCCACAGAGCTCCCACTCACAGTTCATACTCCCACAGAGCTCCCATTCACAGTTCATACTCCCACAGAGCTCCCATTCACAGTTCATACTCCCACAGAGCTCCCACACACAGTTCAACTCCCACAGAGCTCCCATTCACAGTTCATACTCCCACAGAGCTCCCACACACAGCTCATACTCCCACAGAGCTCCCACACACAGCTCATACTCCCACAGACATCCCATTCACAGGTCATACTCCCACAGAGCTCCCATTCACAGCTCATACTCCCACAGAGCTCCCATTCACAGTTCATACTCCCACAGAGCTCCCACTCACAGTTCATACTCCCACAGAGCTCCCATTCACAGTTCATATTCCCACAGAGCTCCCACGCACAGCTCATACTCCCACAGAGCTCCCACACACAGCCCGTACCCCCACTGGGCTCCCATTCACAGTTCATACTCCCACAGAGCTCCCATTGACAGTTCATACTCCTACAGAGCTCCCACGCACAGCTCATACTCCCACAGAGCTCCCATTCACATTTCATACTCCCACAGAGCTCCCACTCACAGTTCATACTCCCACAGAGCTCCCACGCACAGCTCATACTCCCACAGAGCTCCCACTCAAAGCTCATACTCCCACAGAGCTCCCATTCACAGCTCATACTCCCACAGAGCTCCCACGCACAGCTCATACTCCCACAGAGCTCCCATTCACAGTTCATACTCCCACAGAGATCCCATTCACAGCTCATACTCCCACAGAGCTCCCATTCACAGTTCATACTCCCACAGAGCTCCCACGCACAGCTCATACTCCCACAGAGCTCCCACACACAGCCCGTACTCCCACAGAGCTCCCACGCACAGTTCATACTCCCACAGAGCTCCCACTTACAGTTCATACTCCCACAGAGCTCCCACGCACAGTTCATACTCCCACAGAGCTCCCACTCACAGTTCATACTCCCACAGAGCTCCCATTCACAGTTCATACTCCCACAGAGCTCCCATTCACAGTTCATACTCCCACAGAGCTCCCACACACAGTTCAACTCCCACAGAGCTCCCATTCACAGTTCATACTCCCACAGAGCTCCCACACACAGCTCATACTCCCACAGGGCTCCCAGACACAGCTCAAACTCCCACAGAGCTCCCACACACAGCTCATACTCCCACAGAGCTCCCATTCACAGTTCATACTCCCACAGAGCTCCCACACACAGTTCAACTCCCACAGAGCTCCCATTCACAGTTCATACTCCCACAGAGCTCCCACACACAGCTCATACTCCACAGGGCTCCCACACACAGCGCAAACTCCCACAGATCTCCCACACACAGCTGATACTCCCACAGAGCTCCCACTCACAGTTCATACTCCCACAGAGCTCCCACTCACAGCTCATACTCCCACAGAGCGCCCACTCACAGCTCATACTCCCACAGAGCTCCCACGCACAGCTCATACTCCCACAGAGCTCCCATTCAGTTCATACCCCCACAGAGCTCCCATTCACAGTTCATACTCCCACAGAGCTCCCACGCACAGTTCATACTCCCACAGAGCTCCCACACACAGCTCATACTCCCACAGAGCTCCCATTCACAGTTCATACTCCCACAGAGCTCCCATTCACAGTTCATACTCCCACAGAGCTCCCACTCACAGTTCATACTCCCACAGAGCTCCCATTCACAGTTCATACTCCCACAGAGCTCCCATTCACAGTTCATACTCCCACAGAGCTCCCACACACAGTTCAACTCCCACAGAGCTCCCATTCACAGTTCATACTCCCACAGAGCTCCCACACACAGCTCATACTCCCACAGGGCTCCCAGACACAGCTCAAACTCCCACAGAGCTCCCACACACAGCTCATACTCCCACAGAGCTCCCATTCACAGTTCATACTCCCACAGAGCTCCCACACACAGTTCAACTCCCACAGAGCTCCCATTCACAGTTCATAGTCCCACAGAGCTCCCACACACAGCGCAAACTCCCACAGAGCTCCCACACACAGCTGATACTCCCACAGAGCTCCCACGCACAGTTCATACTCCCACAGAGCTCCCACGCACAGCTCATACTCCCACAGAGCTCCCATTCACAGCTCATACTCCCACAGAGCTCCCATTCACAGTTCATACTCCCACAGAGCTCCCACTCACAGTTCATACTCCCACAGAGCTCCCATTCACAGTTCATACTCCCACAGAGCTGCCACGCACAGCTCATACTCCCACAGAACTCCCACACACAGCCCGTACCCCCACAGGGCTCCCATTCACAGTTCATACTCCCATAGAACTCCCACGCACAGCTCATACTCCCACAGAACTCCCACTCACAGCTTACACTCCCACAGAGCTCCCATTCACAGTTCATACTCCCACAGAGCTCCCATTCATATTTCATACTCCCACAGAGCTCCCACTCACAGTTCATACTCCCACAGAGCTCCCACGCACAGCTCATACTCCCACAGAGCTCCCACTCACAGCTCATACTCCCACAGAGCTCCCATTCACAGCTCATATTCCCACAGAGCTCCCACGCACAGCTCATATCCCACAGAGCTCCCATTCACAGTTCATACTCCCACAGAGCTCCCATTCAAAGTTCGTACTCCCACAGAGATCCCATTTACAGCTCATACTCCCACAGAGCTCCCACGCACAGTTCATACTCCCACAGAGCTCCCACTCACAGTTCATAATCCCAGAGAGCTCCCATTCACAGTTCATACTCCCACAGAGCTCCCACTCACAGTTCATACTCCCACAGAGCTCCCATTCACAGTTCATACTCCCACAGAGCTCCCACTCACAGTTCATACTCCCACAGAGCTCCCATTCACAGTTCATAATCCCACAGAGCTCCCACGCACAGCTCATACTCCCACAGAGCTCCCACTCACAGCTAATACTCCCACAGAGCTCCCATTCACAGTTCATACTCCCACAGAGCTCCCACACACAGCTCATACTCCCACAGAGCTCCCACGCACAGCTCATACTCCCACAGAGCTCCCATTCAAAGTTCATACTCCCACAGAGCTCCCATTCACAGTTCATACTCCCACAGAGCTCCCACACACAGTTCAACTCCCACAGAGCTCCCATTCACAGTTCATACTCCCACAGAGCTCCCACACACAGCTCATACTCCCACAGAGCTCCCACACACAGCTCATACTCCCACAGAGCTCCCACACACAGCTCATACTCCCACAGAGCTCCCATTCACAGTTCATACTCCCACAGAGCTCCCACACACAGTTCAACTCCCACAGAGCTCCCATTCACAGTTCATACTCCCACAGAGCTCCCACACACAGCTCATACTCCACAGGGCTCCCACACACAGCGCAAACTCCCACAGAGCTCCCACACACAGCTCATACTCCCACAGAGCTCCCATTCACATTTCATACTCCCACAGAGCTCCCACACACAGTTCAACTCCCACAGAGCTCCCATTCACAGTTCATAGTCCCACAGAGCTCCCACACACAGCGCAAACTCCCACAGAGCTCCCACACACAGCTGATACTCCCACAGAGCTCCCACTCACAGTTCATACTCCCACAGAGCTCCCACACACAGTTCAACTCCCACAGAGCTCCCATTCACAGTTCATACTCCCACAGAGCTCCCACACACAGCTCATACTCCACAGGGCTCCCACACACAGCGCAAACTCCCACAGAGCTCCCACACACAGCTCATACTCCCACAGAGCTCCCATTCACATTTCATACTCCCACAGAGCTCCCACACACAGTTCAACTCCCACAGAGCTCCCACTCACAGTTCATACTCCCACAGAGCTCCCACGCACAGCTCATACTCCCACAGAGCTCCCATTCACAGTTCATTCTCCCACAGAGCTCCCACTCGCAGTTCATACTCCCTCAGAGCTCCCACTCGCAGTTCATACTCCCACAGAGCTCCCATTCACAGTTCATACTCCCACAGAGCTCCCATTCACAGTTCATAATCCCACAGAGCTCCCACACACAGCTCATACTCGCACAGAGCTCCCACACACAGCTCATACTCCCACAGGGCTCCCAGACACAGCTCAAACTCCCACAGAGCTCCCACACACATCTCATACTCCCACAGAGCTCCCATTCACCGTTCATACTCCCACAGAGCTCCCACACACAGTTCAACTCCCACAGAGCTCCCATTCACAGTTCATACTCCCACAGAGCTCCCACACACAGCTCGTACTCCACAGGGCTCCCAAACACAGCGCAAACTCCCACAGAGCTCCCACACGCAGCTGATACTCCCACAGAGCTCCCACTCACAGTTCACACTTCCACAGAGCTCCCACTCACAGCTCATACTCCCACAGAGCTCCCATTCACAGTTCATACTCCCACAGAGCTCCCACGCACAGCTCATACTCCCACAGAGCTCCCACACACAGCCCGTACCCCCACAGGGCTCCCATTCACAGTTCATACTCCCACAGAGCTCCCATTCACAGTTCATACTCCCACAGAACTCCCACGCACAGCTCATACTCCCACAGAGCTCCCACTCACAGCTTACACTCCCACAGAGCTCCCATTCACAGTTCATACTCCCACAGAGCTCCCATTCACATTTCATACTCCCACAGAGCTCCCACACACAGCCCGTACCCCCACAGGGCTCCCATTCACAGTTCATACTCCCACAGAGCTTCCATTCACCGTTCATACACCCACAGAACTCCCACGCACAGCTCATACTCCAACAGAGCTCCCACTCACAGCTTACACTCCCACAGAGCTCCCATTCACAGTTCATACTCCCACAGAGCTCCCATTCACATTTCATACTCCCACAGAGCTCCCACTCACAGTTCATACTCCCACAGAGCTCCCACGCACAGCTCATACTCCCACAGAGCTCCCATTCACAGCTCATACTCCACAGGGCTCCTACACACAGCGCAAACTCCCACAGAGCTCCCACACACAGCTGATACTCCCACAGAGCTCTCACTCACAGTTCATACTCCCACAGAGATCCCATTCACAGGTCATACTCCCACAGAGCTCCCACTCACAGCTCATACTCCCACAGAGCTCCCATTCACAGCTCATACTCCCACAGAGCTCCCATTCACAGTTCATACTCCCACAGAGCTCCCACTCACAGTTCATACTCCCACAGAGCTCCCATTCACAGTTCATATTCCCACAGAGCTCCCACGCACAGCTCATACTCCCACAGAGCTCCCACACACAGCCCGTACCCCCACAGGGCTCCCATTCACAGTTCATACTCCCACAGAGCTCCCATTGACAGTTCATACTCCCACAGAGCTCCCACGCACAGCTCATACTCCCACAGAGCTCCCATTCACATTTCATACTCCCACAGAGCTCCCACTCACAGTTCATACTCCCACAGAGCTCCCACGCACAGCTCATACTCCCACAGAGCTCCCACTCAAAGCTCATACTCCCACAGAGCTCCCATTCACAGCTCATACTCCCACAGAGCTCCCACGCACAGCTCATACTCCCACAGAGCTCCCATTCACAGTTCATACTCCCACAGAGATCCCATTCACAGCTCATACACCCACAGAGCTCCCATTCACAGTTCATACTCCCACAGAGCTCCCATTCACAGTTCATACTCCCACAGAGCTCCCACGCACAGCTCATACTCCCACAGAGCTCCCACACACAGCCCGTACTCCCACAGAGCTCCCACGCACAGTTCATGCTCCCACAGAGCTCCCACTTACAGTTCATACTGCCACAGAGCTCCCACGCACAGTTCATACTCCCACAGAGCTCCCACTCACAGTTCATACTCCCACAGAGCTCCCATTCACAGTTCATACTCCCACAGAGCTCCCATTCACAGTTCATACTCCCACAGAGCTCCCACACACAGTTCAACTCCCACAGAGCTCCCATTCACAGTTCATACTCCCACAGAGCTCCCACACACAGCTCATACTCCCACAGAGCTCCCACACACAGCTCATACTCCCACAGACATCCCATTCACAGGTCATACTCCCACAGAGCTCCCATTCACAGCTCATACTCCCACAGAGCTCCCATTCACAGTTCATACTCCCACAGAGCTCCCACTCACAGTTCATACTCCCACAGAGCTCCCATTCACAGTTCATATTCCCACAGAGCTCCCACGCACAGCTCATACTCCCACAGAGCTCCCACACACAGCCCGTACCCCCACTGGGCTCCCATTCACAGTTCATACTCCCACAGAGCTCCCATTGACAGTTCATACTCCTACAGAGCTCCCACGCACAGCTCATACTCCCACAGAGCTCCCATTCACATTTCATACTCCCACAGAGCTCCCACTCACAGTTCATACTCCCACAGAGCTCCCACGCACAGCTCATACTCCCACAGAGCTCCCACTCAAAGCTCATACTCCCACAGAGCTCCCATTCACAGCTCATACTCCCACAGAGCTCCCACGCACAGCTCATACTCCCACAGAGCTCCCATTCACAGTTCATACTCCCACAGAGATCCCATTCACAGCTCATACTCCCACAGAGCTCCCATTCACAGTTCATACTCCCACAGAGCTCCCACGCACAGCTCATACTCCCACAGAGCTCCCACACACAGCCCGTACTCCCACAGAGCTCCCACGCACAGTTCATACTCCCACAGAGCTCCCACTTACAGTTCATACTCCCACAGAGCTCCCACGCACAGTTCATACTCCCACAGAGCTCCCACTCACAGTTCATACTCCCACAGAGCTCCCATTCACAGTTCATACTCCCACAGAGCTCCCATTCACAGTTCATACTCCCACAGAGCTCCCACACACAGTTCAACTCCCACAGAGCTCCCATTCACAGTTCATACTCCCACAGAGCTCCCACACACAGCTCATACTCCCACAGGGCTCCCAGACACAGCTCAAACTCCCACAGAGCTCCCACACACAGCTCATACTCCCACAGAGCTCCCATTCACAGTTCATACTCCCACAGAGCTCCCACACACAGTTCAACTCCCACAGAGCTCCCATTCACAGTTCATACTCCCACAGAGCTCCCACACACAGCTCATACTCCACAGGGCTCCCACACACAGCGCAAACTCCCACAGATCTCCCACACACAGCTGATACTCCCACAGAGCTCCCACTCACAGTTCATACTCCCACAGAGCTCCCACTCACAGCTCATACTCCCACAGAGCGCCCACTCACAGCTCATACTCCCACAGAGCTCCCACGCACAGCTCATACTCCCACAGAGCTCCCATTCAGTTCATACCCCCACAGAGCTCCCATTCACAGTTCATACTCCCACAGAGCTCCCACGCACAGTTCATACTCCCACAGAGCTCCCACACACAGCTCATACTCCCACAGAGCTCCCATTCACAGTTCATACTCCCACAGAGCTCCCATTCACAGTTCATACTCCCACAGAGCTCCCACTCACAGTTCATACTCCCACAGAGCTCCCATTCACAGTTCATACTCCCACAGAGCTCCCATTCACAGTTCATACTCCCACAGAGCTCCCACACACAGTTCAACTCCCACAGAGCTCCCATTCACAGTTCATACTCCCACAGAGCTCCCACACACAGCTCATACTCCCACAGGGCTCCCAGACACAGCTCAAACTCCCACAGAGCTCCCACACACAGCTCATACTCCCACAGAGCTCCCATTCACAGTTCATACTCCCACAGAGCTCCCACACACAGTTCAACTCCCACAGAGCTCCCATTCACAGTTCATAGTCCCACAGAGCTCCCACACACAGCGCAAACTCCCACAGAGCTCCCACACACAGCTGATACTCCCACAGAGCTCCCACGCACAGTTCATACTCCCACAGAGCTCCCACGCACAGCTCATACTCCCACAGAGCTCCCATTCACAGCTCATACTCCCACAGAGCTCCCATTCACAGTTCATACTCCCACAGAGCTCCCACTCACAGTTCATACTCCCACAGAGCTCCCATTCACAGTTCATACTCCCACAGAGCTGCCACGCACAGCTCATACTCCCACAGAACTCCCACACACAGCCCGTACCCCCACAGGGCTCCCATTCACAGTTCATACTCCCATAGAACTCCCACGCACAGCTCATACTCCCACAGAGCTCCCACTCACAGCTTACACTCCCACAGAGCTCCCATTCACAGTTCATACTCCCACAGAGCTCCCATTCATATTTCATACTCCCACAGAGCTCCCACTCACAGTTCATACTCCCACAGAGCTCCCACGCACAGCTCATACTCCCACAGAGCTCCCACTCACAGCTCATACTCCCACAGAGCTCCCATTCACAGCTCATATTCCCACAGAGCTCCCACGCACAGCTCATATCCCACAGAGCTCCCATTCACAGTTCATACTCCCACAGAGCTCCCATTCAAAGTTCGTACTCCCACAGAGATCCCATTTACAGCTCATACTCCCACAGAGCTCCCACGCACAGTTCATACTCCCACAGAGCTCCCACTCACAGTTCATAATCCCAGAGAGCTCCCATTCACAGTTCATACTCCCACAGAGCTCCCACTCACAGTTCATACTCCCACAGAGCTCCCATTCACAGTTCATACTCCCACAGAGCTCCCACTCACAGTTCATACTCCCACAGAGCTCCCATTCACAGTTCATAATCCCACAGAGCTCCCACGCACAGCTCATACTCCCACAGAGCTCCCACTCACAGCTAATACTCCCACAGAGCTCCCATTCACAGTTCATACTCCCACAGAGCTCCCACACACAGCTCATACTCCCACAGAGCTCCCACGCACAGCTCATACTCCCACAGAGCTCCCATTCAAAGTTCATACTCCCACAGAGCTCCCATTCACAGTTCATACTCCCACAGAGCTCCCACACACAGTTCAACTCCCACAGAGCTCCCATTCACAGTTCATACTCCCACAGAGCTCCCACACACAGCTCATACTCCCACAGAGCTCCCACACACAGCTCATACTCCCACAGAGCTCCCACACACAGCTCATACTCCCACAGAGCTCCCATTCACAGTTCATACTCCCACAGAGCTCCCACACACAGTTCAACTCCCACAGAGCTCCCATTCACAGTTCATACTCCCACAGAGCTCCCACACACAGCTCATACTCCACAGGGCTCCCACACACAGCGCAAACTCCCACAGAGCTCCCACACACAGCTCATACTCCCACAGAGCTCCCATTCACATTTCATACTCCCACAGAGCTCCCACACACAGTTCAACTCCCACAGAGCTCCCATTCACAGTTCATAGTCCCACAGAGCTCCCACACACAGCGCAAACTCCCACAGAGCTCCCACACACAGCTGATACTCCCACAGAGCTCCCACTCACAGTTCATACTCCCACAGAGCTCCCACACACAGTTCAACTCCCACAGAGCTCCCATTCACAGTTCATACTCCCACAGAGCTCCCACACACAGCTCATACTCCACAGGGCTCCCACACACAGCGCAAACTCCCACAGAGCTCCCACACACAGCTCATACTCCCACAGAGCTCCCATTCACATTTCATACTCCCACAGAGCTCCCACACACAGTTCAACTCCCACAGAGCTCCCACTCACAGTTCATACTCCCACAGAGCTCCCACGCACAGCTCATACTCCCACAGAGCTCCCATTCACAGCTCATACTCCCACAGAGCTCCCATTCACAGTTCATACTCCCACAGAGCTCCCACTCACAGCTCATACTCCCACAGAGCTCCCACTCACAGCTCATACTCCCACAGAGCTCCCACGCACAGCTCATACTCCCACAGAGCTCCCATTCACAGTTCATACTCCCACAGAGCTCCCATTCACAGTTCATACTCCCACAGAGCTCCCACGCACAGTTCATACTCCCACATAGCTCCCACACACAGCTCATACTCCCACAGAGCTCCCATTCACAGTTCATACTCCCACAGAGCTCCCATTCACAGTTCATACTCCCACAGAGCTCCCACTCTCAGTTCATACTCCCACAGAGCTCCCATTCACAGTTCATACTCCCACAGAGCTCCCACACACAGTTCAACTCCCACAGAGCTCCCATTCACAGTTCATACTCCCACAGAGCTCCCACACACAGCTCATTCTCCCACAGGGCTCCCAGACACAGCTCAAACTCCCACAGAGCTCCCACACACAGCTCATACTCCCACAGAGCTCCCATTCACAGTTCATACTCCCTCAGAGCTCCCATTCACATTTCATACTCCCACAGAGCTCCCACTCACAGTTCATGCTCCCACAGAGCTCCCACGCACAGCTCATACTCCCACAGAGCTCCCACTCACAGCTCATACTCCCACAGAGCTCCCATTCACAGCTCATACTCCCACAGAGCTCCCACGCACAGCTCATACTCCCACAGAGCTCCCATTCACAGTTCATACTCCCACAGAGCTCCCATTCAAAGTTCGTACTCCCACAGAGATCCCATTTACAGCTCATACTCCCACAGAGCTCCCATTCACAGTTCATACTCCCACAGAGCTCCCATTCACAGTTCATGCTCCCACAGAGCTCCCACTCACAGTTCATACTCCCAGAGAGCTCCCATTCACAGTTCATACTCCCACAGAGCTCCCACTCACAGTTCATACTCCCACAGTGCTCCCATTCACAGTTCATACTCCCACAGAGCTCCCACTCACAGTTCATACTCCCACAGAGCTCCCATTCACAGTTCATACCCCCACAGAGCTCCCACGCACAGCTCATACTCCCACAGAGCTCCCACTCACAGCTCATACTCCCACAGAGCTCCCATTCACAGTTCATTCTCCCACAGAGCTCCCACACACAGCTCATACTCCCACAGAGCTCCCACTCACAGCTCATACTCCCACAGAGCTCCCACGCACAGCTCATACTCCCACAGAGCTCCCATTCACAGTTCATACTCCCAGAGAGCTCCCATTCACAGTTCATACTCCCACAAAGCTCCCATTCGCAGCTCATACTCCCAGAGAGCTCCCATTCACAGTTCATACTCCCACAAAGCTCCCATTCGCAGCTCATACTCCCACTGAGCTCCCACACACAGTTCAACTCCCACAGAGCTCCCATTCACAGTTCATACTCCCACAGAGCTCCCACACACCGCTCATACTCCCACAGGGCTCCCACACACAGCTCATACTCCCACAGGGCTCCCACTCACAGCTCCTACTCCCACAGAGCTCCCACACACAGCTCATACTCCCACAGAGCTCCCATTCACAGCTCATACTCCCACAGAGCTCCCATTCACAGTTCATACTCCCACAGAGCTCCCACTCACAGTTCATACTCCCACAGAGCTCCCATTCACAGTTCAACTCCCACAGAGCTCCCATTCACAGTTCATACTCCCACAGAGCTCCCATTCACAGTTCATACTCCCACAGATCTCCCACACACAGCTCATAGACCCACAGAGCTCCCACGCACAGTTCATACTCCCACAGAGCTCCCATTCACAGTTCATACTCCCACAGGGCTCCCACACACAGCCCATCCTCCCACAGAGCTCCCACTGACAGTTCATACTCTCACAGAGCTCCCACGCACAGCTCATACTCCCACAGAGCTCCCACTCACAGCTCATACTCCCACAGAGCTTCCATTCACAACTCATACTCCCACAAAGCTCCCACTCACAGTTCATACTCCCACAGGGCTCCCACACACAGCTCATACTCCCACAGAGCTCCCACACACAGCTCATACTCCCACAGGGCTCCCACACACAGCTCATACTCCCACAGAGCTCCCACACACAGTTCATACTCCCACAGGGCTCCCACACACAGCGCATACTCCCACGGAGCTCCCATTCACAGCTCATACTCCCACAGAACTCCCATTCACAGTTAATACTCCCACAGAGCTCCCATTCACAGTTCATACTCCCACAGAGCTCCCACTCACAGCTCATACTCCCACAGAGCTCCCACTCACAGTTAATACTCCCATAGAGCTCCCACACGCAGTTCAACTCCCACAGAGCTCCCATTCACAGTTCATACTCCCACAGAGCTCCCATTCACAGTTCATACTCGCACAGAGCTCACACACACAGCTCATACTCCCACAGAGCTCCCACACACAGCTCATACTCCCACAGAGCTCCCACACACAGTTCAACTCCCACAGAGCTCCCATTCACAGTTCATACTCCCACAGAGCTGCCACACACAGCTCATACTCCCACAGAGCCCTCACTCACAGCTCATACTCCCACAGAGCTCCCATTCACAGTTCATACTCCCACAGGGCTCCCACACACAGCTCAAACTCCCACAGAGCTCCCACACACAGCTCATACTCCCACAGAGCTCCCATTCACAGTTCATACTCCCACAGAACTCCCATTCACAGCTCATACTCCCACAGAGCTCCCACTCAGTGGGGAGATTTAGGGGCCATTAGTAGAGATGGAATTGGAGCAGGTCAGTGGCGAGGATGCGAGCCAAGGCACGGTGGAGCAGAGGACAGTTTAAGGGAGTGGGTAGGGGAGGTGCTGTGTAATAGAAAGGATGTAATTAGAGGGGTTTTATAATTAATAAGATAGAAGTACCTCTGCAGTCATCCTCAAAAGGCAAGGCAATATGTTGCCTACCTGGTGACAGGGTGAGCAATATCTTGAAGCAGCTGGAAAGGGATTTGGAAAGGGAGGTGGAAGAATGAATTGCAGTGTTGGAATTGCGAATGTCCCCACTGAGGAAATATGAGGAGGTTAGCACTAAATTAAAAAGCAGGACCTTGGAAATGAACCAGAGCAGGGAAGAGAAATAAATGCGGGAGAGCATCGAGAGAGTAGTAATCACAACATAATACAGTTTAAGATAATGACTGAGATAGATAAATAATACAAAGACCAAAGCAATGGATTGGAAAAAGGTAGACACTCGATTAATTCCAGCCATCCCCTTATCCTGATGAATTTTGCCTGATTTAGGTCCAGCACCTGATGTTTGACTTTGCCTTATTCTTTTCTGTTCCTGGATCTGACTATGCTATGGTGACTATTGTCTTCCTCTCACATCAGCTAGTTTCCACACTCCATCTCCACAGAAACACAGATTGGTGTTCTAATGGTGGTTCTGAGAATAATAGACAGCATCCTGGATACTAGTTTCCTGATCATGGAGGCTACACTGAAGGTTTCTCTTGCTCATGACTTTTAGGATCTGGTAGTTACCAGTAGACCAGTCATCTTGTTGATCCGTGGGGATACAGATCCAGGGCCAGGTAGAATACTGGAGTAAACTTCCAACACAGAACATCACCCCAGTGGAACGTAGGAGACATCACCTGATGCCCAAGCATCAGCTCTCGAGATGCAGTCACCTACGGCTCTCTCCCAGGAACAAGTTATCAGGAGAAGGCCACCTCAATCCCAAGTCCCTTCTGTAGCAAGGAGTCAGCTGTGACTCACTGCCAGAGTATTGGTCTGAAGGTCATAGAGTCATAGAGTTATACAGCACAGAAACAGGCCCATCGTGCCAGCCATCAAGCACCTATCTCTTCTAATCCCATTTTCCAGCACTTGGCCCATAGCCTTGTATGCAATGGCGTTTCAAGTGCTCATCTAAATACTACTTAAATGTTGAGGGTTCCTGCCTCTACCACCCCTTCAGGCAGTGTGTTCCATATTCCAACCACCCTCTAGGTGAAAATTGTTTCCTCAAATCGACACTAAACCTCCTGCCCCTTACCTTAAATCTATGCCCCCTGGTTATTGGTGGGTATAGTGGGGACATAAAATCAAATCTACAGATGACACAAAAATAGGGAGTGTGGGTAACTGAGCAGAGCACTGTCAGGGGCAGGAGGTTTAGCGGGGATTTGAGGAAAACATTTTTCACCCAGAGGGTGGTTGGAATCTGGAACACACTGCCTGAAGGGGTGGTAGAGGCAGGAACCCTCACAACATTTAAGTATTTAGATGAGCACTTGAAATGCCATAGCATACAAGGCTACGGGCCAAGTGCTGGAAAATGGGATTAGTTTTTTCAAGAGGACATTACTGGTGTAATAGTTTGGGCAGATAGGTTTCAGATGAAATTTAATGCAGAGATATGTAAAGTGATAATTTTGAGATGAGACTAAGAAGAGGAAATGTACCCGAAATTGTAACGCATTAAAAGGAATCCAGGAGCAGAGAGATTTACAGGTTCAGATTATGTTATGAACACTGGACTTTGTAACATGATTATGTTTCAAAAACTGTAATTTTGAATGCAGTTTAAGATGGAGTCAGAGAACTCAGGTGACCTCAAATCAACTCTGAGAAACTACAGAAACTGGGCCTGTATTCTTTCAAGTTTTGAAGAATGAGAGGTGATCTCATTGAAGCTTACAAAATTCTTACAGGGTGTGACGGGGTGGATGTGACAGGGTGGGCGTGAATAGGATGTTCCCTCTGGCTGGTGAGTCTCGAACCAGGGGACACAGTCTCAGAATAACGGGTAGGCCATTTAAGACTGTGATGAGGAGGAATTTCTTCACTCAGAGGGTGATGAATCTTTGGAATTCTCTCCCCAGAGGGCTGTGGAAGCTCAATCATTGAGCATGTTCAAGACAGAAATCGATAGATTTCTGGATACTAATGACATCAAGGGATCTGAAGATAGTGGGGAAAAATGGCGTAGAGGTAGATGATCAGCCATGATCTGTTTGCATGGCGGAGCAGCCTCGATGGGCCGAATGGCCTACTCCTGCTCCTGGGGAGTGCAGACAGAGCCAAGTCCATGGCACCACGGGTGGCTCAGCTGCATAGGGAGGTACAGGGAAGATTGGAAGAGCCATAGTGATAGGTGATTCAATAGTCAGGGGAACAGAGGAGTGTTTCTGTGGCCACAGCCGTGAATCCAGGATGGTGTGTTGCCTCCCTGGTGCCAGGGTCAATGATGTTACTGAGCAGCTGCAGAGAATTCTGAAAGAGGAAGGTGAACAGCCAGCTGTTGTGGTCCACATCAGAACCAATGACATAGGTAGAAAGAGAGATGTGATCCTGCAGTCAGAATTTCGGAAGCCAGGTAAGAAATTAACAAGCAGGACTCTGGATTACTCCCAGTGCTACGTGCAAGTGAGTATAGAAAAAGAAGGATAGGACAGATGAATGCGTGGCTGGAAGGATGGTGCAGGAGGGAGGGCTTTAAATTCCTGGGATATGGGAACCAGCTCTGGGGGAGACGGGACCTGTAAAGACCAGGCGGGTGCACCTGAACAGAGCTGGGACTGAGTTCCTTGCCGGATGTTTTGCTAGTGCTGTTGGAGAGGGTTTAAATTAGTTTGGCAGGGGGATGGCGACCTGAGGGTAGGCTCAGCTGGGACAAAATCTGAAATGAAAATGGAAGACGGAAAATTAATGGAGTCTGGAAGACAGAAGAAATGAGGGTTAGAAAATAAAAAAAGAGTTTGGCAGTGCTCAAGGGTATCTATTTCAATGCAAGGAGTATAGCAAATAAAGCAGATGAGCTGAGGGCACAGATAGACACGTGGCAGCATGATATCATAGCTATTACTGAAGCATGGCTGAAGGAGGGACAGGAATAGCAGCTCAATGTTCCTGGTTTCAGAGTTTTCAGATGTGATAGGGAGGGGGATAAGAAAGGAGGAGGAGTGGCAATTTTGGTCAAGGAAACTATCACAGCTGTGAGGAGGGATGATATGTTGGAAGGTTCATCAAATGAGGCCATATGGATTGAGCTAAGGAGCAAAAAAGGGACATTCACACTGCTGGGAGTGTAATATAGACCCCCAAACAGTCAGAGGGAGATGGAAGTGCAGATATGTAGACAAATCTCTGAGAAGTGCAAAAACAATAGGGTAGTAATAGGGGATTTTAACTACCCCGATATTAACTGGGATAGTTTTAGTGTGAAAGGAATTGAGGGAGCAGAATTCTTGAGGTGCATTCAGGAGAACTTTTTTGCCCAGTATGTAGCAAGTCCAACAAGAGAGGGTGCAGTTTTAGACTTAGTTTTGGGAAATGAAGATGGGCAGGTGGAAGGGGTGGCAGTGGGAGAGCATTTTGGTGATAGTGATCATAATTCAGTCAGTTTTAACATAATTATGGAAAAGGACAGAGATAGAAGAGGAGTTAGAGATCTCAATTGGGGCAAGGCCAATTTTACGAAACTGAGGAGTGATTTAGTGAAAGTGGACTGGAAACAGCTACTTGAAGGTAAATCAGTGTCAGAACAGTGGGAGCTATTCAAAGGGGAGATTCAAGGGGTTCAGGGTAAACATGTTCCCACAGAGGAAAAGGGTGAGGTGGCCAAATCTAGTGCTCCTTGGCACCCCTGCTTTTTGTGGTGTATATTAACGATTTGGACGTAAATGTAGGGGGCATGATCAATAAGTTTGCGGATGACACAAAGATTGGCCGTGTGGTAGATAGCGAGGAGGATAGCTGTAGGCTGCAGGAAGATATTGATGATCTGGTCAGATGGGCAGAAAAGTGGCAAATGGAATTCAACTTGGAGAATTGTGAGGTGATGCATTTGGGGAGGACAAACAAGGCAAAGGAATACACGATTAATGGGAAAATACTGAGAAGTGTAGAGGAAGTGAAGGACCTTGGAGTGAATGTCCACAGATCCCTGAAGGTAGCAGGACAGGTCAATAAGGTGGTTAAGAAGGCTTATGGAATCCTTTCCTTTATTATCCGAGGTACAGAATACGAGAACAGGGAGGTTATGCTGGAACTATATAACTCATTGGTTAGGCCACAACTTGAGTACTGTGTGCAGTTCTGGTCACCTCATTACAGAACGGATGTAATTGCACTAGAGAGGGTGCAGAGGAAATTTACAAGGATGTTACCAGGACAGGAAAAATGCAGCTATGAGGAAAGATTGGATAGATTGGGGTTGTTCTCCTTGGAATAGAGAAGGCTGAGGGGAGATCTGATTGAGATGTACAAAATTGTGAGGGGCCTGGATAGAGTGGAGGTGAAGGGTCTATTCACCTTAGCAGAGAGATCAGTGACAAGGGGGCATAGATTTAAAGTGATTGGTAGAAAGATTAGAGGGGAGATGAGGAAAATCTTTTTCACCCAGAGGGTGGTGGGGGTCTGGAACTCACTGCCTGAAAGGGTGATTGAGGCAGAGACCCTCAACTCATTCAAAAGGAGTCTGGATATGCACCTCAAGTGCCATAATCTGCAGGGCAATGGACCAAATGCCGAAAGGTGGGATTAGAATAGGTGGATCGTTTTTCGGCTGGCACAGACACAATGGGCCAAGTGGACTCTTTCTGTGCCTTAAACTTTCTATGATTCCATACAGGCCAATTAGCCTGACAGCAGTTGTTGGGGAAATGCTGGAATCTATTATTACGGAAGTCTTAACAATGCACTTAGAAAAGCACAGTATGATTAAAACATGTCAACATGGTTTCACTAAAGGGAAATCCTTTTTGACAAATTTATTAGAGTTTTTTGAGGATGTAATTAGTAGGGGAGATAAAGGGGAAGCAGATGTAGTTTACCAGGATTTCCAAAAGGCACTTGATAAGGTGCCACACAAAATGTTAATTTTTTTTTATTCATTCATGGGATGTGGGAGTCACTGGCCAGGCCAGCATTTATTGCCCATCCTTAATTGCCCTTGAGAAGGTGGTGGTGAGCTGCCTTCTTGAACCGCTGCAGTCCATGTGAGGTAGGTACAACCACAATGCTGTTAGAAAGGGAGTTCCAGGATTTTGACCCAGCGACAGTGAAGGAACGGCGATTTAGTTCCAAGTCAGGATGGTGTGTGACTTGGAGGGGAACTTGCAGGTGGTGGTTTTCCCATGCATTTGCTGCCCTTGTCCTTCTAGTTGGGAGAGGTCGCGGGTTTGGAAGGAGTTGTCTAAGGAGCCTTGGTGCGTTGCTGCAGTGCATCTTGTAGATGGTACACAGTGCTGCCACTGTGCGTCGGTGGTGGAGGGAGTGAATGTTTGTCGATGGGGTGCTGATCAAGCGGGCTGCTTTGTCCTGGATGGTGTCAAGCTTCTTAAGTGTTGTTGGAGCTGCACCCATCCAGGCAAGTGGAGAGTATTCCATCACACTCCTGACTTGTGCCTTGTAGATGGTGGACAGGCTTTGGGGAGTCAGGAGGTGAGTTACTCACCACAGGATTCCTAGCCTCTGACCTGCTCTTGTAGCCATGGTATTTATATGGCTACTCCAATTCAGTTTCTGGTCAATGGTCGCCCCTAGGATGTTGATAGTAGAAGATTCAGCGATGGTAACGCCATTGAATGTCAAGGGGAGATGGTTAGATTCTCTCTTGTTGGAAATGATCATTGCCTGGCACTTGTGTGGCGCAAATGTTACTTGCCACTTATCAGCCCAAGCCTGGATATTGTCCAGGTCTTGCTGCATTTCTGCACAGACTGCTTCAGTATCTGAGGAGTTGTGAATGGTGCTGAACATTGTGCAAGCATCAGCGAACATCCCCACTTCTGACCTTATGATTGAAGGAAGGTCATTGATGAAGCAGCTGAAGATGGTTAGGCCTAGGACACTACCCTGAGGAACTCCTGCAGTGATGTCCTGGAGCTGAGATGATTGACCTCCAACAACCACAACCATCTTCCTTTGCGCTAGATATGACTCCAGCCAGCTGAGGGTTTTCCCCCTGATTCTCATTGACCTTAGTTTTGCTAGGGCTCCTTGATGCCATACTCGGTCAAATACTGCCTTGATATCAAGGGCAGTCATTCTCACCTCACCTCTGGAGTTCAGCTCTTTTGTCCATGTTTGAACCATGGCTGTAATGAGGTCAGGAGCTGAGTGGCCCTGGCGGAACCCAAACTGAGCGTCACTGAGCAGGTTATTGCTAAGCAAGTGCCGCTTGATGGCACTGTTTTTTACTTTTTTTTATTTTGTACCTTTATTTTGAGATACAGCACTGAAACAGGCCCTTCAGCCCACCGAGTCTGTGCCGACCAACAACCACCCATTTATACTAATCCTACATTAACCCCATATCCTTTACCACATCCCCACCATTCTCCTACCACCTACCTACACTAGGGGCAATTTACAATGGCCAATTTACCTATCAACCTGCAAGTCTTTGGCATGTGGGAGGAAACCGGAGCACCCGGTGAAAACCCACGCAGCCACAGGGAGAACTTGCAAACTCCACACAGGCAGTACCCAGAACTGAACCCGGGTCGCTGGAGCTGTGAGGCTGCGGTGCTAACCACTGCGCCACTGTGCCGCCCTAGATGATGACACCTTCCATCACTTTACTGATGATTGAGAGTAGACTGATGGGGTAGTATCTGGCCGGGTTGGAGTTGGTGTACAGGACATACCTGGGCAATTTTCCACATTGTAGGGTAGATGCCAGTGTTGTAGCTGTACTGGAACAGCTTGGCTAGGGGCGCGGCAAGTTCTGGAGCACAGGTCTTCAGTACTATTGCTGGAATATTGTCAGGGCCCATAGTCTTTGCAGTGTCCAGTGCCCTCAGTCGTTTCTTGATATCACGTGGGGTGAATTGAATTGACTGAAGTCTGGTATCTGTGATTCTGGGACTTCAGGAGGAGGCAGAGATGGATCATCAACTCGGCACTTCTGGTTGAAGATTGTTGCAAATGCTTCAGCCTTATCTTTCGCACTGATGTGCTGGGATTCCCCATCATTGAGGTTGGGGATATTTGTGGAGCCACCTCCTCCAGTTAGTTGTTTAATTGTCCACCACCATTCATGGCTGGATGTGGCAGGACTGCAGAGCTTAGATCTGATCCGTTGGTTATGGGATTGCTTAGCTCTGTCTATCACATGCTGCTTACGCAGTTTGGCATGTAGATAGTTCTGTGTTGTAGATTCACCAAGTTGACACCTCATTTTGAGGTATGCCTGGTGCTGCTCCTGGCATTCCCTTCTGCATTCTTCATTGAACCAGAGTTGGTCTCCTGGCTTGATGGTAATGGTAGAGTGGGGAATATGCCGGGCCATGAGGTTACAGATTGTGGTTGAGTACAATTCTGCTGCTGCTGATGTCCCACAGCGCCTCATGGGTATCCTGTTTTGCATTGCTAGATCCGTTCGAAATCTATCCCATTTAGCACGGTGGTAGTGCACACAACACGATGGAGGATATCTTCAATGTGAAGGTGGGACATCGTCTCTACAAGGACTGTGCGGTGGTTACTCCTCCCAAAACTGTCATGGACAGAAGCATTTGCAGCAGGCAGATGGGTGAGGATGAGGTCAAGTATGTTTTTCCCTCACCACCAGTCTAGCAGCTATGTCCTTTAGGACTCGGCCAGCTCGGTCAGTAGTGGTGCTACCGAGCTACTCTTGGTGATGGACATTGAAGTCCCCCACCCAGAGTACATTCTGCACTCCTGCCACCCTCAGTGCTTCCTCCAAGTAGTGTTCAGCATGGAGGAGTATAGACTCATCAGCTGAGGGAGGGCAGTCGGTGGTAATCAGCAGGAGATTTCCTTGCCCATGTTTGACCTGATGCCATGAGACTTCATGGGGTCTGGAGTTGATGTTGAGGACACCCAGGGCAACTCTCTCCTGACTGTATACCACCATGACACTGCCTCCACCACAGGACATACCCGGGGATGGTGATGGCAGTGTCCGAAACATTGTCTGTAAGGTATGATTCTGTGAGTATGACTATGTCAGGCTGTTGCTTCAGTAGTCTGTGGGACAGCTCTCCCAACTTTGGTACAAGCCCCCAGATGTTAGTAAGGAGGACTTTGCAGGGTCGACAGGGATGGGTTTGCCATTGTTGTTTCCTGTGCCTAGGTCAATGCCAGATGGTCCATCCAGTTTTATTCTTTTTTATTGACTTCATAGTGGTTTGATACAACTGAGTGGCTTGCTAGGCCATTTCAGAGGTCAGTTAAGAGTCAACCACATTGCTGTGGGTCTGGAGTCACATGTAGACCAGACCAGGTAAGGACAGCAGATTTCCTTCCCTAAAGGACATTCGTGAATCAGCTGTGTTTTTACAACAATCAACAATGGTTTCATGGCCATCGTTAGACTAGCTTTCAATTCCAGATTTATTAATGGAATTCAAATTCCACCTTCTGCTGTATTTAAACCCATGTCCTGAGAGCAATACTCTGGGTTTCTGGGTTACTAGTCCAGTGACAATATCATACGTTGCCATCTCCCCAGCAAGATAAGGGCTCATGGATTTGCGGGTAATATATTAGCATAGCTAGATGATTGGTTAACAGACTGGAAGCAACGAGTGGAGTGGGCATGAACTGGGCATTTTCAAGTTGGCAGTCAGTGAATAGTGGAGTGCCACAAGGATCAGTGCAGGGGCCTCAGCTATTTACAATCTATATTAATGACATAGATGAAGAGGCATAGAGTAATGTATCTAAGTTTGCTGATGATACAAAAGTAGGTGGAAATGTAAACTGTGGGAAGAACACAGAGAGGCTGCAAAAATATATAAACAGGTTAAGTGAGTGGGCAACAAGGTGGCAGTTGGAGTATAATGTGGGGAAGTGTGAAGTTATTCACTTTGGTCGTAAGAATAGAAAAGTAGAATATTTTTTAAAAGGTGTGCAACTTGTCGGTGTGGATGACTTGGGTGTGCTTGTGCAAGGAATGCAGAAAGTTAACATGCAGGTACAACAAGCAATTAGGAAAGCAAATAGCATGTTGGCATATATTGCAAGGGGATTGGAGTACAGGAATAAGGAATTATTGCTACAATTGTACAGGGTTTTGGTAAGACCACATCTGGAATACTGTGTGCAGTTTTAGTTTCCACATTTAAGAAAGGATATACTTGCATTGGAGGCAGTGCAGTGATGATTTACTAAATTGGTTCCTGGGATGAGAGGGTTGTCCTATGATGAGAGGCTGAGTAAATTGGGCCTATATTCTCTGGAGTTTAGAAGAATGAGAGGTGATCTCATTGAAACATATAATATTCTAAAGGGGCTGGATAGGGTAGACACTGAGAGATTATTTCCGCTGGATGAGAAAACTAAAACACAGGGACACAGTCTCAGGATAAGGGGCTGATCATTTAGGACTGAGATGAGGAGAAATTACTTCACATAAAGGGTTGCGAATCTTTGGAATTCTCTACCCCAGAGGGTTATGAATGCTCATAAATAGAGGCATTGAATATGTTTAAAGCTGTAATAGACAGTTTCTTGGTCACTCAGGGAATCAAGGGATATGGCGAGTGGGCGGAAACGTTGGGTTGAATCCTAAGATCAGCCATGATGGTTTTGAATGGTGGAGCAGGCTTGATGGGCCATATGGTCTACTCCTGCTCCTATTTCTTGTGTTCTTGGATGGAGATAGCGGAAGGGTTTGCCATAATCTTCCAATCTTCCTTGGATACGGGGGAGGTGCCAGAGGATTGGAAAGTGGCAAATGTGACCCCCTTATTCAAGAAATTGTGTAAGAACAATCCTAGCAACTACAGTTTAACATCAGTTGTAGGTAAGGTTTTAGACACAATAGACAGGGAAAATATCAACAGATATTTGAAGAGATTTCAGTTAATTAAGGAGAGTCAGCATGAATTTGTATAAGGCAGATCATGCTTGACTAATCTAATGGATGTTGTTTATCTGGATTTTAAGAAAGCATTTGATAAGGTACCACATAAAAGGCTCATTAACGAAATGAAGGCTCATGGAATGGGAGGGTCAGTGTCCAATTGGATAAAAAACTGGCTTAAGGACAGAAAACAGCAAGTCACAGTAAATGGTAGCGTTCCAGACTGGAAGATGGTAGACAGTGGTGTTCCCCAAGGGTCAGTGCTGGGACCACTGCTTTTTGTTTTCTATATATAAATGACTTGGATGAATATAGAAGGTCCAGAGGGGAAGTGAAAAAGCAAATAAGTGAAGCAAAGAGAGCATGAAAAGAGACTGGCAGCTAGCATTAAAGGAATCCCAAAGTTTTCTATCGGCATATAATTAGTAAAAGTGAGTGAAAAGGAGGAGTGGGGCCAATTAGAGACCAGAAAGGGGATTTACACATGGAGGCAGAGGGCATAGCTGAGGTATGAAATGAATACTCTGCATCTGTCTTTACCAAGGAAGAAGATGCAACCGAGGCAATGTTAAAAGAGGAGGTAAGTCAAACACTAGAGGGGTTTAAAATTGATAAAGGCTAGATAGGCTGTCTGTACTTAAAGTGGATAAAACATCAAGGCCGGATGAGAAGCATCCGAGGATACTGAGGGAAATGAGGGTGGAAATTACAGAGGCGCTAGCCATAATTTTGCAGTCTTTGTAGACTCTGGGGTGGTGCCAGAGGACTGGAGAATGGCAAACGTTCCACCCTTGTTCAAAAAAGGGTGTAAAGATAAGCCCAGCAACTACAGGCCAGTCAGTTTAACTTTGGTGGTGGGAAAACTTCTAGAAAAAGTAATTTGGGACAAAATTAATAGTCACATGGACAAATGTGAGTTAATTAAGGAAAGCCAGCATGGATTTCTTAAGGGAAAATCATGTTTAACTAACTTGCTGGAGTTTTTTGAAGAGGTAATAGAGAGGGTTGATGAGGGCAATGCTGTTGATGTGGTGTATATGGACTTTCAAAAGGCATTTGATACAGTGTCACACAACAGACTTGTGAGCAAACTTGTAGCTCGTGGAATAAAAGGGACAGTAGTAACATGGATATGAAATTGGCTGAGTGACAGGAAACAAAGAGTAGTTAATGGATGTTTTTCGGGCTGGAGGCAGATTTGTAGTGGAGTTCCCCAGGGATCAGTGTTGGGACCCTTGCTTTTCCTGATACATATTAATGATCTAAACCTTGGTGTACAGGGCACAATTTCAAAGTTTGCAGATGATATGAAACTTGGAAGCATTGTGAACTGTGAGAAGGATAGTGTAGAACTTCAAAAGGACATAGACAAGTTGGTGGAATGGGCAGACAGGTGGCAGATGAAATTCAATGCAGAGAAATATGAGGTGATTCATTTTGGTAGGAAGAACATGGAGAGACAATATAGAATAAACGGCACAATTCTAAAGGAGGTGCAGGAGCAGAGGGACCTGGATGTATATGTGCATAAATCATTGAAGGTGGCAGGACAGGTTGAGAGAGCAGTCAATAAAGCATACAGTATTCCGGGCTTTATTAATAGGGACACAGAGTACAAGAGCAAGGAAGTTATGTTGAACTTGTATAAGACACTAGTTCGACCTCAGCTGGAATATTGCATCCAATTCTGGGCGCTGCACTTTAGGAAAGACGTGAGGGCATTGGAGAGAGTACAGAAAAGATTCACGAGAATGGTGCAAGGGATGAGGAATTTCACTTATGAAGATAGATTGGAGAAGTTAGGGCTGTTTTCCTTGGAGAAGAGAAGAACATAAAAACTAGGAGCAGGAGTAGTCAATTCAGCCCCTCGAGCCTGCTCCGCCATTCAATACAATCATGGCTGATCTCATCTCGGCCTCAACTCCACTTTCCTGTCTGTTCTCCATAACCTGTCAACCCATTACTAATTAAAAATCTGTCTATCTCCTCCTTAAATTTACTAAATGTCCCGGCATCCACCGCACTCTGGGATAGTGAATTCCACAGACTCACCACCCTTTGAGAGAAGTAATTTCTCCTCATCTCTGTTTTAAATCTGCTACCTCTTATCCTAAAACTATGACCTCTTGTTCTAGATTGCCCCACCAGAGGAAACATGCTCTCTCCGTCTACTTTGTCACTTAATCATCTTATATACCTCAATTAGATCTCCTCTCATTCTTCTAAACTCTAGAGAGTAAAGGCCTAAACTGCTCAATCTCTCTTCATAAGACAAACCCCTCATCTCTGGAATCAATCTAGTGAACCTCCTCTGAACTGCCTCCAATGCAACTACATCCTTCCTCAAGTAAGGGGACCAAAACTGTACACAATACTCCAGGTGCGGTCTCACTAATGCCTTGTACAGTTGCAGCAACATTTCCCTACTTTTATACTCTATTCCTGTAGCAATAAATGCCAAAATTCCATTTGCCTTCCTTATTACCTGCTGCACCTATAAACTAGTTTTCTGCGGTTCATGCACGAGGACACCCAGATCCCTCTGCACCGAAGCACTCTGAAATTTCTCTCCGTTTAGAAAATAATTTGCCTTTCTATTCTTCCAACCAAAATGGATAACCTCACACATATCCATGCTAAACTCCATCTGCCAAATTTTGGCCCATTCACCTAACCTATCCATATCCATTTGTAAATTTCTTATTTCTTTATTGCAACTTACTATCCCACCTATTTTAGTGTCATCTGCAAATTTGGCCATAGTACCTTCTGTCCCTGCATCCAAGTCATTAATATATATTGTAAATAGTTGGGGACCGAGGACCAAACCTGTGGCACCCCACTAGTTACATCTTGCCAACTAGAAAAGGACCCATTTATCCCGACTCTCTGTTTTAGCCAATCCTCTATCCAAGTTAATAAATTGCCCCTAACCCCATGTGATCTTACCTTGTGTATTAACCTTTTGTGTGGCACCTTATCAAATGGCTGCTGGAAGTCCAGATATACTACATCCACAGGATCCCCATTATCCACTTTGCTTGTTCCAGCTTTGAAGAACTCTAGCAAATTAGTCAAACACGATTTATCCTTCAGAAAACCATGCAGACTCTGATGGATTGCGTTTTGACTTTCTAAATGTCCTGTTATTACTTCCTTAATAATGGATTCTAACAATTTCCCAATGACAGATGTTAAACTAACTGGTCTATAGTTTCCTACTTTCTGCCTCCCTCCCTTTTGAATAAGATCGTTATATTAGTATTTTTCCAATCCACTGGAACCTTTCCCATAACCAGGGAATTTTGGAATATTATAACCAATGGATCCACTATCTCCGCTGCCACTTCCTTTAAGACCCTAGGATGTAGGCCATCAGGCCCTGGGGACTTGTCTGCCTTTAATCCCAATAGTTTGCTCAGTACTTTTTCCCTAGTGATGATGATTGTTCTAAGTTCCTCTCTTTCTATAACCTCTGCATTACCTGTTACTATTGGGATGGTACTAGTGTCCTCCACCATGAAAACTGAAGCAAAATATGGATTTAGTGTCTCCGCCATTTCTGTGTCCCCTTCTTGGAGTCACATCCTCCAAGAGACCAACATTCACTTTAGCTACTCTCTTCCCTTTTATATACTGATAGAAGTTTTTGCTATCCGTTTTTATATTTTGCGCTAGTTTTCTTTCATAATTTACCTTTGCTCTTTTTATTATTTTTCTGGTAACCCTTTGTTGATCTTTAAAAGTTTCCCAATCTTCCAGCCTGCTACTGGCCTTTGCAATATGGTATGCCTTAGTTTTTGTCTTTATGTTATCCTTAATTTCCTTGCTTAGCCATGGATGTTTTTTCCCCCTCCTAGAATCTTTCTTCCTCTTTGGAATATATTTTAGTTGGGAGGAATTGAATATCTCCTTAAACATCTGCCACTGCTTATCAACTGTCCTACCTTTTAGTCTTCCTGCCCAGTCCACTAGGGCCAAATCTGTCCTTATGCCTATGTAATTACCTTTGTTTAAATCTAGAACGCTAGTGTGGGATTCCAGTTTCTCGCCCTCAAACTGAATTTGAAATTCTAGCATTCTATGATCACTCTTCCCTGGAGGATCCTTAACTATGACATCATTAATTAATCCCACCTCATTACACAATACCAAATCTAGAATAACCTGCTCCCTGGTTGGTTCCACAACATATTGTTCCAAAAAACAATCTCTAATACATTCAATGAATTCTCCCTCGAGGCTGAGGGAGGCTGAGAGGTGATTTGATAGAGGTATTCAAAATCATGAGGGGTCTGGAGAAAGTAGATAGAGAGAAACTGTTCCCACTTGTGAAAGGATTGAGAATGAGAGTGCACAGATTTAAAGTATTTGGTAAGAGAAGCAAAAGTGACATGAGGAAAAACTTTATCAAGCAGCGAGTTAAGGTCTGGAATGCGCTACCTGAGAGTGTGGAGGAGGCAGATTCAATTGAAACATTCAAAAGGAATTAGACAGTTAGATGAAAAGAAAGAATGTGCAGGGTTATTTAAAAAAAAAATTTATTTAGAGATACAGCACTGAAACAGGCCCTTCGGCCCACCGAGTCTGTGCCGACCATCAACCACCCATTTATACTAATCCTACACTAATTCCATATTCCTACCACATCCCCACCTGTCCCTATCACCTACCTATACTAGCAGCAATTTATAATGGCCAATTTACCTATCAACCTGCAAGTCTTTGGCATGTGGGAGGAAACCGGAGCACCCGGAGGAAACCCACGCAAACACAGGGAGAACTTGCAAACTCCACACAGGCAGTACCCAGAATTGAACCCAGGTCATTGGAGCTGTGAGGCTGCGATGCTAACCACTGCGCCACTGTGCCGGGGAATGGGACTGAGGGAATTGCACTTTCAGAGAGTCAATGCGGACACGATGGTCTGAATGGCCTCCTTCTGTGCTGTAACAATTCTATGATTCTGTGGATTTTGGAATACAGAGTAGAATCTCAAAATTTGCTGATAACACCAAGCTTGGAGATGTGGCAAATAGTGAGGATGATATGAACCACCTGCAACAGGACATAGATTAGCAGAGTGGGCAGAGAGGTGGCAGATGGAATTTAATACTGGCCAGTGTGAGGTGATGCATTTTGCCAAAAGGAATAGGGAGAGGTAATATATATACTTAATGGTACAGTTCTAAAGAGTGTACAGGAACAGAGGGACCTGGGGGTACATGTGCATAGATCTATGAAGGTGGCAGGACATATTGAGGGAGTGGTTAATGAAGCATATGGGATCTTGGGCTTCATAAATGGAGGTATTGAGTACAAAAGCAGGGAAGTTATGCTGAACCTTTATAAAGCTCCCGTTCAGCCCCAACTGCAGTATTGCATCCAGTTCTGGTCACCACACTTCAGGAAGGATGTGAGGGTCCATGAGAAGGTGCAGAGGAGATTTACCAGAATGGTTCCAGGATTTTAGTTACAAGGTTGGGTTGGAAAAGCTGGGTTTGTTCTCCTTAGAACAAAGGAGATTGAGGGGAGATTTAATAGAAGTGTACAAGATTATGACAGGCTTAGATAAGTTAGACAAATAAAAACTGTTCCCATTAACTAATGGTACAAGGACTAGGGAACACAGATTGAAAGTTTTGGGCAAAAGATGCAGGGGGAATATGAGGAAGCACTTTTTTATACAGCGGGTGGTAATGACCTGGAACTCATTGCTCATGAGGGTGGTGGAAATGGGGATGATCAATGACTTCAAGAGGAAGTTGGATGGCCATCTGAGAGAAATAGACCTGTAGGACTATGGGGATCAGGTGGGGAGTGGGACTGACTGGATAGCTCTGTGGAGACATGGACTCGATGGGCCGAATGGCCTCCTTCTGTGCTGTATATGATTCTATGCTGGGACCACATTAACTGCTCCATTTTGGGACTACATTAGCTGCTCCGTGCTGGTACCACATTAGCTGCTCCGTGCTGGTACCACATTAGCTGCTCTGTGCTGGTACCACATTAGCTGCTCCGTGCTGGGACCACATTAACTTATCACCGAGTCGTTTTTGAGATGTCAGCTATCTTGAAGCTGTTGGTTAGCTTTTGCTAGTTTTCTTGGTTGGTCTGTGTGTGAAGATCTTACTTACAGGATGGATGTCAATGAAAAGTGCATGATCTTTTTCACTGGGATGTAATCCACCGATAGCCTCCCCCAACACAGGGTCAGCATTGAAGAAGTGCGGGTGTGAGATGAAGATTTGAGAATCTGAAGATGAAGAATTTACAATAAGCCCAAACTAAACTGCTCCTTTTTCTTTACAACTTATTTAAAACTACACTATGCAAGCAAAGCATGCACACAACTCAACAGCAATCCATTCCCTTAAACTGAAGGAAACATATTAGGTGAGCATTTCATTGAGGAATGTTAGAACTCATCCCTCCTGCCGTAGCCCTGAACTTACATCTTTCTCTAGTTTCTCTCCTATCTCTCCTCATGCCTCACCAAGCTCAACTTGTCCATGAGACCCATCCCCTGCTCCCTCGACCCTATTCCCACTAAACTGATGGCCACCAAACCTCCCCTCCTGGTTCTGATGTTAACTGATAGTTAACGGTTCTCTCTCTTCAGGTGTTGACCCTCTCTCCTTTAAACCTGCTGTCATCATCCCTCTCCTCAAAAAAACCTGACCAGGGTTCCATTCTTGCAAATCTCCGCCTCCTCTCCAACATCACTTTCCTCTTCAAAGTCCTTGAACGTGTTGTCACCTCCCAAAAGCGTTCCCATCTTTCCCGGAACTCCATGTCTGAATCCCTCCAATCAGGTTTCTGTCCCTGTCACAGTACCAAAACAGCTCTTATCAAAGTCACCAATGACATCCCTTGTGACTGTGACAAAGGTAAACTTTCCCTCCTCATCCTTCTCAACCTGTTTGCAACCTCTGACATAGTTGACTACACCATCCTCCTCTAACCTGGTTTCTTCTCCCACCATACTTAAATAATGGAGTCACATTTGCGATTTACCAATCTAAAGGAACAGCCGCTGAATCAAGAGAGCTTTGGAATATTCTGGCTGAAGCGTTTGCAATTTCCTCACCTACTTCCCTTAACACCCTGAGGTGGAAACTATCAGGTCCTGCCGATTTGCCAGTCTTCAATTCCATTATTTTATCAAATACTGTTTTCTTGCTTACGTTAATTTTAGTGAGTTCCAGTCCTTGATTCATTATTTTTCCCTGGAATGTCATGTAAATTATCCTCTTCTGATGAAAGGTCATCGACGTGAAACGTTAATTCTGTTTCTCTCTCCACAGTTGTTGCAGACCTGGTGAGTTTTTCCAGCACTTTCTGTGTTTACATTATCCTCTTCCTCTACTGCAAAGGGCAGGATTTTCCTTCTGAGGGCGGGAAACGGAAGTTGGGGCTGTTTCCAGGACACAGCCCGCCCTCAAAAGGAAACAGTTATTGGCCCTGATTTCCATGGACACACCCCTTAAATGTCCTTGAGACGGGTTTGACGGCCAATTAATGGCCTCGGGGGTGGGAATGGAGGTGGGACTGCTTGTCCGATTTAAACAGAGCAAGGCAGCCATTACTGTGGCCTGGGTTTTAGTGCTGTAATTTCAGTTTGGAAGATCAGGAGAGTCAGAGGCCTGGGGCTTAAATGTGGGAGGCATGATTGGGAAATTTGCTGATGACACAAAAATTGGCCGTGTAGTTGATAGTGAAGAGGATAGCTGTAGACTCCAGAAAGATATCAATGGTTTGGTTGAGTGGGTGGAAAAGTGGCAAATGGAATTCAATCCAGAGAAGTGTGAGGTAATGCATTTGGGGAGGGCAAATAAAGCGAGGGAATACACAATAAACAGGGGGATATTGAGAGGCATAGAAGAAGTGAGACACCTTGGAGTGCATGTCCACAGGTCCCTGAAGGTGGCAGGACAGGTAGATAGAGTGGTGAAGAAGGCAAATGGAATGCTTTCCTTTATTAGCCGAGGTTTTGAATACAAAAGCAGGGATGTGATGCTGGAACTGTATAAAATGCTGGTTGGACCACAGCTGGAGTATTGTGTACAGTTCTGGTCACCACATTACAGAAAGGACATAATTGCTCTGGAGAGAGAACAGAGGAGATTTACAAGAATGTTGCCAGGGTTTGAAAGTTGCAGCTATGAGGAAAGATTGGATCAGCTAGGGTTGTTTTCCTTAGAACACAGGAGGCTGAGGGGTGACTTAATTGAGGTGTTCAAAATTAGGAGGGGCCTAGATAGAGTAGACAGGAAGGACCTGTTTCCCCTAGCGGAGAGGTCAATTACCAGGGGACACAGATTTAAGGTGAATGATAGAAGGATAAGAGGGGACATGAGAAGAAACTTTTTCATCCAGAGGGTGGTGGGTGTCTGGAATTCACTGCCCGGAACGTTGGAGGAGGCAGAAACACTAAATTCTTTTAAAAAGTACCTGGACATGCACCTGAAGTGCTGTAACCTGCAAGGCTACAGACCAGGTGCTGGAAGGCGGGATTAGATTGGGCAGCTAATTTTTTCAGCTGGCATGGACACGATGGGCTGAATGGCTTCCTTCTGTGCTGTAATTTTTCTGTGGTTCTATGGCAGGCCGTTGATTTGCTGTTGTGGACCTGGAGATCCTCTTCGAGGTTTAAAGGGAGACGAGGGACGTACTCTTCCCAGAGGATGGCTGAAGGAGGCCATCCACCCAGGCTAAGCAGGCCCGTTTGGAGATAGCTGACACACTCAGCAGAAGGAGTGTGCTGTGCAGAAATTGGATCCAGTGTTGCAAGAGGTTTAATAACCTAATTCGCTGTGGCAAGGTGAGTGCAACCCCTAACCCTCAGGACAGGCCTCTGGGTATTCACCCTCCAGCCGACACACCAGCTGAGAAGCCTCAGGGCACATGGAGTCACAGAGTCATACAGCACAGAAACAGGCCCTTTGACCCATCCTGTCCATGCCGGCCATCAAGCCTATCTATTCTAAGCCCATTTTCCCGCACTTAGCCCGTAGCCTTGTATGCTATGGCGTTTCAAGTGCTCAACTAAATACTTCTTAAATGTTGTGAGGGTTCCTGCCTCTACCACCCCTTCAGGCAGTGAGTTCCAGATTCCAACCACCCTCCGGGTGAAAATTTCTTCCTCAAATCCCCTCTAAACCTCCTGCCCCTTACCCTAAATCTATGCCCCCTGGTTATTGACTCCTCCGCTAAGGGAAAAAGTTTCTTCCTATCTAACCTATCAATGCCCCTCATAATTTTGTATACCTCAATCATGTTCCCTCTCAACCTTCTCTGCTCTAAGGAAAACAACCCTAACCTTTTCAGTCTCTCTTCATAGCTGAAATGCTCCAGCCCAGGCAACATCCTGGTGAATCTCCTCTGCACCCTCTCCAGTGCAATCTCATCCTTCCTATAGTGTGGTGTCAGAACTGTACACAGTACTCCAGCTGTGGCCTGACTAGCGTTTTATACAGCTCCATCATAACCTCCCTGCTCTTATATTCTATGCCTTGGCTAATAAAGGCAAGTATCCCATATGCCTTCCTAACCATGCTCCTGAACATGGGAGGGAGGAGTGTGTACCCAGGGCACTTACTGACTCCTCAGAATGGTTCAGAGCCATGGTTATGCTGAGGAGCTGCCAGCTCTGAGAAATGCAGCTTCTCTTGAATAGGAGAAGCTGGCATTGCCCATAGAGGACAGCAGTGCTTTATCATGCTGTCTTTTGCCCATAATACCCGCCATGGAAGAGGGAGCCATGGGCATAGCCAGGGTCGCGGACAAAGAGCAAGTCAGGCAAGTCAAGATGGGAATCCACAATGGAGATGGTGATTAGAGAATGCAGTGTGTTCATTAAGGGGGTGCATTGCACTCCACCCCATCAGGCAGCATAAAGAAGACTGAGTTGCATTGGGAAGCTCTCGTGATCTTCTCTTGTGTGTCCCACAGGTGCAGAAGCCGAGCCACTGAGACCATCTCCCTCACCATCATCGGGCCAAGCGCAGCAACAGCAGAGCTCTGAAGAGACATCATCACAACTTAGAAGCACACCCTCCACCAGTGCACATACAGTCACCTCAGTGGGTCCTCGTGCCTAGTTAGGTAGAACATAGAACATAGAACAGTACAGCACAGTACAGGCCCTTCGGCCCACGATGTTGTGCCGAACCTTTAATCTACTCTAAGATCAAACTAACTACCTACCCTTCATTCTACTATCATCCATGTACCTATCCAAGAGTCGCTTAAATGCCCCTAATGTATCTGCTTCTACTACCACCGCTGGCAGCGCATTCCACGCACCCACCACACTCTGTGTAAAGAACCTACCTCTGACATCTCCCCGAAACCTTCCTCCAATCACCTTAAAATTATGTCCCCTGGTGATAGCCCTTTCCACCCTGGGAAAAAGTCTCTGGCTATCCACTCTATCTATGCCTCTCATCATCTTGTACCCCTCTATCAAGTCACCTCTCATCCTTCTTCGCTCCAATGAGAAAAGCCCTAGCTCCCTCAATCTTTCTTCGTAAGACATGCCCTCCAGTCCAGGCAGCATCCTGGTAAATCTCCTCTGCACCCTCTCTAAAGCTTCCACATCCTTCCTATAATGAGGCGACCAGAACTGAACACAATATTCCAAGTGTGGTCTAACCAGGGCTTTATAGAGCTGCAGCATAACCTCGCGGCTCTTAAACTCAATCCCCCTGTTAATGAAAGCCAACACCCCATACGCCTTCTTAACAACCCTATCAACTTGGGTGGCAACTTTGAGCGATCTATGGACGTGGACCCCAAGATCCCTCTGTTCCTCCACACTACCAAGAATCCTGTCTTTAAGCCTGTATTCTGCATTCAAATTCGACCTTCCAAAATGAATCACTTCACACTTTTCCAGGTTGAACTCCATCTGCCACTTCTCAGCCCAGCGCTGCTGGTAGGGTGGCACAAGGTGAAGAGCATGGCACGAGGGAGGAGGTGACAGAGCAGCTGTGGGCAGTCCCCCTCGAAAGAGGAAGGGCAGACACAGCCCTGCTCAACTGGGCACAGATGCAGTTAAGTCTTGTTTTTAATAAACTGATAATTTTGTTGTTTATTAAATAAATCTGGTTGGTGTGTTTTATTCTGGGATAAAGAGTAGAGTCTATGATTGACCCTATCAGAAACTGGGTGAACATTTAAACAGTGGTGTACTGGTTAACACCACAGCGTCACAGCTCCAGCGACCCGGGTTCAGTTCTGGGTACTGCCTGTGTGGAGTTTGCAAGTTCTCCCTGTGTCTGCGTGGGTTTTCTCCGGGTGCTCCGGTTTCCTCCCACAGCCAAAGACTTGCAGGTTGATAGGTAAATTGGCCATTGTAAATTGCCCCTAGTGTAGGTAGATGGTGGGGATGTGGTAGGGAATATGGGATTAATGTAGGATGAGTATAAATGGGTGGTTGTTACACGAGATATGCCGTGAACAACAGATGCCCCTCTACGTAGCTTTCATTGATCTCACCAAAGCCTTTGACCTTGTCAGCAGACGTGGTCTCTTCAGATACTAGAAAGGATCGGATGCCCACCAAAGCTACTAAGTATCATCTCCTCATTCCATGACAATATGAAAGGCACAATTCAGCATAGCGGCGCCTCATCAGACCCCTTTCCTATCCTGAGTGGCGTGAAACAGGGCTGTGTTCTCGCACCTACACTGTTTGGGATCTCCTTCTCCCTGCTGCTCTCACATGCGTTCAAGTCTTCAGAAGAAGGAGTTTTCCTCCACACAAGATCAGGTGGCAGGTTGTTCAACCTTGCCCGTCTAAGAGCGAAGACCAAAGTACGGAAAGTCCTCATCAGGGAACTCCTCTTTGCTGACGATTCTGCATTAACATCTCACACTGAAGAGTGTCTGCAGAGACTCATCGACAGGTTTTCAGCTGCCTGCACCGAATTTGGCCTAAACATCAGCCTCAAGAAAACGAACATCATGGGACAGGACATCAGAAATGCCCCATCCATAAATATAGGCGACCACGCTCTGGAAGTGGTTCAAGAATTCACCTACCTAGCCTCAACTATCACCAGTAACCTGTCTCTCGATGCAGAAATCAACAAGCACATGGGAAAGGCTTCCACTGCTATGTCCAAACTGGCCAAGAGAGTGTGGGAAAATGGCGCACTGACACAGAACACAAAAGTCCAAGTGTATCAAGCCTGTGTCCTCAGTACCTTGCTCTACAGCAGCGAGGCCTGGACAACGTATGTCAGCCAAGAGCGACGTCTCAATTCATTCCATCTTCGCTGCCTCCGGAGAATCCTTGGCATCAGGTGGCAGGACCACATCTCCAACACTGAAGTCCTCGAGGCGGCCAACATCCCCAGCATATACACCCTACTAAGTCAACGGCGCCTGAGATGGCTTGGCCATGTGAACCGCATGGAAGATGGCAGGATCCCCAAGGACACATTGTACAGCGAGCTCGTCGCTGGTACCAGACCCACTGGCCGTCCATGGCTCCGCTTTAAAGACGTCTGCAAACGCGACATGAAGTCCTGTGACATTGATCACAAGTCGTGGGAGGCAGTTGCCAGCGATTGCCAGAGCTGGCGGGCAACCATAAAGGCGGGGCTAAAGTGTGGCGAGTCGAAGAGACTTAGCAGTTGGCAGGAAAAAAGACCGAAGTGCAAGGAGAGAGCCAACTGTGTAACAGCCCCGACAACCAATTTTATCTGCAGCACCTGTGGAAGAGTCTGCCACTCTAGAATTGGCCTTTATAGCCACTCCAGGTGCTGCTTCACAAACCACTGACCACCTCCAGGCGCTTACCCATTGTCTCTCGAGACAAGGAGGCCAAAGAAAGAAAGAAAGGAAAGTATAAATGGGTAGTTGTTTGGCACAGACTCGGTGGGCCAAATGGCCTGTTTCGGTGCTGTATTTCTCTATGACTCTATATGTTGTTACCTGTGCAGAAGTGGAACTAGAAAAGACAGTGCACTCCTCCCACCTCGGTCAGCTGTGCCCCTCCTGCTGCTCCCCTCCAGCCATCCAGAGCACCATCCAAGGGCTGAGGCAGAATGGGGTCAACATCATTATCATCGGCCTCTTTTGCAGAGTGAGCATCTGTGCAGTAGGGTCCAATGATGGAGGCTGCGCTTGCAATGATGCAGATGCAGTAGCCTCTTCAGGTGCCCCCATGGCACCTGCACGATGAGAACGACCACCTCAGGCATCTCAGCCGCAGGCAGAGACCAGTGACCAGGCTGCTACCACCTTCTCTGAGGCCACAAGGGGAGCACTGGGTAGAAGTGGCCGTGTGTGGAGGCCACCACTTTGGACAGAGCCTCAAGTGGGTCACTAGGGTGCCTTCTACCTGTAGCTGTGCACTGTTTATCAGCACCATGTAAATAACGACACATGAAGCCATATGTGTGAGCTTCCTTCAATTAATGGCGGGAAAAGAAAATAGGGATGAAATGGTGAAGGGGAGCAAGGGTCCATGAACAGGGGCAGCCAAACCTCTGGGCAGATGTGTCTTCTTCATTGTTGGTAACAGTTTACATGTTCCAGGCTGTGTCTTCAATGGAAAGGTTAGTATAGGCAGATAAGAATGAGTTCCAGACCATGCCCTTCCTCCTGGGTCAAAGGCTCTCAGCTGAAACATGCCTGGATCAGATGATCCCTGACATTGATAACATCCTGATGAGACTGCGAGTCCAGTGCTGGACCCGGCTACCTCCCTGGGTAGCCGGGGTATCTCTGTTTTCTACAACTCCCTCTTCCTCCTCCTCTGATGAACTGTGTCCATCCAGGGCCTCACTGTCCTCAAGGTCCACTCCTCTCTGGATGGTCAGATTATGGAAAGCGCAGCAGACCACCACCATGAGTGAGACCCATTCAGGAGTATATTGCAGGGTGCCATCTGACTGGTCCAGGCACCAGAACCACATCTTCAGAAGCCCAATGGCCTGCTCAGTGGTTGTTCTAGTGAGCAGGTGGCTTCGGTTGCAGCACCTCTGTGTTGGGTTCACATAAAGGTGTGAGTAACCATCTCTTCAAGGGATATCCCTTGTCCCCTAGAACCCATCCATGGAGTTGGAGGGTGGAATGTAGAACTGTGGCACCCTGGACCGCCGGATAGTGAAAGAGTCATGGCAGCTGCTAGGAGAGCGAGCACATCAGTGACCTGTGAGATGCAGTGGTGTGCAGCTGTTTGCAAGATGCCACCAAGGTTTGCAGCTGATCCTTGGAAAGAGCCAGAGGTGAAAAGGCATTCAAGGCTAGAGTGCATTTGATGGCTACTGGTAAAGCATCGCAAGCTATGCTGCGAGGTTGCAAGGTCTTTGGTGACGAGGACAGAGATGTCTGTGACCACCTGCCTGGAGAGTGGCAGTCTCCTGCAGTACTGGTGCTCGGTCATATCAAGGTAGCTCCTTCTTTGCTGGTAGATCCTAAGATGAGGATATGGCCTCTGTGTCCTTCCTGCCCCCAGACCCTCTCCTCTGCCCTCCTAATGCCCGTGCTCTGCATGTTCTGTGAAGGGTGTTGCTCCTCGTCACCACTGGACCCAAATTCTGAGAGTCATGCTCCAATTATCAGCTGCTGCCTTCTTTGTGCTCAGGTGACCTCCCAATTGTGTTTGGAAGCCTTGTCTCCTTCTCTTATGTCCCATAATGCCAGCAGGGTGACAACCAACTGCACAGCCCCAGCACTCAGAGCCTACTCTCCCCACAACCTGTGCTGACTCGATGGCAGCTGTGTGCCAATGGTTGAGTCCCCCTTTGCACTGTTCACGCTTTCACAGAGCCTCCTAATTCCCTGGGGTGGGGGAGGGGACCATGACTGCTCTCCACTGTTTGTCCACCTTCATTCACCTGGTCTGTTCCAGACCCAGCATGCAGCCCCTGTGCCTCTATCAAAATGAGAACATGGCCCTTAACGAGCTCTTAATGAGCTCTTTAACAATCTGAATTGGCACTGTTAATGGATTGGGCAGGATCTTGGGGCTGCCCTTCCCCTACCCTGGTGAAACTCGCTGCTGCCAGCAATGGCATTGGGAAACCAGCACGCTAGTTGGACCCATATTTTCGTCCACCATCCACGTCCATTCCCACCCCCGGCAGGACCTGAAAATTCAGCCCAAAGTGTTCAGCAAGTCTGCCATTCCCTTGATTACCCTTTTACTTCTAATATAATTGTAAAAACTTATGTTAATTTTGATATTCCTCCAAATTTCTAATCGCATTCCTCTTCACAGCTCTTCCTGTCTTTTTTCTCTTCTTTTGCTGATCTTTTTGTCCTGCAGTTCCCTAGATTTTCACTATTCTTTGTGCTTTTATATGCTCTTTCCGATAGTTTTTTGTTTTTTTTTAGATTAGAGATACAGCACTGAAACAGGCCCTTCGGCCCACCGAGTCTGTGCCGACCATCAACCACCCATTTATACTAATCCTACACTAATCCCATATTCCTACCAAACATCCCCACCTGTTCCTATATTTCCCTACCACCTACCTATACTAGTGACAATTTATAATGGCCAATTTACCTATCAACCTGCAAGTCTTTTGGCTTGTGGGAGGAAACCGGAGCACCCGGAGAAAACCCACGCAGACACAGGGAGAACTTGCAAACTCCACACAGGCAGTACCCAGAATTGAACCCGGGTCCCTGGAGCTGTGAGACTGCGGTGCTAACCACTGCGCCGCCCTGACATCAACATTGACATCATCATTAAATCATAGAATGACATAGCACAGGAGACCATTCAGCCCATCGTGCATGTACTAGCTCTTTTAAAGAGCTGTCTAGTTAGTCCCACACCCCTGCTTTATCCATCGCCCTGCATATTGTCTCCCCTTCAAATATATATCCAGTTGCCTTTTGAAAGTCTGTTTCTACCACCCTTTCAGGCAGCGCATTCCAGATCATAACAAGTCGCTGTGTAAAAGAAAGTTTCCCCATCACCACTCTATTTGATTTTCCAATCACCTTAAAATGGTGTCCTCTGGTTACCAACCTTCCAGCCAGTGGAAAGAGTTTCTTCTTATTTGCTGTCAAAACCCTTCAGAATTTTGAACACTTCAATTGAATCTCCCCTTAACCTCTCTGCTCTAAGGAGAACAATCCCAACTTCTCCAGTCTCTCCACATAACTGAATTCCCTCATCCCCAGTACCATTCTAGTAAATCACCTCTGCACCCTCTCAATGGCCTTGACATCCTTCCTAATGTCTGGTGCTCAGAATTGAACACAATACTCCAACTGAGGCCTAACCAATGCTTTATATAGGTTTAGCATAACTTCCTGGTTTTTGTACTCTCTGCATCAATTTCCCTTTTGTTGGTTCCCTCACCACCTGCCGCAGGCCCAGTCTGGCAGATATGTCCTCAGTCATTAGTGGCACTACTGACCCACTCTTGGTGATTGACATTGGAGTCCTCCACCCAGAGTACATTGTGCTCTTGCCTACTAGACCTTGTCCTCACCAATCTACCTGTTGCAGATGCATCTGTCCATGACAGTATCGGTAGGAGCGATCACTGCACAATACTTGTGAAAGCAAAGTCCCGAATTTACATTGAGGATACCCTCCATAATGTTGTGTGCACTACCACTGTGCTAAATGGGATAGATTCAGAACAGATCTGGCAGCTCAAAACTGGGCATCCATGAGGCACTGTGGACCATCAGCAACAGCAGAATTGTATTCAACCACAATCTGTAACCTCATGGCCTGGCATATCCCCCACTCTACCATTACCATAAAGCTGGGGGATCAACCCTGGTTCAATGAGGAGTGCAGGAGGGCATGCCAGGAGCAGCACCAGGCATACCTCAAAATGAGGTATCAATCTGGCGAAGCTACAACACAGGACTACTTGCATGCCAAACTGCGTAAGCAGCATGCGATAGACAGAGCTAGGCGATCCCAGAACAAACCATCAGATTTAACCTAAAATAAAAGCAAAATACTGCGGATGCTGGAAATCTGAAATAAAAACAAGAAATGCTGGAACCACTCAGCAGGTCTGGCAGCATCTGTGAAAAGAGAAGCAGAGTTAACGTTTCGGGTCAGTGACCCTTCATCGGAACCCCATCGGAATCAGATTTAACCTCTGCAGTCCTGCCACATCCAGTTGTGAATGGTGGTGGACAATTAAACAACTGACAGGAGGAGGAGGCTCCGTAAATCTCCCCATTCTCAATGATGGGGGTGCCCAGCACATCAGTGCAAAAGATAAGGCTGAAGCATTTGCAACAGTCTTCAGCCAGAGGTGCTGAGTGGACGATCCATCTTGGCCTCCTCCTGAAGTCCCCAGCATCACAGATGCCAGTCTTCAGCCAATTTGATTCACTCCACGTGATATCAAAAAACGACTGAAGGCACTGGATACTGCAAAGACTATGGGCCCTGACAACATTCCGGCAATAGTACTGAAGACCTGTGTTCCAGAACTTGCCGCGCCCCTAGCCAAGCTGTTCCAGTACAGCTACAACACTGGCAGCTACCCTGCAATGTGAAAAATTGCCCAGGTATGTCCTGTACACAAAAAGCAGGACAAGTCCAACCCGGCCAATTATTGCCCCATCAGTCTACTGTTGATCATCAACAAAATGATGAAAGGTGTTGTTGACAGTGCTACCAAGTGCCACTTAAACTGCAATAACCTGCTCAGTGACGCTCAGTTTGGGTTCTGCCAGGGCCACTCAGCTCCTGACCTCATTACAGCCTTGGTCCAAACATGAACAAAAGAGCTGAACTCCAGAGGTGAGGTGAGAGTGGCTGCCCTCGACATCAAGGCAGCATTTGACCGAGTATGGCATCAAGGAGCCCTAGCAAAACTGGAGTCAATGGGAATCAGGGGGAAAATTCTCCACTGGTTGGAGTCGTACCTAAATACAAAGGTAGATGATTGTGGTTGTTGGAGACCAATCATCTCAGTCCCAGGACAGTGGCAGTCGTATGTTCCATCGACAAGATGCACTGCAGCAACTCACCAAGGCTCCTTCGACAGCACCTTCCAAACCCGCAACCTCTACCAACTAGAAGGACAAGGGCAGCAGATGCATGGGAACACCATCACCTGCAAGTTCCCTTCCAAGTCACACACCATCCTGACTTGGAACTATATCGCCGTTCCTTCACTGTCGCTGGGTCAAAATCCTGGAACTCCCTCCCTAACAGCACTGTGGGTGTACCTACCTCACATGGACTGCAGCGGTTCAAGAAGGCAGCTCACCACCACCTTCTCAAGGGCAATTAGGAATGGGCAACAAATGCTGGCCTAGCCAGTGACGCCCACATCCCATGAATGAATAAAAAAAATCTAAGGATCCTGGTGCGTTTTTAACATTCTTCTCAACTTGTCCTGTCACCTTCAAAGATTTGTTTACAGATATCCCCAGGTCTCCCTGTTCCTGCACCCCCTTTAAAATTCATTCTTCTTACCAAAATGAATCACTTCACAGTTCTCTGCATTAAGTTTAATCTGTCATGTGTCTGCCCATTTCACCAGTCTGTCCGACCTCCTGAAATCTGTTACTATCCTCCTCACTTTTTAATACATTTCCGAGTTTTGCATCATCTGCAAACTTTGAAATTATGCCCTGTATACCCAAGTCCAGATCATTAATATATATCAAAAACAGCAGTGGTCCTAATACCGATCCCTGAAGAACACCACTGTATAATTCCCTTCAGTCTGAAAAACAAGCATTCACCACTATTCTCTGCTTTTATGTCCCTTTGCCAATATCGTGTCTGCGCAGCCACTGCTTCTTTAATCCTAGGGCTTTAATTTTGTAATGTCATCATTACTGGCAATATAAAACCAAATCTCAATAGAGGAAAAGTTAAAATGTTAATATAATTGCCTATTAATTTCTCTTATCTATTTGGTTTAATTTTTTAACTGTACGTTTCGATACTCACTGTGTCTGCATGTGCTGACGTTTAACACCCCTGATTGTCTGCATGGACAGAAGCCTTCATTGGGGGGATAAACCGTCCCATTCGCAAACATGGTCTTGGGAGCAACATAGCGGTAAGAAGATAACCCGAAGGTCCAACCTGATTGTTGGTAAACTAACTCCAATGACCTGGTCAAATTTTAAAGTAAAATTGTTTAAGAATCAATTTCCTGACAATTTTACAACTGCAAAGTGAAATAATTAACTATTGTGTTGGTGCCTGTTCATTAACCAGCACATTTACTGATGTGTAGCTCATTAGCATCATGCAGTCCATTAAAAAGCCTTCAAAGTGACTGTCACTTGGCAAATTACACAAAACATCAAATCCAATCCAGTCAGGCAGCATCTGTACAGAATGAAACGGAGGTAACGAGAGCTAAATTGGATAACTCCTGATACCGGGCACAATGATCGCAATGTGCAATTAACCCACACTCAGTTGAAATGATGCAGACAAACTTCATGCTGCCTGCTCATTTCCATGATTGTGGCATGCAGCCCAGCATGAAACGTGCTGATAAATAGCTGCACAGCTCAGCAAGGGGCCCAAGTTCATGCGAGGCTAGCATCACTTAAAGTCAGAGTGAACCTCTTAAAGGTGAGGTGTATTCTAGCAGCAGCAGAGCTGGAATTACATCGCTGGTGCAAGTGCAGGAGCAGGAGTGGAGGAGAGACAGTCTCTTCCCTCAAGGGTCCAGGAAGCTCTCCAGGCAAGGGCAGAGAAGGCAGTGGAAGCAGGTGGCCGTGGAGATCGATGCCAATAGTGTAGCCCCGAGAATCTGGATGCAGTTTAACGACATCACATGAGTGGTCTAGGTCAGTGAATGCATCCTTATATTCCAAATCCTGCCAGCTGCAGCAACAGCCTCACATGCTGCTCCATTCACCACACCTCCTTCACTCACCTATCAACAATCTCTATCAATCATAACTCAAACTTCACATTCACATCCTTGCCTCACTCTCATACACTTAGCAACTGCTGCAAGCCTCACATCCACATATCACAGCTCCTACACACTACTAGCTAATTAACTGTGTCAGGCACATCATCCAAACACATTGCACCACACTGACAAGGTGGCCCATAATAGGCAGCAGCAGCAAACTGATAGGGACAGGCACACTGCATGTGTTCACCCCTAGGACAGAGATGATCCCTTTCATAATACTGTGCTGACTCTGCTTAATCATATTATTATTTTCTAACTGCCCTGTTACCATGTCCCTAACAACAGATTCTCGCATTTTCTGTACTACTGATGTTAGGCTAGCTGGCCTATCTATAGTTCCGTGTTTTCTCACTTCCTCCTTTCTTAAATAACGGGATTACATTTGCTATCTTCAATTCCTTGGGAACTGTTCTAGAATATAGGGAATTCTGGAAGATCAAAACCAATACATCCACTATTCTTATCGCTACCTCCTTTAAAACCCAAGGTGATGGGCCATTAGGTCGAGGTGATTTGTTGACTTTTAGTCCCATTAATTTCTCCAGTACTATTTCTTTACCAACACTCATTTTTTGAGTTCCGCACTTTCATTAGACACTTGGTTCTCCACTTTTCCAGAATGCTTTTTATGTTTTCTACCATGAAGTATTTATAATTCAGCATTTGTGATTAACGTCTGGAGACACACAAGACCAGCACCCATCCATGATGTCATCATTAAACTTTGTCCTTTGGTGAATAATTTCAATTAAACTGAGTACTTTCTCAATCCCTCAATTGCATTTTGTGCCTGTGTCCACCTGACCCCCTTTACATTAGCACTTGTACCTTTTACCAAACAGTCATTTCTTGTGTCTCACCAATCTTTGCTGGTTCATACCTACAGGCATCTGGGCTAAAAAACTTCAATGTGTCTGATGAATCCATGAATGGAGGCCACATTTCACCTGCTGTTCCATTCAACATGTTGCATTGGTCCGATTGCCAGAAGTTTAGCTGCAATATGAGAAGTGAATTTATAATAACTCCCATTTCATGATATCCAAAATAAAGACTTCAAACATGGTATTGATTGATATTATCACACACAAACAAGGGAATACAGAAACCCTGATGGGGCCTGGGTTTTCCATTAGCGCCCCACCACTATAAACCATTCACTCACCATCATGTGGAGAGGGACTGTACCTTTTTAATACCATTCCAGGTGTTAATTTTATGGACTTTATTAATGTCATCAACTCCTGTATTAATTGTGAATAATCCAGTGTCTGTGTTGTTCAACTGTAACAGAGTCAGAGAACAGGCTTTTAGATCATTTACTCTTCACATGAAGGAGCAGTTTAAACCTACTTACTGGCAGAGGAATTTTCAGTTAAGTAATGCCAATCACATCATGACAGGAAGTTACAACAAATTACTAATTTTGACATGGCATCTCCCACCTTCAGAAACCGTCAACTGTATTTCAATTGCAGAAACTGACGGGAGGTGGGCTAATAAAGGTCATCTCCATTTTAGAATGTACATACAGCCCCAGAATGAATTTGATAAGGGAAGGTCACGGCTGATGAAATTGATTGAATTTTTAGAGGGGCTGACAAGTAGGGTTGATGCGGGCAATGTGGTGGATGTGGTCTACATGGATTTTAGCAAGGTTAAAACATAGAAAATAGAAGCAGGAGTAGGCCATTCGGACCTTCAAGCCTGCTCCACCATTCATTATGATCATGGCTGATCATCCAACTCAATAACCTGTTCCCACTTTCATCCCATATCCCTTGATGCCTTTCACCCCAAGAGCGATATCTAACTCCTTCTTAAAAACATACGATGTTTTGGCCTCAACTGCTTTCTGTGGTAGCGAATTCCACAGGTTCACCAATCTCTGGGTGAAGAAATTTCTCCTCATCTCAGTCCTGAAAGGTTTACCCCGTATCCTTAAACTATGACCCCTGCTTCTGGACTCCCCCCACCATCAGAAACATCCTTCCTGCATCTACCCTGTCAAGTCCTGTTAGAATTTTATAGGTTTCTATGAGATCCCCCCCCCTCACTCTTCTGAACTCCAGTGAAAATAATCCTAATTGACTCAATCTCTCCTCATACGTCAGTCCCGCCATCCCAGGAATCAGTCTGGTAAACCTTCGCTGCACTCCCTCCATAGCAAGAACATCCTTCCTCAGATAAGGAGACCAAAACTGCACATAATATACCAGGTGTGGCCTCACCAAGGCCCTGTATAGTTGCAGTAAGACATCCCTGCTCCTGTACTCGAATCCTTCGCTATGAAGGCCAACATACCATTTGCCTTTTTTACCGCCTGTTGCACCTGCATGCTTACCTACAGCGACTGGTGTACAAGAACACCCAGGTCTCACTGCATATTCCCCTCTCTCAGTTTATAGCCATTCAGATAATAATCTGCCTTCCTGTTTTTGCTACCAAAGTGGATAACCTCACTTTTATCCACATTATACTGCATCTCCATGCATTAGCCCACTCACTCAACTTGTTCAAATCACCCTGAAGCCTCTCTGCATCCTCCTCACAACTCACCCTCCCACCCAGTTTTGTGTCATCTGCAAATTTGGAGATATTACATTTAGTTCCCTCATCTAAATCATTAATATATATTGTGAATAGCTGGGGTCCCAGCACCGATCCCTGCAGTACCCCACTAGTCACTTAGAAAAAGACCCATTTATCCCGACTCTTTGTTTCCTGTCCGCCAACCAATTTTCTATCCATCGCAATACACAACCCCCATTCCCATGCGCTTTAATTTTACATGCTAATCTCTTATGTGGGACTTGGTCAAAAGCCTTTTGAAAGTCCAAATAAACCACATCCACTGGCTCCCCCTCATCAACTCTACTAGTTACATCCTCGAAGAATTCCAGTAGATTTGTCAAGCATGATTTCCCTTTTGTAAATCCATGCTGACTCTGTCCGATTCTACCACTGTTCTCTGAGTGCTCTGCTATAAAATCTTTGATAATGGACTCCAGAATTTTCCCTGCTACCGACGTCAGGCTGACTGGTCTATAATTCCCTGCTTTCTCTTTTTAAATAGTGGGGTTACATTAGCTACCCTCCAATCTGCAGGAACTGTTCCAGAGTCTATAGAATCTTGGAAGATGACCACCAATGCATCCACTATTTCTACGGCCACTTTCTTAAGTACTCTGGGATGCAGACCATCAGGCCCTGGGGATTTAGCAACCTTTAATCCCATCAATTTCCCCAACACCATTTCTCTACTCATACTGATTTCCTTAAGTTCTTCTCTCTCACTAAACCCTGTGTTCCCCAACATTTCTGGTACGTTATTTGTGTCCTCCTATGTGAAGACAAAACCAAAGTATGCATTGATCTGCCATTTCTTTGTTCCCCATAATAAATTTCCCTCTTTCTGACTGTAAGGGACCAACATTTGTCTTCACCAATCTTTTTCTCTTCACATACCTATAGAAACTTTTACAGTCAGTTTTTATGTTCCCCGCAAACTTGCTCTCGTACTCTATTTTCCCCTTCTTAATCAATCCCATGATCCTCCTTTGCTGAATTCTAAACTGCTCCCAATCCTCAGGTCTGTTGTTTTTCTGGCAAATTTATATGCCTCTTCCTTGGATCTAATGCTATCTCTAATTTCCTTTGTAAGCCATGGTTTAGCTCCCTTTCCCGTTTTACTTTTGCACCAGATAGGGATAAACAATTGTTGCAGTTCATCCATGCACTCTTTAAATGTTTGCCTTTGCCTATCCACCGTTATCCCTCTAAGTACCGTTTCCCAATCCGTCATAGCCAACTCACACCTCATACCTTCGTAGTTTCCTTTACTAAGATTCAGGACCCTAGTCTCAGAACCAACTACATCACTCTCCATCTTGATGAAGAATTCTATCATATTATGGTCGCTCATCCCCATGGGGTCTCCCCACTCACGTTTTTTGCCCCTTAATGTTTCTCAGCTCTACTCATACAGATTCCACATCGTCAGAGCTAATATCTTTCCTCACTATTGCATTAATTTCCTCTTTAACCAGCAATGCAAATCCACCGCCTTTTGCTTTTTGTCTGTCCTTCCTAAATACTGAATATCCCTGGATGTTCATTTCCCATCCCTGGTCACCTTGCAGCCATGTCTCTGTAATCCCGACTATATCATACCCGTTTCCATCTATTTGCGCGATTAATTCATCCACTTTATTGCGAATGCTCTGTGTGTTAAGGCACAAAGCCTTAAGGCTTGTCTTTTTAACATTACTTGTCCCCTTCCCACTATTTTTCACTGTGGTCCTGTTTGGTTCTGACCCTTGATTTCTCTGCCTATCACTTTTCTCATTCCCCTTACTGTCTTTTGTTCTTGTCTTTGATCCCCCCTCCTCTGACTCCTTGCAAAGGTTCCCATCCCACTGCCATTTTAGTTCAAACCCTCCCCAACCACTCTAGCAAATACTCCCCCTAGGACATTAGTCCCAGTCCTGCCCAGGTGTAACCCGTCCAGTTTGTACTGGTCCCACCTCCCCTTAGTTGAAGGGTCAGTTACGAGGGGTCACAAGTTTAAGGTGAGGGGCGGCAGGTTTAAGGGGGACTTGAGGAAGAACTTTTTTACCCAGAGGGTGGTGACGGTCTGGAATGCCCTGCCTGGGAGGGTGGTAGATGCAGATTGCCTCACATCCTTTAAAAAGTACCTGGATGAGCACTTGGCACGTCATAACATTCAAGGCTATGGGCCAAGTGCTGGCAAATGGGATTAGATAGACAGGTCAGGTGTTTTAATGCATCGGTGCAGACTCGATGGGCCGAAGGGCCTCTTCTGCACTGTATTATTCTGTGATTCTGTTAGAACTGTATCCAACTATACCTTTCTAAATGAAGATTTGTACTGTACTGTGGAATTGTTTCCAATAATTTTCCTACAATCAAAGTTGAGCTAACTGGCCTATAAGTAAAAGCAAAATACTGCAGATGCTGGAAATCTGAAATAAAAACAGAAAGTGCTGGAAATACTCAGCAGGTCTGGCAGCATCTGTGGAGAGAGAAACAATTGATGTCTCAGGTTGATGACCTCAGTTCTGATGAAGGGTCACTGACCTGAAATATTAACTCTGTTTCTCTCTCTGCAGATGTTGCCAGACCTGCTGAGTATTCCAGCACTTCCTGTTTTTATTATGGCTTATAATTACTCGGATTATTCCTTCCTCCCTTTTTAAACAGTGGTACAATGTTGGCAGCTCTCCAATCCTCTGGTACCACACCTGTAGTCAGGGAAGACTGAAATATGATGCCAGAGCCTCTGCAATTTCCTCCCTTGCTTCTTTTAACAATCTGGGATATATTTCATCCAGGCCTGATGATTTATCTACTTTCAAGTACATCAAACCCTTTAATATTTCCTCTCTTACAATGTTTATCTCATCCAATATTTCACACTCTTTCTCCTTAACTAGAACATCACCATCAGCCCCATCATTTGTAAAGACAGCTGCAAAGTATTTATTAAGAATCTTACCCAAATCTTCCGCCTCTGCATGTAGGTTACCTTTTTGGTCCTTAATAGGCCCTATTCTTTCCTTGGTTATCCTCTTGCTCTTTATGTACTTACAAAAATTCTTTGGATTCTCCTTGATTTTACTTGCCAGTATTTTTTCCTGCCCTCTCTTTGTTTTCCTAATTTCCCTTTTAATTTCATCCCTAAACTTTCTGTACTCTTCTTGGCTTTCTGCAGCATTAAGCTCTCTATGTCTGACATAAGCTTCCCCTTTTTTGCCTCATTTTACCCTCTATGCACCTTATCATCCAGGGGGCTCTCGATTTGGCTCTCCCACTCTTGTTCTTTGTCGGAACATGTTTACCCTGAACCCCTAGAGTCTTCTTCTTGAATGTCTCCCATTGCTCTGACACTGATTTACCTTCAAGTAGCTGTTTCCAGTCCACTTTTGCTAACTACAAACATACGAATATGTAGGCCAGTTAGCCTAATATCAGTTGTTGGGAAAATGCTGGAATCTTATTATTAAGGACGTCTTAACAATGCACTTAAAAAAGCACATCATGATTAGAACAAGTCAACATGGTTTCACTTAAAGGGAAATCCCGTTTGACAAATTTATTAGAGTTTTTTGAGGATGTAACCAGTAGGTTAGATAAAGGTGAACCAGTAGATGTAGTATACCTGGATTTTCAAAAGGCATTTGATAGGAACATAGGAGCAGGAATAGGCCATTCAGCCCATCGAGCCTGCTCCGCCATTCAACATGATCATGGCTGATCATCCACTTCAAGCCTTTTATTCATATATAGGGAGCAAGAGGGGAACTAGAAAAAGGATTGGCCCACTCAAGGACAAAGGAGGAAAGTTATGCGTGGAGTCAGAGAAAATGGGTGAGATTCTAAACGAGTACTTTGCATCGGTATTCACCGAGGAGAGGGACATGACAGATGTTGAGGTTAGGGACAGATGTTTGATTACTCTAGGTCAAGTCGGCATAAGGAGGGAGGAAGCGTTGGGTATTCTAAAAGGCATTAAGGTGGACAAGTCCCCAGGTCCGGATGGGATCTATCCCAGGTTACTGAGGGAAGCGAGAGAGGAAATAGCTGGGGCCTTAACGGATATCTTTGCAGCATCCTTAAACACGGGTGAGGTCCCGGAGGACTGGGGAATTGCTAATGTTGTCCCCTTGTTTAAGAAGGGTAGCAGGGATAATCCAGGTAATTATAGACCGGTGAGCCTGACGTCAGTGGTAGGGAAGCTGCTGGAGAAGATACTGAGGGATAGGATCTATTCCCATTTGGAAGAAAATGGGCTCGTGATAGGCAACATGGTTTTGTGCAGGGAAGGTCATGTCTTACCAACTTAATAGAATTCTTTGAGGAAGTGACAAAGTTGATTGATGAGGGAAGGGCTGTCGATGTCATATACATGGACTTCAGTAAGGCGTTTGATAAGGTTCCCCATGGTAGGCTGGTGGAGAAAGTGAAGGCGCTTGGGGTCCAAGGTGTACTAGCTAGATGGATAAAGAACTGGCTGGGCAACAGGAGACAGAGAGTAGCAGTAGAAGGGAGTTTCTCAAAATGGAGACGTGTGACCAGTGGTGTTCCACAGGGATCCGTGCTGGGACCACTGTTGTTTGTGATATACATAAATGATTTGGAGGAAAATATAGGGGGTCTGATCAGCAAGTTTGCAGACGACACTAAGATTGGTGGAGTAGAAGATAGTGAAGGGTACTGTCAGAGAATACAGCAGAATATAGATAGATTGGAGAGTTGGGCAGAGAAATGGCAGATGGAGTTCAATCAGGGCAAATGCGAGGTGATGCATTTTGGAAGATCCAATTCAAGAGTGAACTATACAGTAAATGGAAAAGTCCTGGGGAAAATTGATGGACAGAGAGATTTGGGTGTTCAGGTCCATTGTTCCCTGAAGGTGGCAACGCAGGTCAATAGAGTGGTCAAGAAGGCATATGGCATGCTTTCCTTCATCGGGCGGGGTATTGAGTACAAGAGTTGGCAGGTCATGTTACAGTTGTATAAGACTTTGGTTCGGCCACATTTGGAATACTGCGTGCAGTTCTGGTCGCCACATTACCAAAAGGATGTAGATGCTTTGGAGATGGTGCAGAGGAGGTTCACCAGGATGTTGCCTGGTATGGAGGGCGCTAGCTATGAAGAGAGGTTGAGTAGATTAGGATTATTTTCATTAGAAAGACGGAGGTTGAGGGGGGACCTGATTGAGGTGTACAAAATCATGAGAGGTATAGACAGGGTGGATAGCAAGAAGCTTTTTTCCCCAGAGTGGGGGATTCAATTACTAGGGGTCACGAGTTCAAAGTGAGAGGGGAAAAGTTTAGGGGGGATATGCGTGGAAAGTTCTTTACGCAGAGGGGGGTGGGTGCCTGGAACACGTTGCCAGCGGAGCTGGTAGACGCGGGCACGATAGTGTCTTTTAAGATGTATCTAGACAGATACATGAATGGGCAGGAAGCAAAGAGATACAGACCCTTAGAAAATAGGTGACAGGTTTATGCAGCCCGCCACCTCTCCATTGACACTTCCTGATTTTTTGATGAACGGGCGGCTGTCACGTGCCGTACCGTTCTCGAATGGAAATGTCGGCGGGTCCACAGAGGCAGAAGGTTTCGTGGCAGAAAGTAAGATTCTTTTCAGGGGTCTCACTCTGCATTCCTAAAGGGAGGAGGGAGGGGGCTATTACAGGGGTCTCACTCTGCACACTGGAAGGGAGGAGGGAGGGGGATACACAGGGGTCTCACTCTGCACACTGGAAGGGAGGAGGGAGGGGGTCTGAGATTACTGGAGGGAAAGCTCTGCTGGTATGAAGGGAGGTACTGTGTACCATCCCTCCGTTAACAGTGTACGCTCTGTGTTTGTTTGTGTTTGTGAGGGGGCAATGGCACACTAGGCACCCTGTGTGTGGGGAGGGTGTCAGAAAGGGCAGGAGCATTAATGAGTTATGGATGGTGGGGGCAATTGATTCAGCTGGTAGGATCTTGATGTGGTCATGCTGTGCCACTCTGAGTGTTGGCCAAGATGGGCAATGCCATGGCACACCACATAGTTGATCCAGGAAAGCAGCTGATGTGCCCATCAACACCAATCCATGCCCTGTTAGGAACCTTCGAATATATGAAGGGTTCAACTTTATTTATCACATGGAAATAGGTCTGGCTCATCCTACATTGTGTGATCCTCTGCACGTGAAGATCCATATGCACCAGAGGCAAAATCAACAGGCAGGTGCAATCCACGTAGAGGCCCCCGGTCGTTAGCAGCAGCCCCCAAGGGTAGCCCGCCATTACGTTTGCCGTGCATCTACTGGCCCCACATGACATGCAATCGGATGTCAGAGCACCAGTGTCAGAGGAGATTGTGCATGTAGAGAGGGTGGTGACAAGTCTCTGTGCCCTGCTCAAGGATGACCTGCAGCCCATGGGCTCCGGTGGACATCCCATGCCTTTGTTCCTCATTGTGGCAGCGGTTCTCAAACCTGATTGTCCCGAGGTGGGACTTCCACCCACTGGAGGGAGGAGGTCCCACCTCAGTGAGCTGCTGGCCAATCAGCGGGCCGGCAGCTCTTAGTCCCAGCAGCGCCACCGGGAGCGGTGTCCACTGCTGGGACTGCAGCCCAGCCAACGCCATGGATCAAGGAGGGAAGGTAAGTTGAGCTTGCCTCACCAGGGGGATCGGTCATGCCCTGGTGAAGCTAGGGTGGTCATTTGGGGGGAAGGGGGTGCCTTGGGTCCCGAGGGTGGGTTGGGAGGCAGGGCTGCCCTCAATCGGGCACCCTGTGCCCGACTGCCATGGCCACCAACCCCCCCCCCCCCACCCCCCCCACACCCCTGGGAGTGCGGAATGGCCGGCAGCTTTCGCTGGGCGACCTTTCACGTCCCCAGTACACCCGCTTGCCATGGGTAAAATACCCGTGGAGGTGGGCGAGGGCCCTTAAGGGCCTCGGGCAGGCGGGCTGTTTCTTCCCCCCGCCCGACCGCCATAAAGTTCACCGGAGGCGGGTGCGGGGCAGGTAGGCCTCCCAGAGCCTTCTGCTCAATTTTACGTCACCCCCCATGCCATCATTTGCCTTGTTGGGGCAGTGTAAAATTCAGCCCAGTGTGTTTTCAGTAAACTTCTGTAATACCTTTTTGCTTATTTATTTAGAAATACAGCACTGAAACAGGCCCTTCAGCCCACCAAGTCTGTGCCGACCATCAACCACCCATTTATACTAATCCCACACTCCTACCACATCCCCTCAATTTCCCTACCACCTACCTATACGAGGGGCAATTTACAATGGCCAATTTACCTATCAACCTGCAAGTCTTTTGGCTGTGGGAGCACCAGGCGAAAACCCACGCGGTCATGGGGAGATCTTGCAAACTGCGCTCAGGCAGTACCCAGAATCGAACCCGGGTCCCTGGAGCTGTGAGGATACGATGCTAACCACTGCACCACTGTGCCGCCCCTTTTATGGTCTCTTTAAGTCTCATGTCCTGAAATGTGCAAATTTAAGATTATTCACCCAGGTGCGGCACACCTACAAGACGGAATGTTACACTGGAGTGGAAGAAGAGGATCGCAACTTCACAGGACACTGGGACACAGCAGGGTAAGTATGTGGCAGAAAAGCGGAAAGTGCTGGGGTCACTCAGCAGGTCAGGCAGCATCTGTGAAGAGAGAAGCAGAGTTAACTTTCAGGTCTGTGAACCTGGACAAGTTAACTCTGCTTCTCTCTCCACAGATGCTGCCTGACCTGCTGGATTTCTGCAGCACTTTCTGCTTTGCTGCCAGGTTGACAGCAGCCCCACTCTTCAGCAGTCAGGGGAGTATTTCTTTGACAGCTGTCAGGAAGCAGGTGCTGAGGCGTTTAAAATAGGGTCCAACCTGCTGCACAGCTGTCAAAAACTCTCCCTGCGCCGAATGTCCTGTAATATGAGGAGGGGAGCTCGGGGCTGTGATTCTAATGAGCCCCTGCGCAGCGCAAAGCCTGAATAAAATTCAGCCCTGAGGGTTTATTTCCGCTGGTCGAGGAATTTAAAACATTGGGGGGGGGGGGCACAGTCTTAGGATAAGGGGCTGATCATTTAGGATTGAAATGAGGAGAAATTACTTCACTCAAAGGGTTGTGAATCTTTGGAATTCTCTATCCCAGAGGGTTGTGGATTCTCCATCATTGAATACATTTAAGGCTGGGATAGGCAGATTTTTGGTCTGTCAGGGAATCAAGGGATATGGCGAGTGGGCAGGAAAGTGGAGTTGAATCCTAAGATCAGCCATGATTGTATTGAATGGCGGAGCAGGCTCGATGGGCTGAATGGCCTACTCCTGGTCCTATTTCTTGTGTTCTTGTGCTGCCACTGTGCGTCGGTGGTGGAGAGAGTGAATGTTTGTGGATGGGATGCCAATCAAGCGGGCTGCTTTGTCCTGGATGGTGTTGAGCTTCTTGAGTGTTGTTGGAGCTGCACCCATCCAGGCAAGCGGAGAGGATTCCATCACACTCCTGACTTATGCCTTGGGACACTCTTTGGGCAGTCAGGAGGTGAATTATTCACTGCAGGATTCCTAGCCTTTGACCTGTCCTTATAACGACAGTATTTGTATGACTGGTCCAGTTAGGTTTCTGGCCGATGGTAACCTCCAGGATGTTGATGGTGGGGGATTCAGCTCAAGAGGACCAGGTGACTTTGGGCTTATGGTTCCAAAGCTGGGAGTTTTCCTCACCTCATGTCTGGCTCTGTTGTAGCCTCATTGATAGAGATTGATCGCTGTGATTAGTCAACAACTCCGTTCTCGTTGGATCATGTGATTACCAGGATAGTAGAAGGAGAATTCAATGGACCTTGGACATTTTAGGTCTTGTAATTCCTCACTTTACTACATTTTGAAAGCTACAAACTCTTCCTATCTGTACCTGCAAATTATACTCACATCTGCAAACAAACCAAACTTGTCCTTAAATGGGAGGAGATTTGGAAAGAGTTTTTTAAGGAAGTTGATAAGTTCGTCATCATATCCCCACATCATCTCCTTTACAGTCTTTTTGAAGAAAGCAGTCTGATTAAAATTCTTCATGGCTTTATTGAATATATCCTTCATTATTGGAGGGAGTTTCTCGGCCAATATCCCCGCACCCTAAAGTTAAAACAAACAACAATTTAATAAATTTTAGTTGATGACATAAGCTCCACATTTTAGGAAGGATGGGAGGGTCCTTGAGAGGGTGCAGAGGAGATTTACCAGAATGGTTCCAGGGATGAGGGATTTTAGTTACAAGGTTAGGTTGGAGAAGCTGGGTTTGTTCTCCTTAGAACAAAGTAGATTAAGGGGAGATTTGATCGAGGTGTACAAGATTATGACAGGTCGACAAGGAAAAGCTGTTCCCATTAACTGATGGTACAAGGATTAGGGGACACAGATTGAAGATTTTGGGCAAAAAGGGCGATGTGAAGAAGAATGTTTTTACACAGCAGGTGGTAATGACCTGGAACTCTCTGCCTACGAGGGTGGTGGAAGCAGAGACGGTGAATGATTTCAAAAGGAAACTGCATGGGCACTTGAGGGAAATTAACTTGCAGAGCTACAGGGATAGAGCGGGGGAATGGGACTGACTGGATTGCTTAACAGCGAGCTGGCATCGACTCGATGGGCCGAATGGCCTCCTTCTGTGTCATAAAAAACTCTAAGGGCTGGATTTTACCGAGCTCCCAACGTGGGGCTGCGTGGCAGGGTGGAGGGGGCCAGACGATCACCCTGGCAGAGGCCCACAATGGGGGCCGACGCCCAGAGAGCCCGGCCCAGTCCTCCTGGCACCAGCAAGGCTCTGTGGCAGCAACCCCCACCCCACCCCCACTGCCACTGGGCGATGAGACCTCAATTTCAATATTTAAATCAATAAAATGAATTCATTTAAATATACCTATCGTCAATCTTACAGGCCCGCCACGATCTTCAGTGTGGTGGATGGCACTGCCGTGCATTCGATTCCCCATCCGGGGAAAGCAGACATGACACTGGTGGGGGGAGTTAAGGTTTTCAGTGCGTTGGGGCAGGGAGGGGAACGGGGTCAAATTAAATGTATTGAGTGTAGAGGGTGGTGGGAAGGGGTGTTCTTAAAACTTTGTGCAGTCTGTGGGGGAAAGTCAGATTTAAAAGCTTAATGTTTTGGGGCGAAAAGGAATAGTGAATGTAATTGTTATTGGGGTGGCAAAGCGGAGTTAGAATGTGACTTGATAAATTTTGGGGCAGCGGTGTATCTTTAAAAATTTAAATTTGCCGGCAGGGCTGGTACCCTTTAAAAAGGGCCTCAGAGCCTGCGCGAAGGCAGCTGACACCATTGCAGGCCTCAGACAGCCCACCCACTCCACGGGATTGGGGGCAGGGCAGCCCACACCGACTATTTAAATGATCCACCGCGTGAGAGATCTCAGCGGCTCAGGCTGGTATTTTTTGAGTCTGCCGCCGAAAGCAGCAGTGGGCTCTCAAAATTCAGCCTTGTCACTCGATGTGACATTGGAAACTAAAGAAAATGCAAGAGTATAAGAAGGAATTGCAGTTTCATGTTGGGAAAGGGAATGTATTTTAAATACAGTTTCACAAGCATTGAAAAAAAAGGATGAGCATTTATGCAGCTCATAATGTGGAAATAACCGATTGCAACAATGGTTTTATTTTTGTATTACATCGTAGAATTCAGTGTTTTTAAAAACTGAAAAAAGGATTTTTCAGTGCACAGGGATAGGTGCAAATAGCTGGAAATTTTGGATGTTGACCTGTACAAAAAAATAGGAAAAGGAAGCAGTTTCAAAGAAGCAGTTTCAGGGAAACAATTTCAAGGAAGCAGTTTCAAGAAAGCAGTTTCAGGGAAGCAATTTCAAGGAAGCAGTTTCAAGGAAGCAATTTCAAGGAAGCAGTTTCAGGGAAGCAATTTCAAGGAAGCAGTTTCAAGAAAGCAGTTTCAGGGAAGCAATTTCAAGGAAGCAGTTTCAAGGAAGCAGTTTCAAGGAAGCAATTTCAAGGAAGCAGTTTCAGGGAAGCAATTTCAAGGAAGCAGTTTCAGGGAAGCAATTTCAAGGAAGCAGTTTCAAGGAAGCAGTTTCAAGGAAGCAATTTCAAGGAAGCAGTTTCAGGGAAGCAATTTCAAGGAAGCAGTTTCAAGGAAGCAGTTTCAAGGAAGCAGTTTCAAGGAAGCAATTTCAAGGAAGCAGTTTCAGGGAAGCAATTTCAAGGAAGCAGTTTCAGGGAAGCAATTTCAAGGAAGCAGTTTCAAGGAAGCAGTTTCAAGGAAGCAACTTCAAGGAAGCAGTTTCAAGGAAGCAATTTCAAGGAAGCAGTTTCAGGGAAACAATTTCAAGGAAGCAGTTTCAAGGAAGCAGTTTCAGGGAAGCAGTTTCAGGGAAGCAGTTTCAGGGAAGCAGTTTCAAGGAAGCAGTTTCAGGGAAGCAATTTCAAGGAAGCAGTTTCAAGGAAGCAATTTCAAGGAAGCAGTTTCAGGGAAGCAGTTTCAGGGAAGCAATTTCAAGGAAGCAATTTCAAGGAAGCAGTTTCAGGGAAGCAGTTTCAAGGAAGCAGTTTCAGGGAAGCAATTTCAAGGAAGCAGTTTCAGGGAAGCAGTTTCAAGGAAGCAATTTCAAGGAAGCAATTTCAAGGAAGCAGTTTCAGGGAAGCAGTTTCAAGGAAGCAATTTCAAGGAAGCAATTTCAAGGAAGCAATTTCAGGGAAGCAGTTTCAGGGAAGCAATTTCAAGGAAGCAGTTTCAAGGAAGCAATTTCAAGGAAGCAATTTCAAGGAAGGAATTTCAAGGAAGCAATTTCAGGGAAGCAGTTTCAGGGAAGCAATTTCAAGGAAGCAGTTTCAAGGAAGCAATTTCAAGGAAGCAATTTCAAAGAAGCAGTTTCAGGGAAGCAATTTCAAGGAAGCAGTTTCAGGGAAGCAGTTTCAAGGAAGCAGTTTCAGGGAAGCAATTTCAAGGAAGCAGTTTCAGGGAAGCAGTTTCAAGGAAGCAATTTCAGGGAAGCAGTTTCAGGGAAGCAGTTTCAGGGAAGCAATTTCAAGAAAGCAATTTCAGGGAAGCAGTTTCAGGGAAGCAATTTCAGGGAAGCAGTTTCAGGGAAGCAGTTTCAGGGAAGCAATTTCAAGGAAGCAATTTCAAGGAAGCAGTTTCAAGGAAGCAATTTCAAGGAAGCAGTTTCAAGGAAGCAGTTTCAAGGAAGCAATTTCAGGGAAGCAGTTTGAAGGAAGCAATTTCAAGGAAGCAATTTCAAGGAAGCAGTTTCAAGGAAGCAATTTCAAGGAAGCAATTTCAAGGAAGCAATTTCAGGGAAGCAGTTTCAAGGAAGCAATTTCAAGGAAGCAGTTTCAAGGAAGCAATTTCAGGGAAGCAATTTCAAGGAAGCAGTTTCATGGAAGCAGTTTCAAGGAAGCAATTTCAAGGAAGCAGTTTCAGGGAAGCAATTTCAAGGAAGCAGTTTCAAGGAAGCAGTTTCAAGGAAGCAGTTTCAAGGAAGCAATTTCAAGGAAGCAGTTTCAAGGAAGCAATTTCAAGGAAGCAGTTTCAGGGAAACAATTTCAAGGAAGCAGTTTCAAGGAAGCAGTTTCAGGGAAGCAGTTTCAGGGAAGCAGTTTCAGGGAAGCAGTTTCAAGGAAGCAGTTTCAGGGAAGCAATTTCAAGGAAGCAGTTTCAAGGAAGCAATTTCAAGGAAGCAGTTTCAGGGAAGCAGTTTCAGGGAAGCAATTTCAAGGAAGCAATTTCAAGGAAGCAGTTTCAGGGAAGCAGTTTCAAGGAAGCAGTTTCAGGGAAGCAATTTCAAGGAAGCAGTTTCAGGGAAGCAGTTTCAAGGAAGCAATTTCAAGGAAGCAATTTCAAGGAAGCAGTTTCAGGGAAGCAGTTTCAAGGAAGCAATTTCAAGGAAGCAATTTCAAGGAAGCAATTTCAGGGAAGCAGTTTCAGGGAAGCAATTTCAAGGAAGCAGTTTCAAGGAAGCAATTTCAAGGAAGCAATTTCAAGGAAGGAATTTCAAGGAAGCAATTTCAGGAAAGCAGTTTCAGGGAAGCAATTTCAAGGAAGCAGTTTCAAGGAAGCAATTTCAAGGAAGCAATTTCAAAGAAGCAGTTTCAGGGAAGCAATTTCAAGGAAGCAGTTTCAGGGAAGCAGTTTCAAGGAAGCAGTTTCAGGGAAGCAATTTCAAGGAAGCAGTTTCAGGGAAGCAGTTTCAAGGAAGCAATTTCAGGGAAGCAGTTTCAGGGAAGCAGTTTCAGGGAAGCAATTTCAAGAAAGCAATTTCAGGGAAGCAGTTTCAGGGAAGCAATTTCAGGGAAGCAGTTTCAGGGAAGCAGTTTCAGGGAAGCAGTTTCAGGGAAGCAATTTCAAGGAAGCAATTTCAAGGAAGCAGTTTCAAGGAAGCAGTTTCAAGGAAGCAATTTCAAGGAAGCAGTTTCAAGGAAGCAATTTCAAGGAAGCAATTTCAAGGAAGCAGTTTCAAGGAAGCAATTTCAAGAAAGCAATTTCAAGGAAGCAATTTCAGGGAAGCAGTTTCAAGGAAGCAATTTCAAGGAAGCAGTTTCAAGGAAGCAATTTCAGGGAAGCAATTTCAAGGAAGCAGTTTCAAGGAAGAAATTTCAAAGAAGCAGTTTCAAGGAAGCAGTTTCAAGGAAGCAATTTCAAGGAAGCAGTTTCAAGGAAGCAATTTCAAGGAAGCAATTTCAAGGAAGCAATTTCAGGGAAGCAGTTTCAAGGAAGCAATTTCAAGGAAGCAATTTCAAGGAAGCAGTTTCAGGGAAACAATTTCAAGGAAGCAGTTTCAAAGAAGCAGTTTCAGGGAAACAATTTCAAGGAAGCAGTTTCAAGAAAGCAGTTTCAGGGAAGCAATTTCAAGGAAGCAGTTTCAAGAAAGCAGTTTCAGGGAAGCAATTTCAAGGAAGCAGTTTCAAGGAAGCAGTTTCAAGGAAGCAATTTCAAGGAAGCAGTTTCAGGGAAGCAATTTCAAGGAAGCAGTTTCAGGGAAGCAATTTCAAGGAAGCAGTTTCAAGAAAGCAGTTTCAGGGAAGCAATTTCAAGGAAGCAGTTTCAAGGAAGCAGTTTCAAGGAAGCAATTTCAAGGAAGCAGTTTCAGGGAAGCAATTTCAAGGAAGCAGTTTCAGGGAAGCAATTTCAAGGAAGCAGTTTCAAGGAAGCAGTTTCAAGGAAGCAATTTCAAGGAAGCAGTTTCAGGGAAGCAATTTCAAGGAAGCAGTTTCAAGGAAGCAGTTTCAAGGAAGCAATTTCAAGGAAGCAGTTTCAAGGAAGCAATTTCAAGGAAGCAGTTTCAGGGAAACAATTTCAAGGAAGCAGTTTCAAGGAAGCAGTTTCAGGGAAGCAGTTTCAGGGAAGCAGTTTCAAGGAAGCAGTTTCAGGGAAGCAATTTCAAGGAAGCAGTTTCAAGGAAGCAATTTCAAGGAAGCAGTTTCAGGGAAGCAGTTTCAGGGAAGCAATTTCAAGGAAGCAATTTCAAGGAAGCAGTTTCAGGGAAGCAGTTTCAAGGAAGCAGTTTCAGGGAAGCAATTTCAAGGAAGCAGTTTCAGGGAAGCAGTTTCAAGGAAGCAATTTCAAGGAAGCAATTTCAAGGAAGCAGTTTCAGGGAAGCAGTTTCAAGGAAGCAATTTCAAGGAAGCAATTTCAAGGAAGCAATTTCAGGGAAGCAGTTTCAGGGAAGCAATTTCAAGGAAGCAATTTCAAGGAAGCAGTTTCAGGGAAGCAATTTCAAGGAAGCAGTTTCAAGGAAGCAGTTTCAAGGAAGCAATTTCAAGGAAGCAGTTTCAAGGAAGCAATTTCAAGGAAGCAATTTCAAGGAAGCAATTTCAAGGAAGCAATTTCAGGGAAGCAGTTTCAGGGAAGCAATTTCAAGGAAGCAGTTTCAAGGAAGCAATTTCAAGGAAGCAATTTCAAAGAAGCAGTTTCAGGGAAGCAATTTCAAGGAAGCAGTTTCAAGGAAGCAATTTCAAGGAAGCAATTTCAAGGAAGCAATTTCAGGGAAGCAGTTTCAGGGAAGCAATTTCAAGGAAGCAGTTTCAAGGAAGCAATTTCAAGGAAGCAATTTCAAAGAAGCAGTTTCAGGGAAGCAATTTCAAGGAAGCAGTTTCAAGGAAGCAGTTTCAAGGAAGCAATTTCAAAGAAGCAGTTTCAGGGAAGCAATTTCAAGGAAGCAGTTTCAGGGAAGCAGTTTCAAGGAAGCAGTTTCAGGGAAGCAATTTCAAGGAAGCAGTTTCAGGGAAGCAGTTTCAAGGAAGCAATTTCAGGGAAGCAGTTTCAGGGAAGCAGTTTCAGGGAAGCAATTTCAAGAAAGCAATTTCAGGGAAGCAGTTTCAGGGAAGCAATTTCAGGGAAGCAATTTCAAGGAAGCAGTTTCAGGGAAGCAGTTTCAAGGAAGCAATTTCAAGGAAGCAATTTCAAGGAAGCAATTTCAGGGAAGCAGTTTCAGGGAAGCAATTTCAAGGAAGCAGTTTCAAGGAAGCAATTTCAAGGAAGCAATTTCAAGGAAGGAATTTCAAGGAAGCAATTTCAGGGAAGCAGTTTCAGGGAAGCAATTTCAAGGAAGCAGTTTCAAGGAAGCAATTTCAAGGAAGCAATTTCAAAGAAGCAGTTTCAGGGAAGCAATTTCAAGGAAGCAGTTTCAGGGAAGCAGTTTCAAGGAAGCAGTTTCAGGGAAGCAATTTCAAGGAAGCAGTTTCAGGGAAGCAGTTTCAAGGAAGCAATTTCAGGGAAGCAGTTTCAGGGAAGCAGTTTCAGGGAAGCAATTTCAAGAAAGCAATTTCAGGGAAGCAGTTTCAGGGAAGCAATTTCAGGGAAGCAGTTTCAGGGAAGCAGTTTCAGGGAAGCAATTTCAAGGAAGCAATTTCAAGGAAGCAGTTTCAAGGAAGCAATTTCAAGGAAGCAGTTTCAAGGAAGCAGTTTCAAGGAAGCAATTTCAAGGAAGCAGTTTGAAGGAAGCAATTTCAAGGAAGCAATTTCAAGGAAGCAGTTTCAAGGAAGCAATTTCAAGGAAGCAATTTCAAGGAAGCAATTTCAGGGAAGCAGTTTCAAGGAAGCAATTTCAAGGAAGCAGTTTCAAGGAAGCAATTTCAGGGAAGCAATTTCAAGGAAGCAGTTTCAAGGAAGCAGTTTCAAGGAAGCAATTTCAAGGAAGCAGTTTCAGGGAAGCAATTTCAAGGAAGCAGTTTCAAGGAAGCAGTTTCAAGGAAGCAGTTTCAAGGAAGCAATTTCAAGGAAGCAGTTTCAAGGAAGCAATTTCAAGGAAGCAGTTTCAGGGAAACAATTTCAAGGAAGCAGTTTCAAGGAAGCAGTTTCAGGGAAGCAGTTTCAGGGAAGCAGTTTCAGGGAAGCAGTTTCAAGGAAGCAGTTTCAGGGAAGCAATTTCAAGGAAGCAGTTTCAAGGAAGCAATTTCAAGGAAGCAGTTTCAGGGAAGCAGTTTCAGGGAAGCAATTTCAAGGAAGCAATTTCAAGGAAGCAGTTTCAGGGAAGCAGTTTCAAGGAAGCAGTTTCAGGGAAGCAGTTTCAAGGAAGCAATTTCAAGGAAGCAATTTCAAGGAAGCAGTTTCAGGGAAGCAGTTTCAAGGAAGCAATTTCAAGGAAGCAATTTCAAGGAAGCAATTTCAGGGAAGCAGTTTCAGGGAAGCAATTTCAAGGAAGCAGTTTCAAGGAAGCAATTTCAAGGAAGCAATTTCAAGGAAGGAATTTCAAGGAAGCAATTTCAGGAAAGCAGTTTCAGGGAAGCAATTTCAAGGCAGCAGTTTCAAGTAAGCAATTTCAAGGAAGCAATTTCAAAGAAGCAGTTTCAGGGAAGCAATTTCAAGGAAGCAGTTTCAGGGAAGCAGTTTCAAGGAAGCAGTTTCAGGGAAGCAATTTCAAGGAAGCAGTTTCAGGGAAGCAGTTTCAAGGAAGCAATTTCAGGGAAGCAGTTTCAGGGAAGCAGTTTCAGGGAAGCAATTTCAAGAAAGCAATTTCAGGGAAGCAGTTTCAGGGAAGCAATTTCAGGGAAGCAGTTTCAGGGAAGCAGTTTCAGGGAAGCAGTTTCAGGGAAGCAATTTCAAGGAAGCAATTTCAAGGAAGCAGTTTCAAGGAAGCAATTTCAAGGAAGCAGTTTCAAGGAAGCAGTTTCAAGGAAGCAATTTCAAGGAAGCAGTTTCAAGGAAGCAATTTCAAGGAAGCAATTTCAAGGAAGCAGTTTCAAGGAAGCAATTTCAAGAAAGCAATTTCAAGGAAGCAATTTCAGGGAAGCAGTTTCAAGGAAGCAATTTCAAGGAAGCAGTTTCAAGGAAGCAATTTCAGGGAAGCAATTTCAAGGAAGCAGTTTCAAGGAAGCAATTTCAAAGAAGCAGTTTCAAGGAAGCAGTTTCAAGGAAGCAATTTCAAGGAAGCAGTTTCAAGGAAGCAATTTCAAGGAAGCAATTTCAAGGAAGCAATTTCAAGGAAGCAGTTTCAAGGAAGCAATTTCAAGGAAGCAGTTTCAAGGAAGCAATTTCAAGGAAGCAATTTCAGGGAAGCAGTTTCAGGGAAGCAGTTTCAGGGAAGCAATTTCAAGGAAGCAGTTTCAGGGAAGCAATTTCAAGGAAGCAGTTTCAGCGAAGCAGTTTCAGGGAAGCAGTTTCAAGGAAGCAATTTCAAGGAAGCAGTTTCAAGGAAGCAATTTCAAAGAAGCAGTTTCAGGGAAACAATTTCAAGGAAGCAATTTCAAGGAAGCAATTTCAGGGAAGCAGTTTCAGGGAAGCAGTTTCAGGGAAGCAATTTCAAGGAAGCAGTTTCAGGGAAGCAGTTTCAGGGAAGCAGTTTCAGGGAAGCAGTTTCAAGGAAGCAATTTCAAGGAAGCAATTTCAGGGAAGCAACTTCAAGGAAGCAGTTTCAAGGAAGCAATTTCAAGGAAGCAATTTCAGGGAAGCAGTTTCAGGGAAGCAGTTTCAGGGAAGCAATTTCAAGGAAGCAGTTTCAGGGAAGCAATTTCAAGGAAGCAGTTTCAAGGAAGCAATTTCAGGGAAGCAGTTTCAGGGAAGCAGTTTCAGGGAAGCAATTTCAAGGAAGCAGTTTCAAGGAAGCAATTTCAAGGAAGCAGTTTCAGGGAAGCAGTTTCAAGGAAGCAATTTCAAGGAAGCAGTTTCAAGGAAGCAATTTCAAGGAAGCAGTTTCAGGGAAGCAGTTTCAGGGAAGCAGTTTCAAGGAAGCAATTTCAAGGAAGCAGTTTCAAGGAAGCAATTTCAAGGAAGCAATTTCAAGGAAGCAATTTCAAGGAAGCAGTTTCAGGGAAGCAATTTCAAGGAAGCAGTTTCAGGGAAGCAATTTCTAGGAAGCAATTTCAGGGAAGCAGTTTCAGGGAAGCAGTTTCAGGGAAGCAGTTTCAGGGAAGCAATTTCAAGGAAGCAGTTTCAGGGAAGCAGTTTCAGGGAAGCAGTTTCAGGGAAGCAGTTTCAAGGAAGCAATTTCAAGGAAGCAATTTCAGGGAAGCAACTTCAAGGAAGCAGTTTCAGGGAAGCAATTTCAAGGAAGCAATTTCAGGGAAGCAGTTTCAGGGAAGCAGTTTCAGGGAAGCAATTTCAAGGAAGCAGTTTCAGGGAAGCAATTTCAAGGAAGCAGTTTCAAGGAAGCAATTTCAGGGAAGCAGTTTCAGGGAAGCAGTTTCAGGGAAGCAGTTTCAAGGAAGCAGTTTCAAGGAAGCAATTTCAAGGAAGCAGTTTCAGGGAAGCAGTTTCAAGGAAGCAATTTCAAGGAAGCAGTTTCAAGGAAGCAATTTCAAGGAAGCAGTTTCAAGGAAGCAATTTCAGGGAAGCAGTTTCAGGGAAGCAGTTTCAAGGAAGCAATTTCAAGGAAGCAGTTTCAAGGAAGCAATTTCAAGGAAGCAATTTCAGGGAAGCAATTTCAAGGAAGCAGTTTCAGGGAAGCAATTTCAAGGAAGCAGTTTCAGGGAAGCAATTTCTAGGAAGCAATTTCAGGGAAGCAGTTTCAGGGAAGCAGTTTCAGGGAAGCAATTTCAAGGAAGCAGTTTCAGGGAAGCAATTTCAAGGAAGCAGTTTCAGGGAAGCAGTTTCAGGGAAGCAGTTTCAAGGAAGCAGTTTCAGGGAAGCAGTTTCAAGGAAGCAATTTCAAGGAAGCAGTTTCAGGGAAGCAGTTTCAAGGAAGCAATTTCAAGGAAGCAGTTTCAGGGAAGCAGTTTCAAGGAAGCAATTTCAAGGAAGCAGTTTCAAGGAAGCAATTTCAGGGAAGCAGTTTCAAGGAAGCAATTTCAAGGAAGCAATTTCAAGGAAGCAGTTTCAAGGAAGCAATTTCAAGGAAGCAGTTTCAAGGAAGCAATTTCAGGGAAGCAGTTTCAGGGAAGCAGTTTCAAGGAAGCAATTTCAGGGAAGCAGTTTCAGGGAAGCAGTTTCAAGGAAGCAATTTCAGGGAAGCAGTTTCAGGGAAGCAGCTTCAAGGAAGCAATTTCAGGGAAGCAATTTAAGGGAAGCAGTTTCAAGGAAGCAATTTCAAGGAAGCAATTTCAAGGAAGCAGTTTCAGGGAAGCAGTTTCAAGGAAGCAATTTCAAGGAAGCAATTTCAAGGAAGCAGTTTCATGGAAGCAATTTCAAGGAAGCAATTTCAAGGAAGCAGTTTCAAGGAAGCAATTTCAAGGAAGCAGTTTCAAGGAAGCAGTTTCAAGGAAGCAATTTCAAGGAAGCAGTTTCAAGGAAGCAATTTCAAGGAAGCAATTTCAAGGAAGCAGTTTCAAGGAAGCAATTTCAAGGAAGCAATTTCAAGGAAGCAATTTCAGGGAAGCAGTTTCAAGGAAGCAATTTCAAGGAAGCAGTTTCAAGGAAGCAATTTCAGGGAAGCAGTTTCAAGGAAGCAATTTCAAGGAAGCAATTTCAAGGAAGCAGTTTCAAGGAAGCAATTTCAAGGAAGCAATTTCAGTGAAGCAGTTTCAGGGAAGCAGTTTCAAGGAAGCAATTTCAGGGAAGCAGTTTCAGGGAAGCAGTTTCAAGGAAGCAATTTCAGGGAAGCAGTTTCAGGGAAGCAGTTTCAAGGAAGCAATTTCAGGGAAGCAGTTTCAGGGAAGCAGCTTCAAGGAAGCAATTTCAGGGAAGCAATTTAAGGGAAGCAGTTTCAAGGAAGCAATTTCAAGGAAGCAATTTCAAGGAAGCAGTTTCAGGGAAGCAGTTTCAAGGAAGCAATTTCAAGGAAGCAGTTTCAGGGAAGCAGTTTCAGGGAAGCAATTTCAAGGAAGCAGTTTCAGGGAAGCAGTTTCAAGGAAGCAGTTTCAGGGAAGCAATTTCAAGGAAGCAGTTTCAGGGAAGCAGTTTCAAAGAAGCAATTTCAAGGAAGCAATTTTAAGGAAGCTGTTTCAGGGAAGCAGTTTCAAGGAAGCAATTTCAAGGAAGCAGTTTCAAGAAAGCAATTTCAAGGAAGCAATTTCAGGGAAGCAGTTTCAGGGAAGCAGTTTCAAGGAAGCAATTTCAAGGAAGCAGTTTCAGGGAAGCAGTTTCAGGGAAGCAATTTCAGGGAAGCAGTTTCAGGGAAGCAGTTTCAAAGAAGCAATTTCAAGGAAGCAGTTTCAGGAAAGCAGTTTCAGGGAAGCAATTTCAAGGAAGCAGTTTCAAGGAAGCCATTTCAAGGAAGCAATTTCAAGGAAGCAATTTCGGAAGCAGTTTCAGGGAAGCAATTTCAAGGAAGCAATTTCAAGGAAGCAGTTTCAGGGAAGCAGTTTCAGGGAAGCATTTTCAAGGAAGCAGTTTCAAGGAAGCAATTTCAGGGAAGCAGTTTCAGGGAAGCAATTTCAAGGAAGCAGTTTCAAGGAAGCATTTTCAAGGAAGCAATTTCATGGAAGCAGTTTCAGGGAAGCAGTTTCAAGGAAGCAATTTTAAGGAAGCAGTTTCAAGGAAGCAATTTCAAGGAAGCAATTTCAGGGAAGCTATTTCAAGGAAGCAGTTTCAGGGAAGCAATTTCAGGGAAGCAGTTTCAGGGAAGCAGTTTCAGGGAAGCAGTTTCAAGGAAGCAATTTCAAGGAAGCAGTTTCAAGGAAGCAATTTGAAGGAAGCAGTTTCAGGGAAGCAGTTTCAGGGAAGCAGTTTCAGGGAAGCAGTTTCAAGGAAGCAATTTCAGGGAAGCAGTTTCAGGGAAGCAGTTTCAGGGAAGCAGTTTCAGGGAAGCAGTTTCAAGGAAGCAATTTCAAGGAAGCAGTTTCAAGGAAGCAATTTCAAGGAAGCAATTTCAGGGAAGCAATATCAAGGAAGCAGTTTCAGGGAAGCAATTTCAAGGAAGCAGTTTCAGGGAAGCAATTTCTAGGAAGCAATTTCAGGGAAGCAGTTTCAGGGAAGCAGTTTCAGGGAAGCAATTTCAAGGAAGCAGTTTCAGGGAAGCAATTTCAAGGAAGCAGTTTCAGGGAAGCAGTTTCAGGGAAGCAGTTTCAAGGAAGCAATTTCAAGGAAGCAGTTTCAGGGAAGCAGTTTCAGGGAAGCAATTTCAAGGAAGCAATTTCAGGGAAGCAGTTTCAGGGAAGCAGTTTCAGGGAAGCAATTTCAGGGAAGCAGTTTCAGGGAAGCAGTTTCAGGGAAGCAGTTTCAGGGAAGCAATTTCAAGGAAGCAGTTTCAGGGAAGCAGTTTCAGGGAAGCAGTTTCAAGGAAGCAATTTCAAGGAAGCAGTTTCAAGGAAGCAATTTCAAGGAAGCAGTTTCAGGGAAGCAGTTTCAGGGAAGCAGTTTCAAGGAAGCAATTTTAAGGAAGCAGTTTCAAGGAAGCAATTTCAAGGAAGCAATTTCAGGGAAGCAATTTCAAGGAAGCAGTTTCAGGGAAGCAATTTCAGGGAAGCAGTTTCAGGGAAGCAGTTTCAGGGAAGCAGTTTCAAGGAAGCAATTTCAAGGAAGCAGTTTCAAGGAAGCAATTTGAAGGAAGCAGTTTCAGGGAAGCAGTTTCAGGGAAGCAGTTTCAAGGAAGCAATTTAAGGGAAGCAGTTTCAGGGAAGCAGTTTCAGGGAAGCAGTTTCAAGGAAGCAATTTCAAGGAAGCAGTTTCAAGGAAGCAATTTCAAGGAAGCAATTTCAGGGAAGCAATATCAAGGAAGCAGTTTCAGGGAAGCAATTTCAAGGAAGCAGTTTCAGGGAAGCAATTTCTAGGAAGCAATTTCAGGGAAGCAGTTTCAGGGAAGCAGTTTCAGGGAAGCAATTTCAAGGAAGCAGTTTCAGGGAAGCAATTTCAAGGAAGCAGTTTCAGGGAAGCAATTTCTAGGAAGCAATTTCAGGGAAGCAGTTTCAGGGAAGCAGTTTCAGGGAAGCAGTTTCAAGGAAGCAATTTCAAGGAAGCAATTTCAGGGAAGCAACTTCAAGGAAGCAGTTTCAGGGAAGCAATTTCAAGGAAGCAATTTCAGGGAAGCAGTTTCAGGGAAGCAGTTTCAGGGAAGCAATTTCAAGGAAGCAGTTTCAGGGAAGCAATTTCAAGGAAGCAGTTTCAAGGAAGCAATTTCAGGGAAGCAGTTTCAGGGAAGCAGTTTCAGGGAAGCAGTTTCAAGGAAGCAGTTTCAAGGAAGCAATTTCAAGGAAGCAGTTTCAGGGAAGCAGTTTCAAGGAAGCAATTTCAAGGAAGCAGTTTCAAGGAAGCAATTTCAAGGAAGCAGTTTCAGGGAAGCAGTTTCAGGGAAGCCGTTTCAAGGAAGCAATTTCAAGGAAGCAGTTTCAAGGAAGCAATTTCAAGGAAGCAGTTTCAGGGAAGCAATTTCAAGGAAGCAGTTTCAGGGAAGCAATTTCTAGGAAGCAATTTCAGGGAAGCAGTTTCAGGGAAGCAGTTTCAGGGAAGCAATTTCAAGGAAGCAGTTTCAGGGAAGCAATTTCAAGGAAGCAGTTTCAGGGAAGCAGTTTCAGGGAAGCAGTTTCAAGGAAGCAGTTTCAGGGAAGCAGTTTCAAGGAAGCAATTTCAAGGAAGCAGTTTCAGGGAAGCAGTTTCAAGGAAGCAATTTCAAGGAAGCAGTTTCAGGGAAGCAGTTTCAAGGAAGCAATTTCAAGGAAGCAGTTTCAAGGAAGCAATTTCAGGGAAGCAGTTTCAAGGAAGCAATTTCAAGGAAGCAATTTCAAGGAAGCAGTTTCAAGGAAGCAATTTCAAGGAAGCAGTTTCAAGGAAGCAATTTCAGGGAAGCAGTTTCAGGGAAGCAGTTTCAAGGAAGCAATTTCAGGGAAGCAGTTTCAGGGAAGCAGTTTCAAGGAAGCAATTTCAGGGAAGCAGTTTCAGGGAAGCAGCTTCAAGGAAGCAATTTCAGGGAAGCAATTTAAGGGAAGCAGTTTCAAGGAAGCAATTTCAAGGAAGCAATTTCAAGGAAGCAGTTTCAGGGAAGCAGTTTCAAGGAAGCAATTTCAAGGAAGCAATTTCAAGGAAGCAGTTTCATGGAAGCAATTTCAAGGAAGCAATTTCAAGGAAGCAGTTTCAAGGAAGCAATTTCAAGGAAGCAGTTTCAAGGAAGCAGTTTCAAGGAAGCAATTTCAAGGAAGCAGTTTCAAGGAAGCAATTTCAAGGAAGCAATTTCAAGGAAGCAGTTTCAAGGAAGCAATTTCAAGGAAGCAATTTCAAGGAAGCAATTTCAGGGAAGCAGTTTCAAGGAAGCAATTTCAAGGAAGCAGTTTCAAGGAAGCAATTTCAGGGAAGCAGTTTCAAGGAAGCAATTTCAAGGAAGCAATTTCAAGGAAGCAGTTTCAAGGAAGCAATTTCAAGGAAGCAATTTCAGGGAAGCAGCTTCAAGGAAGCAATTTCAGGGAAGCAATTTAAGGGAAGCAGTTTCAAGGAAGCAATTTCAAGGAAGCAATTTCAAGGAAGCAGTTTCAGGGAAGCAGTTTCAAGGAAGCAATTTCAAGGAAGCAGTTTCAGGGAAGCAGTTTCAGGGAAGCAATTTCAAGGAAGCAGTTTCAGGGAAGCAGTTTCAAGGAAGCAGTTTCAGGGAAGCAATTTCAAGGAAGCAGTTTCAGGGAAGCAGTTTCAAAGAAGCGATTTCAAGGAAGCAATTTTAAGGAAGCTGTTTCAGGGAAGCAGTTTCAAGAAAGCAATTTCAAGGAAGCAATTTCAGGGAAGCAGTTTCAGGGAAGCAGTTTCAAGGAAGCAATTTCAAGGAAGCAGATTCAGGGAAGCAGTTTCAGGGAAGCAGTTTCAGGGAAGCAATTTCAGGGAAGCAGTTTCAGGGAAGCAGTTTCAAAGAAGCAATTTCAAGGAAGCAGTTTCAGGAAAGCAGTTTCAGGGAAGCAATTTCAAGGAAGCAGTTTCAAGGAAGCCATTTCAAGGAAGCAATTTCAAGGAAGCAATTTCGGAAGCAGTTTCAGGGAAGCAATTTCAAGGAAGCAATTTCAAGGAAGCAGTTTCAGGGAAGCAGTTTCAGGGAAGCATTTTCAAGGAAGCAGTTTCAAGGAAGCAATTTCAGGGAAGCAGTTTCAGGGAAGCAATTTCAAGGAAGCAGTTTCAAGGAAGCATTTTCAAGGAAGCAATTTCATGGAAGCAGTTTCAGGGAAGCAGTTTCAAGGAAGCAATTTTAAGGAAGCAGTTTCAAGGAAGCAATTTCAAGGAAGCAATTTCAGGGAAGCTATTTCAAGGAAGCAGTTTCAGGGAAGCAATTTCAGGGAAGCAGTTTCAGGGAAGCAGTTTCAGGGAAGCAGTTTCAAGGAAGCAATTTCAAGGAAGCAGTTTCAAGGAAGCAATTTGAAGGAAGCAGTTTCAGGGAAGCAGTTTCAGGGAAGCAGTTTCAGGGAAGCAGTTTCAAGGAAGCAATTTCAGGGAAGCAGTTTCAGGGAAGCAGTTTCAGGGAAGCAGTTTCAGGGAAGCAGTTTCAAGGAAGCAATTTCAAGGAAGCAGTTTCAAGGAAGCAATTTCAAGGAAGCAATTTCAGGGAAGCAATATCAAGGAAGCAGTTTCAGGGAAGCAATTTCAAGGAAGCAGTTTCAGGGAAGCAATTTCTAGGAAGCAATTTCAGGGAAGCAGTTTCAGGGAAGCAGTTTCAGGGAAGCAATTTCAAGGAAGCAGTTTCAGGGAAGCAATTTCAAGGAAGCAGTTTCAGGGAAGCAGTTTCAGGGAAGCAGTTTCAAGGAAGCAATTTCAAGGAAGCAATTTCAAGGAAGCAGTTTCAAGGAAGCAATTTCAAGGAAGCAGTTTCAAGGAAGCAATTTCAGGGAAGCAGTTTCAGGGAAGCAGTTTCAAGGAAGCAATTTCAGGGAAGCAGTTTCAGGGAAGCAGTTTCAAGGAAGCAATTTCAGGGAAGCAGTTTCAGGGAAGCAGCTTCAAGGAAGCAATTTCAGGGAAGCAATTTAAGGGAAGCAGTTTCAAGGAAGCAATTTCAAGGAAGCAATTTCAAGGAAGCAGTTTCAGGGAAGCAGTTTCAAGGAAGCAATTTCAAGGAAGCAATTTCAAGGAAGCAGTTTCATGGAAGCAATTTCAAGGAAGCAATTTCAAGGAAGCAGTTTCAAGGAAGCAATTTCAAGGAAGCAGTTTCAAGGAAGCAGTTTCAAGGAAGCAATTTCAAGGAAGCAGTTTCAAGGAAGCAATTTCAAGGAAGCAATTTCAAGGAAGCAGTTTCAAGGAAGCAATTTCAAGGAAGCAATTTCAGGGAAGCAGTTTCAAGGAAGCAATTTCAAGGAAGCAGTTTCAAGGAAGCAATTTCAGGGAAGCAGTTTCAAGGAAGCAATTTCAAGGAAGCAATTTCAAGGAAGCAGTTTCAAGGAAGCAATTTCAAGGAAGCAATTTCAGGGAAGCAGTTTCAGGGAAGCAGTTTCAAGGAAGCAATTTCAGGGAAGCAGTTTCAGGGAAGCAGTTTCAAGGAAGCAATTTCAGGGAAGCAGTTTCAGGGAAGCAGTTTCAAGGAAGCAATTTCAGGGAAGCAGTTTCAGGGAAGCAGCTTCAAGGAAGCAATTTCAGGGAAGCAATTTAAGGGAAGCAGTTTCAAGGAAGCAATTTCAAGGAAGCAATTTCAAGGAAGCAGTTTCAGGGAAGCAGTTTCAAGGAAGCAATTTCAAGGAAGCAGTTTCAGGGAAGCAGTTTCAGGGAAGCAATTTCAAGGAAGCAGTTTCAGGGAAGCAGTTTCAAGGAAGCAGTTTCAGGGAAGCAATTTCAAGGAAGCAGTTTCAGGGAAGCAGTTTCAAAGAAGCGATTTCAAGGAAGCAATTTTAAGGAAGCTGTTTCAGGGAAGCAGTTTCAAGAAAGCAATTTCAAGGAAGCAATTTCAGGGAAGCAGTTTCAGGGAAGCAGTTTCAAGGAAGCAATTTCAAGGAAGCAGATTCAGGGAAGCAGTTTCAGGGAAGCAGTTTCAGGGAAGCAATTTCAGGGAAGCAGTTTCAGGGAAGCAGTTTCAAAGAAGCAATTTCAAGGAAGCAGTTTCAGGAAAGCAGTTTCAGGGAAGCAATTTCAAGGAAGCAGTTTCAAGGAAGCCATTTCAAGGAAGCAATTTCAAGGAAGCAATTTCGGAAGCAGTTTCAGGGAAGCAATTTCAAGGAAGCAATTTCAAGGAAGCAGTTTCAGGGAAGCAGTTTCAGGGAAGCATTTTCAAGGAAGCAGTTTCAAGGAAGCAATTTCAGGGAAGCAGTTTCAGGGAAGCAATTTCAAGGAAGCAGTTTCAAGGAAGCATTTTCAAGGAAGCAATTTCATGGAAGCAGTTTCAGGGAAGCAGTTTCAAGGAAGCAATTTTAAGGAAGCAGTTTCAAGGAAGCAATTTCAAGGAAGCAATTTCAGGGAAGCTATTTCAAGGAAGCAGTTTCAGGGAAGCAATTTCAGGGAAGCAGTTTCAGGGAAGCAGTTTCAGGGAAGCAGTTTCAAGGAAGCAATTTCAAGGAAGCAGTTTCAAGGAAGCAATTTGAAGGAAGCAGTTTCAGGGAAGCAGTTTCAGGGAAGCAGTTTCAGGGAAGCAGTTTCAAGGAAGCAATTTCAGGGAAGCAGTTTCAGGGAAGCAGTTTCAGGGAAGCAGTTTCAGGGAAGCAGTTTCAAGGAAGCAATTTCAAGGAAGCAGTTTCAAGGAAGCAATTTCAAGGAAGCAATTTCAGGGAAGCAATATCAAGGAAGCAGTTTCAGGGAAGCAATTTCAAGGAAGCAGTTTCAGGGAAGCAATTTCTAGGAAGCAATTTCAGGGAAGCAGTTTCAGGGAAGCAATTTCAGGGAAGCAATTTCAAGGAAGCAGTTTCAGGGAAGCAATTTCAAGGAAGCAGTTTCAGGGAAGCAGTTTCAGGGAAGCAGTTTCAAGGAAGCAATTTCAAGGAAGCAGTTTCAGGGAAGCAGTTTCAGGGAAGCAATTTCAAGGAAGCAATTTCAGGGAAGCAGTTTCAGGGAAGCAATTTCAAGGAAGCAATTTCAGGGAAGCAGTTTCAGGGAAGCAGTTTCAGGGAAGCAATTTCAAGGAAGCAATTTCAAGGAAGCAGTTTCAAGGAAGCAATTTCAAGGAAGCAGTTTCAAGGAAGCAATTTCAGGGAAGCAGTTTCAGGGAAGCAGTTTCAAGGAAGCAATTTCAGGGAAGCAGTTTCAGGGAAGCAGTTTCAAGGAAGCAATTTCAGGGAAGCAGTTTCAGGGAAGCAGCTTCAAGGAAGCAATTTCAGGGAAGCAATTTAAGGGAAGCAGTTTCAAGGAAGCAATTTCAAGGAAGCAATTTCAAGGAAGCAGTTTCAGGGAAGCAGTTTCAAGGAAGCAATTTCAAGGAAGCAATTTCAAGGAAGCAGTTTCATGGAAGCAATTTCAAGGAAGCAATTTCAAGGAAGCAGTTTCAAGGAAGCAATTTCAAGGAAGCAGTTTCAAGGAAGCAGTTTCAAGGAAGCAATTTCAAGGAAGCAGTTTCAAGGAAGCAATTTCAAGGAAGCAATTTCAAGGATGCAGTTTCAAGGAAGCAATTTCAAGGAAGCAATTTCAAGGAAGCAATTTCAGGGAAGCAGTTTCAAGGAAGCAATTTCAAGGAAGCAGTTTCAAGGAAGCAATTTCAGGGAAGCAGTTTCAAGGAAGCAATTTCAAGGAAGCAATTTCAAGGAAGCAGTTTCAAGGAAGCAATTTCAAGGAAGCAATTTCAGGGAAGCAGTTTCAGGGAAGCAGTTTCAAGGAAGCAATTTCAGGGAAGCAGTTTCAGGGAAGCAGTTTCAAGGAAGCAATTTCAGGGAAGCAGTTTCAGGGAAGCAGTTTCAAGGAAGCAATTTCAGGGAAGCAGTTTCAGGGAAGCAGCTTCAAGGAAGCAATTTCAGGGAAGCAATTTAAGGGAAGCAGTTTCAAGGAAGCAATTTCAAGGAAGCAATTTCAAGGAAGCAGTTTCAGGGAAGCAGTTTCAAGGAAGCAATTTCAAGGAAGCAGTTTCAGGGAAGCAGTTTCAGGGAAGCAATTTCAAGGAAGCAGTTTCAGGGAAGCAGTTTCAAGGAAGCAGTTTCAGGGAAGCAATTTCAAGGAAGCAGTTTCAGGGAAGCAGTTTCAAAGAAGCAATTTCAAGGAAGCAATTTTAAGGAAGCTGTTTCAGGGAAGCAGTTTCAAGGAAGCAATTTCAAGGAAGCAGTTTCAAGAAAGCAATTTCAAGGAAGCAATTTCAGGGAAGCAGTTTCAGGGAAGCAGTCTCAAGGAAGCAATTTCAAGGAAGCAGATTCAGGGAAGCAGTTTCAGGGAAGCAGTTTCAGGGAAGCAATTTCAGGGAAGCAGTTTCAGGGAAGCAGTTTCAAAGAAGCAATTTCAAGGAAGCAGTTTCAGGAAAGCAGTTTCAGGGAAGCAATTTCAAGGAAGCAGTTTCAAGGAAGCCATTTCAAGGAAGCAATTTCAAGGAAGCAATTTCGGAAGCAGTTTCAGGGAAGCAATTTCAAGGAAGCAATTTCAAGGAAGCAGTTTCAGGGAAGCAGTTTCAGGGAAGCATTTTCAAGGAAGCAGTTTCAAGGAAGCAATTTCAGGGAAGCAGTTTCAGGGAAGCAATTTCAAGGAAGCAATTTCCAGGAAGCAGTTTCAAGGAAGCATTTTCAAGGAAGCAATTTCATGGAAGCAGTTTCAGGGAAGCAGTTTCAAGGAAGCAATTTTAAGGAAGCAGTTTCAAGGAAGCAATTTCAAGGAAGCAATTTCAGGGAAGCTATTTCAAGGAAGCAGTTTCAGGGAAGCAATTTCAGGGAAGCAGTTTCAGGGAAGCAGTTTCAGGGAAGCAGTTTCAAGGAAGCAATTTCAAGGAAGCAGTTTCAAGGAAGCAATTTGAAGGAAGCAGTTTCAGGGAAGCAGTTTCAGGGAAGCAGTTTCAGGGAAGCAGTTTCAAGGAAGCAATTTCAGGGAAGCAGTTTCAGGGAAGCAGTTTCAGGGAAGCAGTTTCAGGGAAGCAGTTTCAAGGAAGCAATTTCAAGGAAGCAGGTTCAAGGAAGCAATTTCAAGGAAGCAATTTCAGGGAAGCAATATCAAGGAAGCAGTTTCAGGGAAGCAATTTCAAGGAAGCAGTTTCAGGGAAGCAATTTCTAGGAAGCAATTTCAGGGAAGCAGTTTCAGGGAAGCAGTTTCAGGGAAGCAATTTCAAGGAAGCAGTTTCAAGGAAGCAATTTCAAGGAAGCAATTTCAGGGAAGGTATTTCAAGGAAGCCGTTTCAGGGAAGCAATTTCAGGGAAGCAGTTTCAGGGAAGCAGTTTCAGGGAAGCAGTTTCAAGGAAGCAATTTCAAGGAAGCAGTTTCAAGGAAGCAATTTGAAGGAAGCAGTTTCAGGGAAGCAGTTTCAGGGAAGCAGTTTCAGGGAAGCAGTTTCAAGGAAGCAATTTCAGGGAAGCAGTTTCAGGGAAGCAGTTTCAGGGAAGCAGTTTCAGGGAAGCAGTTTCAAGGAAGCAATTTCAAGGAAGCAGTTTCAAGGAAGCAATTTTAAGGAAGCAATTTCAGGGAAGCAATATCAAGGAAGCAGTTTCAGGGAAGCAATTTCAAGGAAGCAGTTTCAGGGAAGCAATTTCTAGGAAGCAATTTCAGGGAAGCAGTTTCAAGGAAGCAATTTCAGGGAAGCAGTTTCAGGGAAGCAGTTTCAAGGAAGCAATTTCAGGGAAGCAGTTTCAGGGAAGCAGTTTCAAGGAAGCAATTTCAGGGAAGCAGTTTCAGGGAAGCAGTTTCAAGGAAGCAATTTCAGGGAAGCAGTTTCAGGGAAGCAGTTTCAAGGAAGCAATTTCAGGGAAGCAGTTTCAGGGAAGCAGCTTCAAGGAAGCAATTTCAGGGAAGCAATTTAAGGGAAGCAGTTTCAAGGAAGCAATTTCAAGGAAGCAATTTCAAGGAAGCAGTTTCAGGGAAGCAGTTTCAGGGAAGCAATTTCAAGGAAGCAGTTTCAGGGAAGCAGTTTCAAGGAAGCAGTTTCAGGGAAGCAATTTCAAGGAAGCAGTTTCAGGGAAGCAGTTTCAAAGAAGCAATTTCAAGGAAGCAATTTTAAGGAAGCTGTTTCAGGGAAGCAGTTTCAAGGAAGCAATTTCAAGGAAGCAGTTTCAAGAAAGCAATTTCAAGGAAGCAATTTCAGGGAAGCAGTTTCAGGGAAGCAGTTTCAAGGAAGCAATTTCAAGGAAGCAGATTCAGGGAAGCAGTTTCAGGGAAGCAGTTTCAGGGAAGCAATTTCAGGGAAGCAGTTTCAGGGAAGCAGTTTCAAAGAAGCAATTTCAAGGAAGCAGTTTCAGGAAAGCAGTTTCAGGGAAGCAATTTCAAGGAAGCAGTTTCAAGGAAGCCATTTCAAGGAAGCAATTTCAAGGAAGCAATTTCGGAAGCAGTTTCAGGGAAGCAATTTCAAGGAAGCAATTTCAAGGAAGCAGTTTCAGGGAAGCAGTTTCAGGGAAGCATTTTCAAGGAAGCAGTTTCAAGGAAGCAATTTCAGGGAAGCAGTTTCAGGGAAGCAATTTCAAGGAAGCAATTTCCAGGAAGCAGTTTCAAGGAAGCATTTTCAAGGAAGCAATTTCATGGAAGCAGTTTCAGGGAAGCAGTTTCAAGGAAGCAATTTTAAGGAAGCAGTTTCAAGGAAGCAATTTCAAGGAAGCAATTTCAGGGAAGCTATTTCAAGGAAGCAGTTTCAGGGAAGCAATTTCAGGGAAGCAGTTTCAGGGAAGCAGTTTCAGGGAAGCAGTTTCAAGGAAGCAATTTCAAGGAAGCAGTTTCAAGGAAGCAATTTGAAGGAAGCAGTTTCAGGGAAGCAGTTTCAGGGAAGCAGTTTCAGGGAAGCAGTTTCAAGGAAGCAATTTCAGGGAAGCAGTTTCAGGGAAGCAGTTTCAGGGAAGCAGTTTCAGGGAAGCAGTTTCAAGGAAGCAATTTCAAGGAAGCAGGTTCAAGGAAGCAATTTCAAGGAAGCAATTTCAGGGAAGCAATATCAAGGAAGCAGTTTCAGGGAAGCAATTTCAAGGAAGCAGTTTCAGGGAAGCAATTTCTAGGAAGCAATTTCAGGGAAGCAGTTTCAGGGAAGCAGTTTCAGGGAAGCAATTTCAAGGAAGCAGTTTCAAGGAAGCAATTTCAAGGAAGCAATTTCAGGGAAGGTATTTCAAGGAAGCCGTTTCAGGGAAGCAATTTCAGGGAAGCAGTTTCAGGGAAGCAGTTTCAGGGAAGCAGTTTCAAGGAAGCAATTTCAAGGAAGCAGTTTCAAGGAAGCAATTTGAAGGAAGCAGTTTCAGGGAAGCAGTTTCAGGGAAGCAGTTTCAGGGAAGCAGTTTCAAGGAAGCAATTTCAGGGAAGCAGTTTCAGGGAAGCAGTTTCAGGGAAGCAGTTTCAGGGAAGCAGTTTCAAGGAAGCAATTTCAAGGAAGCAGTTTCAAGGAAGCAATTTCAAGGAAGCAATTTCAGGGAAGCAATATCAAGGAAGCAGTTTCAGGGAAGCAATTTCAAGGAAGCAGTTTCAGGGAAGCAATTTCTAGGAAGCAATTTCAGGGAAGCAGTTTCAAGGAAGCAATTTCAGGGAAGCAGTTTCAGGGAAGCAGTTTCAAGGAAGCAATTTCAGGGAAGCAGTTTCAGGGAAGCAGTTTCAAGGAAGCAATTTCAGGGAAGCAGTTTCAGGGAAGCAGTTTCAAGGAAGCAATTTCAGGGAAGCAGTTTCAGGGAAGCAGTTTCAAGGAAGCAATTTCAGGGAAGCAGTTTCAGGGAAGCAGCTTCAAGGAAGCAATTTCAGGGAAGCAATTTAAGGGAAGCAGTTTCAAGGAAGCAATTTCAAGGAAGCAATTTCAAGGAAGCAGTTTCAGGGAAGCAGTTTCAAGGAAGCAATTTCAAGGAAGCAGTTTCAGGGAAGCAGTTTCAGGGAAGCAATTTCAAGGAAGCAGTTTCAGGGAAGCAGTTTCAAGGAAGCAGTTTCAGGGAAGCAATTTCAAGGAAGCAGTTTCAGGGAAGCAGTTTCAAAGAAGCAATTTCAAGGAAGCAATTTTAAGGAAGCTGTTTCAGGGAAGCAGTTTCAAGGAAGCAATTTCAAGGAAGCAGTTTCAAGAAAGCAATTTCAAGGAAGCAATTTCAGGGAAGCAGTTTCAGGGAAGCAGTTTCAGGGAAGCAGTTTCAAGGAAGCAATTTCAGGGAAGCAGTTTCAGGGAAGCAGTTTCAGGGAAGCAGTTTCAGGGAAGCAGTTTCAAGGAAGCAATTTCAAGGAAGCAGGTTCAAGGAAGCAATTTCAAGGAAGCAATTTCAGGGAAGCAATATCAAGGAAGCAGTTTCAGGGAAGCAATTTCAAGGAAGCAGTTTCAGGGAAGCAATTTCTAGGAAGCAATTTCAGGGAAGCAGTTTCAGGGAAGCAGTTTCAGGGAAGCAATTTCAAGGAAGCAGTTTCAGGGAAGCAATTTCAAGGAAGCAGTTTCAGGGAAGCAGTTTCAGGGAAGCAGTTTCAAGGAAGCAATTTCAAGGAAGCAGTTTCAGGGAAGCAGTTTCAGGGAAGCAATTTCAAGGAAGCAGTTTCAAGGAAGCAATTTCAAGGAAGCAGTTTCAAGGAAGCAGTTTCAAGGAAGCAATTTCAAGGAAGCAGTTTCAAGGAAGCAATTTCAAGGAAGCAATTTCAAGGAAGCAGTTTCAAGGAAGCAATTTCAAGGAAGCAATTTCAAGGAAGCAATTTCAGGGAAGCAGTTTCAAGGAAGCAATTTCAAGGAAGCAGTTTCAAGGAAGCAATTTCAGGGAAGCAGTTTCAAGGAAGCAATTTCAAGGAAGCAATTTCAAGGAAGCAGTTTCAAGGAAGCAATTTCAAGGAAGCAATTTCAGGGAAGCAGTTTCAGGGAAGCAGTTTCAAGGAAGCAATTTCAGGGAAGCAGTTTCAGGGAAGCAGTTTCAAGGAAGCAATTTCAGGGAAGCAGTTTCAGGGAAGCAGTTTCAAGGAAGCAATTTCAGGGAAGCAGTTTCAGGGAAGCAGCTTCAAGGAAGCAATTTCAGGGAAGCAATTTAAGGGAAGCAGTTTCAAGGAAGCAATTTCAAGGAAGCAATTTCAAGGAAGCAATTTCAAGGAAGCAGTTTCAGGGAAGCAGTTTCAAGGAAGCAATTTCAAGGAAGCAGTTTCAGGGAAGCAGTTTCAGGGAAGCAATTTCAAGGAAGCAGTTTCAGGGAAGCAGTTTCAAGGAAGCAGTTTCAGGGAAGCAATTTCAAGGAAGCAGTTTCAGGGAAGCAGTTTCAAGGAAGCAATTTCAAGGAAGCAGTTTCAAGAAAGCAATTTCAAGGAAGCAATTTCAGGGAAGCAGTTTCAGGGAAGCAGTTTCAAGGAAGCAATTTCAAGGAAGCAGATTCAGGGAAGCAGTTTCAGGGAAGCAGTTTCAGGGAAGCAATTTCAGGGAAGCAGTTTCAGGGAAGCAGTTTCAAAGAAGCAATTTCAAGGAAGCAGTTTCAGGAAAGCAGTTTCAGGGAAGCAATTTCAAGGAAGCAGTTTCAAGGAAGCCATTTCAAGGAAGCAATTTCAAGGAAGCAATTTCGGAAGCAGTTTCAGGGAAGCAATTTCAAGGAAGCAATTTCAAGGAAGCAGTTTCAGGGAAGCAGTTTCAGGGAAGCATTTTCAAGGAAGCAGTTTCAAGGAAGCAATTTCAGGGAAGCAGTTTCAGGGAAGCAATTTCAAGGAAGCAGTTTCAAGGAAGCATTTTCAAGGAAGCAATTTCATGGAAGCAGTTTCAGGGAAGCAGTTTCAAGGAAGCAATTTTAAGGAAGCAGTTTCAAGGAAGCAATTTCAAGGAAGCAATTTCAGGGAAGGTATTTCAAGGAAGCAGTTTCAGGGAAGCAATTTCAGGGAAGCAGTTTCAGGGAAGCAGTTTCAGGGAAGCAGTTTCAAGGAAGCAATTTCAAGGAAGCAGTTTCAAGGAAGCAATTTGAAGGAAGCAGTTTCAGGGAAGCAGTTTCAGGGAAGCAGTTTCAGGGAAGCAGTTTCAAGGAAGCAATTTCAGGGAAGCAGTTTCAGGGAAGCAATTTCAGGGAAGCAGTTTCAGGGAAGCAGCTTCAAGGAAGCAATTTCAGGGAAGCAATTTAAGGGAAGCAGTTTCAAGGAAGCAATTTCAAGGAAGCAATTTCAAGGAAGCAGTTTCAGGGAAGCAGTTTCAAGGAAGCAATTTCAAGGAAGCAGTTTCAGGGAAGCAGTTTCAGGGAAGCAATTTCAAGGAAGCAGTTTCAGGGAAGCAGTTTCAAGGAAGCAGTTTCAGGGAAGCAATTTCAAGGAAGCAGTTTCAGGGAAGCAGTTTCAAAGAAGCAATTTCAAGGAAGCAATTTTAAGGAAGCTGTTTCAGGGAAGCAGTTTCAAGGAAGCAATTTCAAGGAAGCAGTTTCAAGAAAGCAATTTCAAGGAAGCAATTTCAGGGAAGCAGTTTCAGGGAAGCAGTTTCAAGGAAGCAATTTCAAGGAAGCAGATTCAGGGAAGCAGTTTCAGGGAAGCAGTTTCAGGGAAGCAATTTCAGGGAAGCAGTTTCAGGGAAGCAGTTTCAAAGAAGCAATTTCAAGGAAGCAGTTTCAGGAAAGCAGTTTCAGGGAAGCAATTTCAAGGAAGCAGTTTCAAGGAAGCCATTTCAAGGAAGCAATTTCAAGGAAGCAATTTCGGAAGCAGTTTCAGGGAAGCAATTTCAAGGAAGCAATTTCAAGGAAGCAGTTTCAGGGAAGCAGTTTCAGGGAAGCATTTTCAAGGAAGCAGTTTCAAGGAAGCAATTTCAGGGAAGCAGTTTCAGGGAAGCAATTTCAAGGAAGCAGTTTCAAGGAAGCATTTTCAAGGAAGCAATTTCATGGAAGCAGTTTCAGGGAAGCAGTTTCAAGGAAGCAATTTTAAGGAAGCAGTTTCAAGGAAGCAATTTCAAGGAAGCAATTTCAGGGAAGGTATTTCAAGGAAGCAGTTTCAGGGAAGCAATTTCAGGGAAGCAGTTTCAGGGAAGCAGTTTCAGGGAAGCAGTTTCAAGGAAGCAATTTCAAGGAAGCAGTTTCAAGGAAGCAATTTGAAGGAAGCAGTTTCAGGGAAGCAGTTTCAGGGAAGCATTTTCAGGGAAGCAGTTTCAAGGAAGCAATTTCAGGGAAGCAGTTTCAGGGAAGCAGTTTCAGGGAAGCAGTTTCAGGGAAGCAGTTTCAAGGAAGCAATTTCAAGGAAGCAGTTTCAAGGAAGCAATTTCAAGGAAGCAATTTCAGGGAAGCAATATCAAGGAAGCAGTTTCAGGGAAGCAATTTCAAGGAAGCAGTTTCAGGGAAGCAATTTCTAGGAAGCAATTTCAGGGAAGCAGTTTCAGGGAAGCAGTTTCAGGGAAGCAATTTCAAGGAAGCAGTTTCAGGGAAGCAATTTCAAGGAAGCAGTTTCAGGGAAGCAGTTTCAGGGAAGCAGTTTCAAGGAAGCAATTTCAAGGAAGCAGTTTCAGGGAAGCAGTTTCAGGGAAGCAATTTCAAGGAAGCAATTTCAGGGAAGCAGTTTCAGGGAAGCAATTTCAAGGAAGCAATTTCAGGGAAGCAGTTTCAGGGAAGCAGTTTCAGGGAAGCAGTTTCAGGGAAGCAATTTCAAGGAAGCAGTTTCAGGGAAGCAGTTTCAGGGAAGCAGTTTCAAGGAAGCAATTTCAAGGAAGCAGTTTCAAGGAAGCAATTTCAGGGAAGCAGTTTCAGGGAAGCAGTTTCAAGGAAGCAATTTTAAGGAAGCAGTTTCAAGGAAGCAATTTCAAGGAAGCAATTTCAGGGAAGCAATTTCAAGGAAGCAGTTTCAGGGAAGCAATTTCAGGGAAGCAGTTTCAGGGAAGCAGTTTCAGGGAAGCAGTTTCAAGGAAGCAATTTCAAGGAAGCAGTTTCAAGGAAGCAATTTGAAGGAAGCAGTTTCAGGGAAGCAGTTTCAGGGAAGCAGTTTCAAGGAAGCAATTTCAGGGAAGCAGTTTCAGGGAAGCAGTTTCAGGGAAGCAGTTTCAGGGAAGCAGTTTCAAGGAAGCAATTTCAAGGAAGCAGTTTCAAGGAAGCAATTTCAAAGGAAGCAATTTCAGGGAAGCAATATCAAGGAAGCAGTTTCAGGGAAGCAATTTCAAGGAAGCAGTTTCAGGGAAGCAATTTCTAGGAAGCAATTTCAGGGAAGCAGTTTCAGGGAAGCAGTTTCAGGGAAGCAATTTCAAGGAAGCAGTTTCAGGGAAGCAATTTCAAGGAAGCAGTTTCAGGGAAGCAGTTTCAGGGAAGCAGTTTCAAGGAAGCAATTTCAAGGAAGCAGTTTCAGGGAAGCAGTTTCAGGGAAGCAATTTCAAGGAAGCAATTTCAGGGAAGCAATTTCAGGGAAGCAGTTTCAGGGAAGCAATTTCAAGGAAGCAATTTCAGGGAAGCAGTTTCAGGGAAGCAGTTTCAGGGAAGCAGTTTCAGGGAAGCAATTTCAAGGAAGCAGTTTCAGGGAAGCAATTTCAAGGAAGCAGTTTCAGGGAAGCAGTTTCAGGGATGCAGTTTCAAGGAAGCAATTTCAAGGAAGCAGTTTCAAGGAAGCAATTTCAAGGAAGCAGTTTCAGGGAAGCAGTTTCAGGGAAGCAATTTCAAGGAAGCAGTTTCAAGGAAGCAATTTCAGGGAAGCAGTTTCAGGGAAGCAATTTCAAGGAAGCAGTTTCAAGGAAGCAATTTCAAGGAAGCAATTTCAGGGAAGCAGTTTCAGGGAAGCAGTTTCAAGGAAGCAATTTCAAGGAAGCAGTTTCAAGGAAGCAGTTTCAAGGAAGCAATTTCAAGGAAGCAGTTTCAGGGAAGCAGTTTCAGGGAAGCAATTTCAAGGAAGCAGTTTCAGGGAAGCAGTTTCAAGGAAGCAGTTTCAGGGAAGCAATTTCAAGGAAGCAGTTTCAGGGAAGCAGTTTCAAGGAAGCAATTTCAGGGAAGCAGTTTCAAGGAAGCAATTTGAGGGAAGCAATTTCAAGGAAGCAGATTCAGGGAAGCAGTTTCAAGGAAGCAATTTCAAGGAAGCAGTTTCAGGGAAGCAGTTTCAGGGAAGCAATTTCAAGGAAGCAGTTTCAGGGAAGCAGTTTCAAGGAAGCAGTTTCAGGGAAGCAATTTAAAGGAAGCAGTTTCAGGGAAGCAGTTTCAAGGAAGCAATTTCAAGGAAGCAATTTCAAGGAAGCAGTTTCAGGGAAGCAGTTTCAAGGAAGCAATTTCAAGGAAGCAATTTCAAGGAAGCAATTTCAGGGAAGCAGTTTCAGGGAAGCAATTTCAAGGAAGCAGTTTCAAGGAAGCAATTTCAAGGAAGCAATTTCAAGGAAGGAATTTCAAGGAAGCAATTTCAGGGAAGCAGTTTCAGGGAAGCAATTTCAAGGAAGCAGTTTCAAGGAAGCAATTTCAAGGAAGCAATTTCAAAGAAGCAGTTTCAGGGAAGCAGTTTCAAGGAAGCAGATTCAAGAAAGCAATTTCAAGGAAGCAATTTCAGGGAAGCAATTTCAAGGAAGCAATTTCAAGGAAGCAATTTCAGGGAAGCAACTTCAAGGAAGCAGTTTCAGGGAAGCAATTTCAAGGAAGCAATTTCAGGGAAGCAGTTTCAGGGAAGCAGTTTCAGGGAAGCAATTTCAAGGAAGCAGTTTCAGGGAAGCAATTTCAAGGAAGCAGTTTCAAGGAAGCAATTTCAGGGAAGCAGTTTCAGGGAAGCAGTTTCAGGGAAGCAATTTCAAGGAAGCAGTTTCAAGGAAGCAATTTCAAGGAAGCAATTTCAGGGAAGCAGTTTCAAGGAAGCAATTTCAAGGAAGCAGTTTCAAGGAAGCAATTTCAAGGAAGCAGTTTCAGGGAAGCAGTTTCAGGGAAGCAGTTTCAAGGAAGCAATTTCAAGGAAGCAGTTTCAAGGAAGCAATTTCAAGGAAGCAATTTCAGGGAAGCAATTTCAAGGAAGCAGTTTCAGGGAAGCAATTTCAAGGAAGCAGTTTCAGGGAAGCAATTTCTAGGAAGCAATTTCAGGGAAGCAGTTTCAGGGAAGCAGTTTCAGGGAAGCAGTTTCAGGGAAGCAGTTTCAAGGAAGCAATTTCAAGGAAGCAATTTCAGGGAAGCAACTTCAAGGAAGCAGTTTCAGGGAAGCAATTTCAAGGAAGCAATTTCAGGGAAGCAGTTTCAGGGAAGCAGTTTCAGGGAAGCAATTTCAAGGAAGCAGTTTCAGGGAAGCAATTTCAAGGAAGCAGTTTCAAGGAAGCAATTTCAGGGAAGCAGTTTCAGGGAAGCAGTTTCAGGGAAGCAATTTCAAGGAAGCAGTTTCAAGGAAGCAATTTCAAGGAAGCAGTTTCAGGGAAGCAATTTCAAGGAAGCAATTTCAAGGAAGCAGTTTCAAGGAAGCAATTTCAAGGAAGCAGTTTCAGGGAAGCAGTTTCAGGGAAGCAGTTTCAAGGAAGCAATTTCAAGGAAGCAGTTTCAAGGAAGCAATTTCAAGGAAGCAATTTCAGGGAAGCAATTTCAAGGAAGCAATTTCAGGGAAGCAATTTCAAGGAAGCAGTTTCAGGGAAGCAATTTCTAGGAAGCAATTTCAGGGAAGCAGTTTCAGGGAAGCAGTTTCAGGGAAGCAATTTCAAGGAAGCAGTTTCAGGGAAGCAATTTCAAGGAAGCAGTTTCAGGGAAGCAGTTTCAGGGAAGCAGTTTCAAGGAAGCAATTTCAAGGAAGCAGTTTCAGGGAAGCAGTTTCAGGGAAGCAGTTTCAGGGAAGCAATTTCAAGGAAGCAATTTCAGGGAAGCAGTTTCAGGGAAGCAGTTTCAGGGAAGCAATTTCAAGGAAGCAGTTTCAGGGAAGCAATTTCAAGGAAGCAGTTTCAGCGAAGCAGTTTCAGGGAAGCAGTTTCAAGGAAGCAATTTCATGGAAGCAGTTTCAGGGAAGCAATTTCAAGGAAGCAGTTTCAAGGAAGCAGTTTCAGGGAAGCAGTTTCAGGGAAGCAATTTCAAGGAAGCAGTTTCAAGGAAGCAATTTCAGGGAAGCAGTTTCAGGGAAGCAATTTCAAGGAAGCAGTTTCAAGGAAGCAATTTCAAGGAAGCAATTTCAGGGAAGCAGTTTCAGGGAAGCAGTTTCAAGGAAGCAATTTCAAGGAAGCAGTTTCAAGGAAGCAGTTTCAAGGAAGCAATTTCAAGGAAGCAGTTTCAGGGAAGCAGTTTCAGAGAAGCAATTTCAAGGAAGCAGATTCAGGGAAGCAGTTTCAAGGAAGCAGTTTCAGGGAAGCAATTTCAAGGAAGCAGTTTCAGGGAAGCAGTTTCAAGGAAGCAATTTCAGGGAAGCAGTTTCAAGGAAGCAATTTGAGGGAAGCAATTTCAAGGAAGCAGTTTCAGGGAAGCAGTTTCAAGGAAGCAATTTCAAGGAAGCAGTTTCAGGGAAGCAGTTTCAGGGAAGCAATTTCAAGGAAGCAGTTTCAGGGAAGCAGTTTCAAGGAAGCAGTTTCAGGGAAGCAATTTCAAGGAAGCAGTTTCAGGGAAGCAGTTTCAAGGAAGCAATTTCAAGGAAGCAATTTCAAGGAAGCAGTTTCAGGGAAGCAGTTTCAAGGAAGCAATTTCAAGGAAGCAATTTCAAGGAAGCAATTTCAGGGAAGCAGTTTCAGAAAAGAAATTTCAAGGAAGCAGTTTCAAGGAAGCAATTTCAAGGAAGCAATTTCAGTGAAGCAGTTTCAGGGAAGCAATTTCAAGGAAGCAGTTTCAAGGAAGCAATTTCAAGGAAGCAATTTCAAGGAAGCAGTTTCAAGAAAGCAATTACAGGGAAGCAGTTTCAGGGAAGCAGTTTCAAGGAAGCAGTTTCAAGAAAGCAATTACAGGGAAGCAGTTTCAGGGAAGCAGTTTCAAGGAAGCAGTTTCAAGAAAGCAATTTCAGGGAAGCAGTTTCAGGGAAGCAGTTTCAAGGAAGCAATTTCAAGGAAGCAGTTTCAAGGAAGCAATTTCAAGGAAGCAGTTTCAGGGAAGCAGTTTCAGGGAAGCAATTTCAAGGAAGCAGTTTCAAGGAAGCAATTTCAGGGAAGCAGTTTCAGGGAAGCAATTTCAAGGAAGCAGTTTCAAGGAAGCAATTTCAAGGAAGCAATTTCAGGGAAGCAGTTTCAGGGAAGCAATTTCAAGGAAGCAGTTTCAAGGAAGCAATTTCAGGGAAGCAGTTTCAGGGAAGCAATTTCAAGGAAGCAGTTTCAAGGAAGCAATTTCAAGGAAGCAATTTCAGGGAAGCAGTTTCAGGGAAGCAGTTTCAAGGAAGCAATTTCAAGGAAGCAGTTTCAAGGAAGCAGTTTCAAGGAAGCAATTTCAAGGAAGCAGTTTCAGGGAAGCAGTTTCAGAGAAGCAATTTCAAGGAAGCAGTTTCAGGGAAGCAGTTTCAAGGAAGCAGTTTCAGGGAAGCAGTTTCAAGGAAGCAATTTCAGGGAAGCAGTTTCAAGGAAGCAATTTGAGGGAAGCAGTTTCAAGGAAGCAGTTTCAGGGAAGCAATTTCAAGGAAGCAGTTTCAGGGAAGCAGTTTCAAGGAAGCAATTTCAAGGAAGCAATTTCAAGGAAGCAGTTTCAGGGAAGCAGTTTCAAGGAAGCAATTTCAAGGAAGCAATTTCAAGGAAGCAATTTCAGGGAAGCAGTTTCAGAAAAGAAATTTCAAGGAAGCAGTTTCAAGGAAGCAATTTCAAGGAAGCAATTTCAGGGAAGCATTTTCAGGGAAGCAATTTCAAGGAAGCAGTTTCAAGGAAGCAATTTCAAGGAAGCAATTTCAAGGAAGCAGTTTCAGGGAAGCAGTTTCAAGGAAGCAGTTTCAAGAAAGCAATTTCAAGGAAGCAATTTCAGGGAAGCAGTTTCAGGGAAGCAGTTTCAAGGAAGCAATTTCAAGGAAGCAGTTTCAGGGAAGCAGTTTCAGGGGAGCAATTTCAGGGAAGCAGTTTCAAGGAAGCAATTTCAAGGATGCAGTTTCTGGAAAGCAGTTTCGGGGAAGCAGTTTCAGGGAAGCAGTTTCAAGGAAGCAATTTCAAGGAAGCAGTTTCAGGGAAGCAGTTTCAGGGAAGTAGTTTCAGGGAAGCAATTTCAAGGAAGCAATTTCAGGGAAGCAGTTTCAGGGAAGCAGTTTCAGGGAAGCAATTTCAAGGAAGCAGTTTCAGGGAAGCAATTTCAAGGAAGCAGTTTCAGCGAAGCAGTTTCAGGGAAGCAGTTTCAAGGAAGCAATTTCATGGAAGCAGTTTCAGGGAAGCAATTTCAAGGAAGCAGTTTCAAGGAAGCAGTTTCAGGGAAGCAGTTTCAGGGAAGCAATTTCAAGGAAGCAGTTTCAAGGAAGCAATTTCAGGGAAGCAGTTTCAGGGAAGCAATTTCAAGGAAGCAGTTTCAAGGAAGCAATTTCAAGGAAGCAATTTCAGGGAAGCAGTTTCAGGGAAGCAGTTTCAAGGAAGCAATTTCAAGGAAGCAGTTTCAAGGAAGCAGTTTCAAGGAAGCAATTTCAAGGAAGCAGTTTCAGGGAAGCAGTTTCAGAGAAGCAATTTCAAGGAAGCAGATTCAGGGAAGCAGTTTCAAGGAAGCAGTTTCAGGGAAGCAATTTCAAGGAAGCAGTTTCAGGGAAGCAGTTTCAAGGAAGCAATTTCAGGGAAGCAGTTTCAAGGAAGCAATTTGAGGGAAGCAATTTCAAGGAAGCAGTTTCAGGGAAGCAGTTTCAAGGAAGCAATTTCAAGGAAGCAGTTTCAGGGAAGCAGTTTCAGGGAAGCAATTTCAAGGAAGCAGTTTCAGGGAAGCAGTTTCAAGGAAGCAGTTTCAGGGAAGCAATTTCAAGGAAGCAGTTTCAGGGAAGCAGTTTCAAGGAAGCAATTTCAAGGAAGCAATTTCAAGGAAGCAGTTTCAGGGAAGCAGTTTCAAGGAAGCAATTTCAAGGAAGCAATTTCAAGGAAGCAATTTCAGGGAAGCAGTTTCAGAAAAGAAATTTCAAGGAAGCAGTTTCAAGGAAGCAATTTCAAGGAAGCAATTTCAGTGAAGCAGTTTCAGGGAAGCAATTTCAAGGAAGCAGTTTCAAGGAAGCAATTTCAAGGAAGCAATTTCAAGGAAGCAGTTTCAGGGAAGCAGTTTCAAGGAAGCAGTTTCAAGAAAGCAATTACAGGGAAGCAGTTTCAGGGAAGCAGTTTCAAGGAAGCAGTTTCAAGAAAGCAATTTCAGGGAAGCAGTTTCAGGGAAGCAGTTTCAAGGAAGCAATTTCAAGGAAGCAGTTTCAAGGAAGCAATTTCAAGGAAGCAGTTTCAGGGAAGCAGTTTCAGGGAAGCAATTTCAAGGAAGCAGTTTCAAGGAAGCAATTTCAGGGAAGCAGTTTCAGGGAAGCAATTTCAAGGAAGCAGTTTCAAGGAAGCAATTTCAAGGAAGCAATTTCAGGGAAGCAGTTTCAGGGAAGCAGTATCAAGGAAGCAATTTCAAGGAAGCAGTTTCAAGGAAGCAGTTTCAAGGAAGCAATTTCAAGGAAGCAGTTTCAGGGAAGCAGTTTCAGAGAAGCAATTTCAAGGAAGCAGTTTCAGGGAAGCAGTTTCAAGGAAGCAGTTTCAGGGAAGCAGTTTCAAGGAAGCAATTTCAGGGAAGCAGTTTCAAGGAAGCAATTTGAGGGAAGCAATTTCAAGGAAGCAGTTTCAGGGAAGCAGTTTCAAGGAAGCAATTTCAAGGAAGCAGTTTCAGGGAAGCAGTTTCAGGGAAGCAATTTCAAGGAAGCAGTTTCAGGGAAGCAGTTTCAAGGAAGCAGTTTCAGGGAAGCAATTTCAAGGAAGCAGTTTCAGGGAAGCAGTTTCAAGGAAGCAATTTCAAGGAAGCAATTTCAAGGAAGCAGTTTCAGGGAAGCAGTTTCAAGGAAGCAATTTCAAGGAAGCAATTTCAAGGAAGCAATTTCAGGGAAGCAGTTTCAGAAAAGAAATTTCAAGGAAGCAGTTTCAAGGAAGCAATTTCAAGGAAGCAATTTCAGGGAAGCAGTTTCAGGGAAGCAATTTCAAGGAAGCAGTTTCAAGGAAGCAATTTCAAGGAAGCAATTTCAAGGAAGCAGTTTCAGGGAAGCAGTTTCAAGGAAGCAGTTTCAAGAAAGCAATTTCAAGGAAGCAATTTCAGGGAAGCAGTTTCAGGGAAGCAGTTTCAAGGAAGCAATTTCAAGGAAGCAGTTTCAGGGAAGCAGTTTCAGGGGAGCAATTTCAGGGAAGCAGTTTCAAGGAAGCAATTTCAAGGATGCAGTTTCTGGCAAGCAGTTTCAGGGAAGCAATTTCAAGGAAGCAGTTTCAAGGAAGCAATTTCAAGGAAGCATTTTCAAGGAAGCAATTTCAGGGAAGCAGTTTCAGGGAAGCAATTTCAAGGAAGTAGTTTCAAGGAAGCAGTTTCAAGAGAGCAATTTCAAGGAAGCAGTTTCAGGGAAGCATTTCAGGGAAGCAATTTCAAGGAAGCAGTTTCAGGGAAGCAGTTTCAGGGAAGCAATTTCAAGGAAGCAGTTTCAAGGAAGCAATTTCAGGGAAGCAGTTTCAGGGAAGCAATTTCAAGGAAGCAGTTTCAAGGAAGCAATTTCAAGGAAGCAATTTCAGGGAAGCAGTTTCAGGGAAGCAGTTTCAGGGAAGCAGTTTCAAGGAAGCAATTTCAAGGAAGCAGATTCAGGGTAGCAGTTTCAGGGAAGCAGTTTCAGGGAAGCAGTTTCAAGGAAGCAGTTTCAGGGAAGCAGTTTCAAGGAAGCAGTTTCAGGAAAGCAGTTTCAGGGAAGCAATTTCAAGGAAGCAATTTCAAGGAAGCAATTTCAGGGAAACAGTTTCAGGGAAGCAGTTTCAGGGAAGCAGTTTCAAGGAAGCAGTTTCAGGAAAGCAGTTTCAGGGAAGCAATTTCAAGGAAGCAATTTCAAGGAAGCAATTTCAAGGAAGCAATTTCAGGGAAACAGTTTCAGGGAAGCAGTTTCAGGGAAGCAATTTCAAGGAAGCAGTTTCAAGGAAGCAATTTCAAGGAAGCAGTTTCAGGGAAGCAGTTTCAGGGAAGCAGTTTCAGGGAAGCAGTTTCAAGGAAGCAATTTCAAGGAAGCAATTTCAGGGAAGCAACTTCAAGGAAGCAGTTTCAGGGAAGCAATTTCAAGGAAGCAATTTCAGGGAAGCAGTTTCAGGGAAGCAGTTTCAGGGAAGCAATTTCAAGGAAGCAGTTTCAGGGAAGCAATTTCAAGGAAGCAGTTTCAAGGAAGCAATTTCAGGGAAGCAGTTTCAGGGAAGCAGTTTCAGGGAAGCAATTTCAAGGAAGCAGTTTCAAGGAAGCAATTTCAAGGAAGCAATTTCAGGGAAGCAATTTCAGGGAAGCAGTTTCAAGGAAGCAATTTCAAGGAAGCAGTTTCAAGGAAGCAATTTCAAGGAAGCAGTTTCAGGGAAGCAGTTTCAGGGAAGCAATTTCAAGGAAGCAGTTTCAAGGAAGCAATTTCAGGGAAGCAGTTTCAGGGAAGCAATTTCAGGGAAGCAGTTTCAAAGAAGCAATTTCAAGGATGCAATTTCAGGGAAGCAGTTTCAGGGAAGAAGTTTCAAGGAAGCAATTTCAACGAAGCAGTTTCTAGGAAGCAACTTCAAGGAAGCAATTTCAGGGAAGCAATTTCAAGGAAGCAGTTTCAGGGAAGCAGTTACAAGGAAGCAATTTCAAGGAAGCAGTTTCAGGGAAGGAGTTTCAGGGAAGCAATTTCAAGGAAGCAGTTTCAGGGAAGCAGTTTCAAGGAAGCAGTTTCAGGGAAGCAATTTCAAGGAAGCAGTTTCAGGGAAGCAGTTTCAAGGAAGCAATTTCAAGGAAGCAATTTCAAGGAAGCAGTTCCCGGGAAGCAGTTTCAAGGAAGCAATTTCAAGGAAGCAATTTAAAGGAAGCTGTTTCAGGGAAGCAGTTTCAAGGAAGCAGTTTCAAGAAAGCAATTTCAAGGAAGCAATTTCAGGGAAGCAGTTTCAGGGAAGCAGTTTCAAGGAAGCAATTTCAAGGAAGCAGTTTCAAGAAAGCAATTTCAAGGAAGCAATTTCAAGGAAGCAGTTTCAGGGAAGCAGTTTCAAGGAAGCAATTTCAAGGAAGCAGTTTCAAGAAAGCAATTTCAAGGAAGCAATTTCAAGGAAGCAGTTTCAGGGAAGCAGTTTCAAGGAAGCAATTTCAAGGAAGCAGTTTCAGGGAAGCAGTTTCAAGGAAGCAATTTCAAGGAAGCAGATTCAGGGAAGCAGTTTCAGGGAAGCAGTTTCAGGGAAGCAATTTCAGGGAAGCAGTTTCAGCAAAGCAGTTTCAAGGAAGCAATTTCAAGGAAGCAGTTTCAGGAAAGCAGTTTCAGGGAAGCAATTTCAAGGAAGCAGTTTCAAGGAAGCCATTTCAAGGAAGCAATTTCAAGGAAGCAATTTCGGAAGCAGTTTCAGGGAAGCAATTTCAAGGAAGCAATTTCAAGGAAGCAGTTTCAGGGAAGCAGTTTCAGGGAAGCAATTTCAAGGAAGCAGTTTCAAGGAAGCAATTTCAGGGAAGCAGTTTCAGGGAAGCAATTTCAAGGAAGCAGTTTCAAGGAAGCAGTTTCAGGGAAGCAGTTTCAGGGAAGCAGTTTCAAGGAAGCACTTTTAAGGAAGCAGTTTCAAGGAAGCAGTTTCATGGAAGCAATTTCAGGGAAGCAATTTCAAGGAAGCAGTTTCAGGGAAGCAATTTCAGGGAAGCAGTTTCAGGGAAGCAGTTTCAGGGAAGCAGTTTCAAGGAAGCAATTTCAAGGAAGCAGTTTCAAGGAAGCAATTTCAAGGAAGCAGTTTCAGGGAAGCAGTTTCAGGGAAGCAGTTTCAGGGAAGCAGTTTCAAGGAAGCAATTTCAAGGAAGCAATTTCAGGGAAGCAATTTCAAGGAAGCAGTTTCAGGGAAGCAATTTCAAGGAAGCAGTTTCAGGGAAGCAATTTCTAGGAAGCAATTTCAGGGAAGCAGTTTCAGGGAAGCAATTTCAAGGAAGCAGTTTCAGGGAAGCAATTTCAAGGAAGCAGTTTCAAGGAAGCAATTTCAGGGAAGCAGTTTCAGGGAAGCAATTTCAAGGAAGCAGTCTCAAGGAAGCAATTTCAAGGAAGCAATTTCAGGGAAGCAGTTTCAGGGAAGCAGTTTCAAGGAAGCAATTTCAAGGAAGCAGTTTCAAGGAAGCAATTTCAAGGAAGCAATTTCAGGGAAGCAGTTTCAGGGAAGCAATTTCAAGGAAGCAGTTTCAGGGAAGCAGTTTCAGGGAAGCAATTTCAAGGAAGCAGTTTCAAGGAAGCAATTTCAGGGAAGCAGTTTCAGGGAAGCAATTTCAAGGAAGCAGTTTCAAGGAAGCAATTTCAAGGAAGCAATTTCAGGGAAACAGTTTCAGGGAAGCAGTTTCAAGGAAGCAATTTCAAGGAAGCAGTTTCAAGGAAGCAGTTTCAAGGAAGCAATTTCAAGGAAGCAGTTTCAGGGAAGAAGTTTCAGGGAAGCAATTTCAAGGAAGCTGTTTCAGGGAAGCAGTTTAAAGGAAGCAGTTTCAGGGAAGCAATTTCAAGGAAGCAGTTTCAGGGAAGCAGTTTCAGGGAAGCAATTTCAAGGAAGCAGTTTCAAGGAAGCAATTTCAGGGAAGCAATTTCAGGGAAGCAGTTTCAAGGAAGCAATTTCAAGGATGCAATTTCAGGGAAGCAGTTTCAGGGAAGCAGTTTCAAGGAAGCAATTTCAACGAAGCAGTTTCTAGGAAGCAATTTCAAGGAAGCAATTTCAGGGAAGCAATTTCAAGGAAGCAGTTTCAGGGAAGCAGTTACAAGGAAGCAATTTCAAGGAAGCAGTTTCAGGGAAGGAGTTTCAGGGAAGCAATTTCAAGGAAGCAGTTTCAGGGAAGCAGTTTCAAGGAAGCAGTTTCAGGGAAGCAATTTCAAGGAAGCAGTTTCAGGGAAGCAGTTTCAAGGAAGCAATTTCAAGGAAGCAATTTCAAGGAAGCAGTTTCCGGGAAGCAGTTTCAAGGAAGCAATTTCAAGGAAGCAATTTAAGGAAGCTGTCTCAGGGAAGCAGTTTCAAGGAAGCAGTTTCAAGAAACAATTTCAAGGAAGCAATTTCAGGGAAGCAGTTTCAGGGAAGCAGTTTCAAGGAAGCAATTTCAAGGAAGCAGTTTCAAGAAAGCAATTTCAAGGAAGCAATTTCAAGGAAGCAGTTTCAGGGAAGCAGTTTCAAGGAAGCAATTTCAAGGAAGCAGTTTCAAGAAAGCAATTTCAAGGAAGCAATTTCAAGGAAGCAGTTTCAGGGAAGCAGTTACAAGGAAGCAATTTCAAGGAAGCAGTTTCAAGAAAGCAATTTCAAGGAAGCAATTTCAAGGAAGCAGTTTCAGGGAAGCAGTTTCAAGGAAGCAATTTCAAGGAAGCAGTTTCAGGGAAGCAGTTTCAAGGAAGCAATTTCAAGGAAGCAGATTCAGGGAAGCAGTTTCAGGGAAGCAGTTTCAGGGAAGCAATTTCAGGGAAGCAGTTTCAGGGAAGCAGTTTCAAGGAAGCAATTTCAAGGAAGCAGTTTCAGGAAAGCAGTTTCAGGGAAGCAATTTCAAGGAAGCAGTTTCAAGGAAGCCATTTCAAGGAAGCAATTTCAAGGAAGCAATTTCAAGGAAGCAGTTTCAGGGAAGCAGTTTCAGGGAAGCAATTTCAAGGAAGCAATTTCAAGGAAGCAATTTCAGGGAAGCAGTTTCAGGGAAGCAAATTCAAGGAAGCAGTTTCAAGGAAGCAATTTCAGGGAAGCAGTTTCAGGGAAGCAGTTTCAAGGAAGCACTTTTAAGGAAGCAGTTTCAAGGAAGCAGTTTCATGGAAGCAATTTCAGGGAAGCAATTTCAAGGAAGCAGTTTCAGGGAAGCAATTTCAGGGAAGCAGTTTCAGGGAAGTAGTTTCAGGGAAGCAGTTTCAAGGAAGCAATTTCAAGGAAGCAGTTTCAAGGAAGCAATTTCAAGGAAGCAGTTTCAGGGAAGCAGTTTCAAGGAAGCAATTTCAAGGAAGCAATTTCAGGGAAGCAATTTCAAGGAAGCAGTTTCAGGGAAGCAATTTCAAGGAAGCAGTTTCAGGGAAGCAATTTCTAGGAAGCAATTTCAGGGAAGCAGTTTCAGGGAAGCAGTTTCAGGGAAGCAATTTCAAGGAAGCAGTTTCAGGGAAGCAATTTCAAGGAAGCAGTTTCAAGGAAGCAATTTCAGGGAAGCAGTTTCAGGGAAGCAATTTCAAGGAAGCAGTCTCAAGGAAGCAATTTCAAGGAAGCAATTTCAGGGAAGCAGTTTCAGGGAAGCAGTTTCAAGGAAGCAACTTCAAGGAAGCAGTTTCAAGGAAGCAATTTCAGGGAAGCAGTTTCAGGGAAGCAATTTCAAGGAAGCAGTCTCAAGAAAGCAATTTCAAGGAAGCAATTTCAGGGAAGCAGTTTCAGGGAAGCAATTTCAGGGAAGCAATTTCAAGGAAGCAATTTCAGGGAAGCAGTTTCAGGGAAGCAATTTCAAGGAAGCAGTTTCAAGGAAGCAATTTCAAGGAAGCAATTTCAGGGAAGCAGTTTCAGGGAAGCAGTTTCAAGGAAGCAATTTCAAGGAAGCAGTTTCAAGGAAGCAGTTTCAAGGAAGCAATTTCAAGGAAGCAGTTTCAGGGAAGAAGTTTCAGCGAAGCAATTTCAAGGAAGCTGTTTCAGGGAAGCAGTTTCAAGGAAGCAGTTTCAGGGAAGCAATTTCAAGGAAGCAGTTTCAGGGAAGCAGTTTCAAGGAAGCAATTTCAGGGAAGCAGTTTCAAGGAAGCAATTTGAGGGAAGCAATTTTAAGGAAGCAGTTTCAGGGAAACTGTTTCAAGGAAGCAATTTCAAGGAAGCAGTTTCAGGGAAGCAATTTCAAGGAAGCAGTTTCGGGGAAGCAGTTTCAAGGAAGCAGTTTCAGGGAAGCAATTTCAAGGAAGCAGTTTCAGGGAAGCAGTTTCAAGGAAGCAATTTCAAGGAAGCAATTTCAAGGAAGCAGTTTCAGGGAAGCAGTTTCAAGGAAGCAATTTCAAGGAAGCAATTTCAAGGAAGCAATTTCAAGGAAGCAATTTCAGGGAAGCAGTTTCAGGGAAGCAGTTTCAAGGAAGCAATTTCAAGGAAGCAGTTTCAGGGAAGCAATTTCAAGGAAGCAATTTCAGGGAAGCAGTTTCAGGGAAGCAGTTTCAAGGAAGCAATTTCAAGGAAGCAGTTTCAGGGAAGCAGTTTCAGGGAAGCAATTTCAGGGAAGCAGTTTCAAGGAAGCAATTTCAAGGAAGCAGTTTCAGGAAAGCAGTTTTCAGGGAAGCAATTTCAAGGAAGCAGTTTCAAGGAAGCAATTTCAAGGAAGCAATTTCAGGGAAGCAATTTCAAGGAAGCAGTTTCAGGGAAGCAGTTTCAAGGAAGCAATTTCAAGGAAGCAATTTCAAGGAAGCAGTTTCAGGGAAGCAATTTCAAGGAAGCAGTTTCAGGGAAGCAGTTTCAAGGAAGCAATTTCAAGGAAGCAATTTCAAGGAAGCAGTTTCCGGGAAGCAGTTTCAAGGAAGCAATTTCAAGGAAGCAATTTAAGGAAGCTGTCTCAGGGAAGCAGTTTCAAGGAAGCAGTTTCAAGAAACAATTTCAAGGAAGCAATTTCAGGGAAGCAGTTTCAGGGAAGCAGTTTCAAGGAAGCAATTTCAAGGAAGCAGTTTCAAGAAAGCAATTTCAAGGAAGCAATTTCAAGGAAGCAGTTTCAGGGAAGCAGTTTCAAGGAAGCAATTTCAAGGAAGCAGTTTCAAGAAAGCAATTTCAAGGAAGCAATTTCAAGGAAGCAGTTTCAGGGAAGCAGTTACAAGGAAGCAATTTCAAGGAAGCAGTTTCAAGAAAGCAATTTCAAGGAAGCAATTTCAAGGAAGCAGTTTCAGGGAAGCAGTTTCAAGGAAGCAATTTCAAGGAAGCAGTTTCAGGGAAGCAGTTTCAAGGAAGCAATTTCAAGGAAGCAGATTCAGGGAAGCAGTTTCAGGGAAGCAGTTTCAGGGAAGCAATTTCAGGGAAGCAGTTTCAGGGAAGCAGTTTCAAGGAAGCAATTTCAAGGAAGCAGTTTCAGGAAAGCAGTTTCAGGGAAGCAATTTCAAGGAAGCAGTTTCAAGGAAGCCATTTCAAGGAAGCAATTTCAAGGAAGCAATTTCAAGGAAGCAGTTTCAGGGAAGCAGTTTCAGGGAAGCAATTTCAAGGAAGCAATTTCAAGGAAGCAATTTCAGGGAAGCAGTTTCAGGGAAGCAAATTCAAGGAAGCAGTTTCAAGGAAGCAATTTCAGGGAAGCAGTTTCAGGGAAGCAGTTTCAAGGAAGCACTTTTAAGGAAGCAGTTTCAAGGAAGCAGTTTCATGGAAGCAATTTCAGGGAAGCAATTTCAAGGAAGCAGTTTCAGGGAAGCAATTTCAGGGAAGCAGTTTCAGGGAAGCAGTTTCAGGGAAGCAGTTTCAAGGAAGCAATTTCAAGGAAGCAGTTTCAAGGAAGCAATTTCAAGGAAGCAGTTTCAGGGAAGCAGTTTCAAGGAAGCAATTTCAAGGAAGCAATTTCAGGGAAGCAATTTCAAGGAAGCAGTTTCAGGGAAGCAATTTCAAGGAAGCAGTTTCAGGGAAGCAATTTCTAGGAAGCAATTTCAGGGAAGCAGTTTCAGGGAAGCAGTTTCAGGGAAGCAATTTCAAGGAAGCAGTTTCAGGGAAGCAATTTCAAGGAAGCAGTTTCAAGGAAGCAATTTCAGGGAAGCAGTTTCAGGGAAGCAATTTCAAGGAAGCAGTCTCAAGGAAGCAATTTCAAGGAAGCAATTTCAGGGAAGCAGTTTCAGGGAAGCAGTTTCAAGGAAGCAACTTCAAGGAAGCAGTTTCAAGGAAGCAATTTCAGGGAAGCAGTTTCAGGGAAGCAATTTCAAGGAAGCAGTCTCAAGAAAGCAATTTCAAGGAAGCAATTTCAGGGAAGCAGTTTCAGGGAAGCAATTTCAGGGAAGCAATTTCAAGGAAGCAATTTCAGGGAAGCAGTTTCAGGGAAGCAATTTCAAGGAAGCAGTTTCAAGGAAGCAATTTCAAGGAAGCAATTTCAGGGAAGCAGTTTCAGGGAAGCAGTTTCAAGGAAGCAATTTCAAGGAAGCAGTTTCAAGGAAGCAGTTTCAAGGAAGCAATTTCAAGGAAGCAGTTTCAGGGAAGAAGTTTCAGCGAAGCAATTTCAAGGAAGCTGTTTCAGGGAAGCAGTTTCAAGGAAGCAGTTTCAGGGAAGCAATTTCAAGGAAGCAGTTTCAGGGAAGCAGTTTCAAGGAAGCAATTTCAGGGAAGCAGTTTCAAGGAAGCAATTTGAGGGAAGCAATTTTAAGGAAGCAGTTTCAGGGAAACTGTTTCAAGGAAGCAATTTCAAGGAAGCAGTTTCAGGGAAGCAATTTCAAGGAAGCAGTTTCGGGGAAGCAGTTTCAAGGAAGCAGTTTCAGGGAAGCAATTTCAAGGAAGCAGTTTCAGGGAAGCAGTTTCAAGGAAGCAATTTCAAGGAAGCAATTTCAAGGAAGCAGTTTCAGGGAAGCAGTTTCAAGGAAGCAATTTCAAGGAAGCAATTTCAAGGAAGCAATTTCAAGGAAGCAATTTCAGGGAAGCAGTTTCAGGGAAGCAGTTTCAAGGAAGCAATTTCAAGGAAGCAGTTTCAGGGAAGCAATTTCAAGGAAGCAATTTCAGGGAAGCAGTTTCAGGGAAGCAGTTTCAAGGAAGCAATTTCAAGGAAGCAGTTTCAGGGAAGCAGTTTCAGGGAAGCAATTTCAGGGAAGCAGTTTCAAGGAAGCAATTTCAAGGAAGCAGTTTCAGGAAAGCAGTTTTCAGGGAAGCAATTTCAAGGAAGCAGTTTCAAGGAAGCAATTTCAAGGAAGCATTTTCAAGGAAGCAATTTCAGGGAAGCAGTTTCAGGGAAGCAGTTTCAGGGAAGCAATTTCAAGGAAGTAGTTTCAAGGAAGCAGTTTCAAGGGAGCAATTTCAAGGAAGCAGTTTCAGGGAAGCAGTTTCAGGGAAGCAATTTCAAGGAAGCAATTTCAAGGAAGCAGTTTCAGGGAAGCAGTTTCAGGGAAGCAATTTCAAGGAAGCAGTTTCAAGGAAGCAATTTCAGGGAAGCAGTTTCAGGGAAGCAATTTCAAGGAAGCAGTTTCAAGGAAGCAATTTCAAGGAAGCAATTTCAGGGAAGCAGTTTCAGGGAAGCAGTTTCAGGGAAGCCGTTTCAGGGAAGCAGTTTCAAGGAAGCAATTTCAAGGAAGCAGATTCAGGGAAGCAGTTTCAGGGAAGCAGTTTCAGGGAAGCAATTTCAGGGAAGCAATTTCAGGGAAGCAGTTTCAAGGAAGCAATTTCAAGGAAGCAGTTTCAGGAAAGCAGTTTCAGGGAAGCAATTTCAAGGAAGCAGTTTCAGGGAAGCAATTTCAAGGAAGAAGTTTCAAGGAAGCAATTTCAGGGAAGCAGTTTCAGGGAAGCAATTTCAAGGAAGCAGTTTCAAGGAAGCAATTTCAAGGAAGCAATTTCAGGGAAGCAGTTTCAGGGAAGCAGTTTCAAGGAAGCAATTTCAAGGAAGCAGTTTCAAGGAAGCAATTTCAAGGAAGCAGTCTCAGGGAAGCAGTTTCAGGGATGCAATTTCAAGGAAGCAGTTTCAAGGAAGCAATTTCAGGGAAGCAGTTTCAGGGAAGCAATTTCAAGGAAGCAGTTTCAAGGAAGCAATTTCAAGGAAGCAGTTTCAAGGAAGCAGTTTCAAGGAAGCAATTTCAAGGAAGCAGTTTCAGGGAAGCAGTTTCAGGGAAGCATTTTCAAGGAAGCAGTTTCAGGGAAGCAGTTTCAAGGAAGCAGTTTCAGGGAAGCAATTTCAAGGAAGCAGTTTCAAGGAAGCAGTTTCAAGGAAGCAATTTCAAGGAAGCAGTTTCAGGGAAGCAGTTTCAGGGAAGCATTTTCAAGGAAGCAGTTTCAGGGAAGCAGTTTCAAGGAAGCAGTTTCAGGGAAGCAATTTCAAGGAAGCAGTTTCAGGGAAGCAGTTTCAAGGAAGCAATTTCAGGGAAGCAGTTTCAAGGAAGCAATTTGAGGGAAGCAATTTCAAGGAAGCAGTTTCAGGGAAGCAGCTTCAAGGAAGCAATTTCAAGGAGGCAATTTCAAGGAAGCAGTTTCAGGGAAGCAGTTTCAAGGAAGCAGTTTCAGGGAAGCAATTTCAAGGAAGCAGTTTCAGGGAAGCAGTTTCAAGGAAGCAATTTCAAGGAAGCAATTTCAAGGAAGCAGTTTCAGGGAAGCAGTTTCAAGGAAGCAATTTCAAGGAAGCAGTTTCAGGGAAGCAGTTTCAAGGAAGCAGTTTCAAGAAAGCAATTTCAAGGAAGCAATTTCAGGGAAGCAGTTTCAGGGAAGCAATTTCTAGGAAGCAATTTCAAGGAAGCAATTTCAAGGAAGTAGTTTCAAGGAAGCAGTTTCAAGGGAGCAATTTCTAGGAAGCAGTTTCAGGGAAGCAGTTTCAGGGAAGCAATTTCAAGGAAGCAATTTCAAGGAAGCAGTTTCAGGGAAGCAGTTTCAGGGAAGCAATTTCAAGGAAGCAGTTTCAAGGAAGCAATTTCAGGGAAACAGTTTCAGGGAAGCAGTTTCAGGGAAGCAATTTCAAGGAAGCAGTTTCAAGGAAGCCATTTCAAGGAAGCAATTTCAATGAAGCAATTTCGGAAGCAGTTTCAGGGAAGCAATTTCAAGGAAGCAATTTCAAGGAAGCAGTTTCAGGGAAGCAGTTTCAGGGAAGCAATTTCAAGGAAGCAGTTTCAAGGAAGCAATATCAGGGAAGCAGTTTCAGGGAAGCAATTTCAAGAAAGCAGTTTCAAGGAAGCAATTTCAAGGAAGCAATTCCAGGGAAGCAGTTTCAGGGAAGCAGTTTCAAGGAAGCAATTTTAAGGAAGCAGTTTCAAGGAAGCAATTTCAAGGAAGCAATTCCAGGGAAGCAGTTTCAGGGAAGCAGTTTCAAGGAAGCAATTTTAAGGAAGCAGTTTCAAGGAAGCAATTTCAAGGAAGCAATTTCAGGGAAGCAGTTTCAGGGAAGCAGTTTCAGGGAAGCAGTTTCAAGGAAGCAATTTCAAGGAAGCAGTTTCAAGGAAGCAATTTCAAGGAAGCAGTTTCAGGGAAGCAGTTTCAGGGAAGCAGTTTCAGGGAAGCAGTTTCAAGGAAGCAATTTCAAGGAAGCAGTTTCAAGGAAGCAATTTCAAGGAAGCAATTTCAGGGAAGCAATTTCAAGGAAGCAGTTTCAGGGAAGCAATTTCAAGGAAGCAGTTTCAAGGAAGCAATTTCAAGGAAGCAATTTCAGGGAAGCAGTTTCAAGGAAGCAGTTTCAAGGAAGCAATTTCAAGGAAGCAGTTTCAAGGAAGCAATTTCAGGGAAGCAGTTTCAGGGAAGCAATTTCAAGGAAGCAGTTTCAAGGAAGCAATTTCAAGGAAGCAATTTCAGGGAAGCAGTTTCAGGGAAGCAGTTTCAGGGAAGCAGTTTCAAGGAAGCAATTTCAAGGAAGCAATTTAAGGAAGCTGTCTCAGGGAAGCAGTTTCAAGGAAGCAGTTTCAAGAAAGCAATTTCAAGGAAGCAATTTCAGGGAAGCAGTTTCAGGGAAGCAGTTTCAAGGAAGCAATTTCAAGGAAGCAGTTTCAAGAAAGCAATTTCAAGGAAGCAATTTCAAGGAAGCAGTTTCAGGGAAGCAGTTTCAAGGAAGCAATTTCAAGGAAGCAGTTTCAAGAAAGCAATTTCAAGGAAGCAATTTCAAGGAAGCAGTTTCAGGGAAGCAGTTTCAAGGAAGCAATTTCAAGGAAGCAGTTTCAGGGAAGCAGTTACAAGGAAGCAATTTCAAGGAAGCAGTTTCAAGAAAGCAATTTCAAGGAAGCAATTTCAAGGAAGCAGTTTCAGGGAAGCAGTTTCAAGGAAGCAATTTCAAGGAAGCAGTTTCAGGGAAGCAGTTTCAAGGAAGCAATTTCAAGGAAGCAGATTCAGGGAAGCAGTTTCAGGGAAGCAGTTTCAGGGAAGCAATTTCAGGGAAGCAGTTTCAGGGAAGCAGTTTCAAGGAAGCAATTTCAAGGAAGCAGTTTCAGGAAAGCAGTTTCAGGGAAGCAATTTCAAGGAAGCAGTTTCAAGGAAGCAGTTTCAGGGAAGCAGTTTCAGGGAAGCAATTTCAAGGAAGCAATTTCAAGGAAGCAATTTCAGGGAAGCAGTTTCAGGGAAGCAAATTCAAGGAAGCAGTTTCAAGGAAGCAATTTCAGGGAAGCAGTTTCAGGGAAGCAGTTTCAAGGAAGCACTTTTAAGGAAGCAGTTTCAAGGAAGCAGTTTCATGGAAGCAATTTCAGGGAAGCAATTTCAAGGAAGCAGTTTCAGGGAAGCAATTTCAGGGAAGCAGTTTCAGGGAAGCAGTTTCAGGGAAGCAGTTTCAAGGAAGCAATTTCAAGGAAGCAGTTTCAAGGAAGCAATTTCAAGGAAGCAGTTTCAGGGAAGCAGTTTCAAGGAAGCAATTTCAAGGAAGCAATTTCAGGGAAGCAATTTCAAGGAAGCAGTTTCAGGGAAGCAATTTCAAGGAAGCAGTTTCAGGGAAGCAATTTCTAGGAAGCAATTTCAGGGAAGCAGTTTCAGGGAAGCAGTTTCAGGGAAGCAATTTCAAGGAAGCAGTTTCAGGGAAGCAATTTCAAGGAAGCAGTTTCAAGGAAGCAATTTCAGGGAAGCAGTTTCAGGGAAGCAATTTCAAGGAAGCAGTCTCAAGGAAGCAATTTCAAGGAAGCAATTTCAGGGAAGCAGTTTCAGGGAAGCAGTTTCAAGGAAGCAACTTCAAGGAAGCAGTTTCAAGGAAGCAATTTCAGGGAAGCAGTTTCAGGGAAGCAATTTCAAGGAAGCAGTCTCAAGAAAGCAATTTCAAGGAAGCAATTTCAGGGAAGCAGTTTCAGGGAAGCAATTTCAGGGAAGCAATTTCAAGGAAGCAATTTCAGGGAAGCAGTTTCAGGGAAGCAATTTCAAGGAAGCAGTTTCAAGGAAGCAATTTCAAGGAAGCAATTTCAGGGAAGCAGTTTCAGGGAAGCAGTTTCAAGGAAGCAATTTCAAGGAAGCAGTTTCAAGGAAGCAGTTTCAAGGAAGCAATTTCAAGGAAGCAGTTTCAGGGAAGAAGTTTCAGCGAAGCAATTTCAAGGAAGCTGTTTCAGGGAAGCAGTTTCAAGGAAGCAGTTTCAGGGAAGCAATTTCAAGGAAGCAGTTTCAGGGAAGCAGTTTCAAGGAAGCAATTTCAGGGAAGCAGTTTCAGGGAAGCAATTTCAAGGAAGCAGTCTCAAGAAAGCAATTTCAAGGAAGCAATTTCAGGGAAGCAGTTTCAGGGAAGCAATTTCAGGGAAGCAATTTCAAGGAAGCAATTTCAGGGAAGCAGTTTCAGGGAAGCAATTTCAAGGAAGCAGTTTCAAGGAAGCAATTTCAAGGAAGCAATTTCAGGGAAGCAGTTTCAGGGAAGCAGTTTCAAGGAAGCAATTTCAAGGAAGCAGTTTCAAGGAAGCAGTTTCAAGGAAGCAATTTCAAGGAAGCAGTTTCAGGGAAGAAGTTTCAGCGAAGCAATTTCAAGGAAGCTGTTTCAGGGAAGCAGTTTCAAGGAAGCAGTTTCAGGGAAGCAATTTCAAGGAAGCAGTTTCAGGGAAGCAGTTTCAAGGAAGCAATTTCAGGGAAGCAGTTTCAAGGAAGCAATTTGAGGGAAGCAATTTCAAGGAAGCAGTTTCAGGGAAACTGTTTCAAGGAAGCAATTTCAAGGAAGCAGTTTCAGGGAAGCAATTTCAAGGAAGCAGTTTCGGGGAAGCAGTTTCAAGGAAGCAGTTTCAGGGAAGCAATTTCAAGGAAGCAGTTTCAGGGAAGCAGTTTCAAGGAAGCAATTTCAAGGAAGCAATTTCAAGGAAGCAGTTTCAGGGAAGCAGTTTCAAGGAAGCAATTTCAAGGAAGCAATTTCAAGGAAGCAATTTCAGGGAAGCAGTTTCAGGGAAGCAGTTTCAAGGAAGCAATTTCAAGGAAGCAGTTTCAGGGAAGCAATTTCAAGGAAGCAATTTCAGGGAAGCAGTTTCAGGGAAGCAGTTTCAAGGAAGCAATTTCAAGGAAGCAGTTTCAGGGAAGCAGTTTCAGGGAAGCAATTTCAGGGAAGCAGTTTCAAGGAAGCAATTTCAAGGAAGCAGTTTCAGGAAAGCAGTTTTCAGGGAAGCAATTTCAAGGAAGCAGTTTCAAGGAAGCAATTTCAAGGAAGCATTTTCAAGGAAGCAATTTCAGGGAAGCAGTTTCAGGGAAGCAGTTTCAGGGAAGCAATTTCAAGGAAGTAGTTTCAAGGAAGCAGTTTCAAGGGAGCAATTTCAAGGAAGCAGTTTCAGGGAAGCAGTTTCAGGGAAGCAATTTCAAGGAAGCAATTTCAAGGAAGCAGTTTCAGGGAAGCAGTTTCAGGGAAGCAATTTCAAGGAAGCAGTTTCAAGGAAGCAATTTCAGGGAAGCAGTTTCAGGGAAGCAATTTCAAGGAAGCAGTTTCAAGGAAGCAATTTCAAGGAAGCAATTTCAGGGAAGCAGTTTCAGGGAAGCAGTTTCAGGGAAGCCGTTTCAGGGAAGCAGTTTCAAGGAAGCAATTTCAAGGAAGCAGATTCAGGGAAGCAGTTTCAGGGAAGCAGTTTCAGGGAAGCAATTTCAGGGAAGCAGTTTCAGGGAAGCAGTTTCAAGGAAGCAATTTCAAGGAAGCAGTTTCAGGGAAGCAGTTTCAGGGAAGCATTTTCAAGGAAGCAGTTTCAGGGAAGCAGTTTCAAGGAAGCAGTTTCAGGGAAGCAATTTCAAGGAAGCAGTTTCAGGGAAGCAGTTTCAAGGAAGCAATTTCAGGGAACCAGTTTCAAGGAAGCAATTTGAGGGAAGCAATTTCAAGGAAGCAGTTTCAGGGAAGCAGCTTCAAGGAAGCAATTTCAAGGAAGCAGTTTCAGGGAAGCAGTTTCAGGGAAGCAATTTCAAGGAAGCAGTTTCAGGGAAGCAGTTTCAAGGAAGCAGTTTCAGGGAAGCAATTTCAAGGAAGCAGTTTCAGGGAAGCAGTTTCAAGGAAGCAATTTCAAGGAAGCAATTTCAAGGAAGCAGTTTCAGGGAAGCAGTTTCAAGGAAGCAATTTCAAGGAAGCAGTTTCAGGGAAGCAGTTTCAAGGAAGCAGTTTCAAGAAAGCAATTTCAAGGAAGCAATTTCAGGGAAGCAGTTTCAGGGAAGCAATTTCTAGGAAGCAATTTCAAGGAAGCAATTTCAAGGAAGTAGTTTCAAGGAAGCAGTTTCAAGGGAGCAATTTCTAGGAAGCAGTTTCAGGGAAGCAGTTTCAGGGAAGCAATTTCAAGGAAGCAATTTCAAGGAAGCAGTTTCAGGGAAGCAGTTTCAGGGAAGCAATTTCAAGGAAGCAGTTTCAAGGAAGTAATTTCAGGGAAACAGTTTCAGGGAAGCAGTTTCAGGGAAGCAATTTCAAGGAAGCAGTTTCAAGGAAGCCATTTCAAGGAAGCAATTTCAATGAAGCAATTTCGGAAGCAGTTTCAGGGAAGCAATTTCAAGGAAGCAATTTCAAGGAAGCAGTTTCAGGGAAGCAGTTTCAGGGAAGCAATTTCAAGGAAGCAGTTTCAAGGAAGCAATATCAGGGAAGCAGTTTCAGGGAAGCAATTTCAAGAAAGCAGTTTCAAGGAAGCAATTTCAAGGAAGCAATTCCAGGGAAGCAGTTTCAGGGAAGCAGTTTCAAGGAAGCAATTTTAAGGAAGCAGTTTCAAGGAAGCAATTTCAAGGAAGCAATTCCAGGGAAGCAGTTTCAGGGAAGCAGTTTCAAGGAAGCAATTTTAAGGAAGCAGTTTCAAGGAAGCAATTTCAAAGAAGCAATTTCAGGGAAGCAGTTTCAGGGAAGCAGTTTCAGGGAAGCAGTTTCAAGGAAGCAATTTCAAGGAAGCAGTTTCAAGGAAGCAATTTCAAGGAAGCAGTTTCAGGGAAGCAGTTTCAGGGAAGCAGTTTCAGGGAAGCAGTTTCAAGGAAGCAATTTCAAGGAAGCAGTTTCAAGGAAGCAATTTCAAGGAAGCAATTTCAGGGAAGCAATTTCAAGGAAGCAGTTTCAGGGAAGCAATTTCAAGGATGCAGTTTCAAGGAAGCAATTTCAAGGAAGCAATTTCAGGGAAGCAGTTTCAGGGAAGCAGTTTCAAGGAAGCAGTTTCAAGGAAGCAATTTCAAGGAAGCAGTTTCAAGGAAGCAATTTCAGGGAAGCAGTTTCAGGGAAGCAATTTCAAGGAAGCAGTTTCAAGGAAGCAATTTCAAGGAAGCAATTTCAGGGAAGCAGTTTCAGGGAAGCAGTTTCAAGGAAGCAATTTCAAGGAAGCAGTTTCAAGGAAGCAGTTTCAAGGAAGCAATTTCAAGGAAGCAGTTTCAGGGAAGCAGTTTCAGGGAAGCAATTTCAAGGAAGCAGTTTCAGGGAAGCAGTTTCAAGGAAGCAGTTTCAGGGAAGCAATTTCAAGGAAGCAGTTTCAGGGAAGCAGTTTCAAGGAAGCAATTTCAGGGAAGCAGTTTCAAGGAAGCAATTTGAGGGAAGCAATTTCAAGGAAGCAGTTTCAGGGAAGCAGCTTCAAGGAAGCAATTTCAAGGAAGCAGTTTCAGGGAAGCAGTTTCAGGGAAGCAATTTCAAGGAAGCAGTTTCAGGGAAGCAGTTTCAAGGAAGCAGTTTCAGGGAAGCAATTTCAAGGAAGCAGTTTCAGGGAAGCAGTTTCAAGGAAGCAATTTCAAGGAACCAATTTCAAGGAAGCAGTTTCAGGGAAGCAGTTTCAAGGAAGCAATTTCAAGGAAGCAGGTTCAGGGAAGCAATTTCAAGGAAGCAGTTTCAAGGAAGCAATTTCAAGGAAGCAATTTCAGCGAAGCAGTTTCAGGGAAGCAGTTTCAAGGAAGCAATTTCAAGGAAGCAGTTTCAAGGAAGCAATTTCAAGGAAGCAATTTCAGGGAAGCAATTTCAAGGAAGCAGTTTCAGGGAAGCAATTTCAGGGAAGCAGTTTCAGGGAAGCAGTTTCAGGGAAGCAGTTTCAAGGAAGCAGTTTCAGGGAAGCAGTTTCAAGGAAGCAGTTTCAACGAAGCAATTTCAAAGAAGCAATTTCAGGGAAGCAGTTTCAGGGAAGCAATTTCAAGGAAGTAATTTCAAGGAAGCAATTTCAGGGAAGCAGTTTCAGGGAAGCAGTTTCAGGGAAGCAGTTTCAGGGAAGCAATTTCAAGGAAGCAATTTCAGGGAAGCAGTTTCAGGGAAGCAGTTTCAGGGAAGCAATTTCAAGGAAGCAATTTCAAGGAAGCAGTTTCAAGGAAGCAATTTCAAGGAAGCAGTTTCAGGGAAGCAGTTTCAGGGAAGCAGTTTGAGGGAAGCAGTTTCAGGGAAGCAGTTTCAGGGAAGCAATTTCAAGGAAGCAGTTTCAAGGAAGCAATTTCAGGGAAGCAGTTTCAGGGAAGCAGTTTCAGGGAAGCAGTTTCAAGGAAGCAATTTCAAGGAAGCAGTTTCAGGAAAGCAGTTTCAGGGAAGCAATTTCAAGGAAGCAGTTTCAAGGAAGCAGTTTCAGGGAAGCAGTTTCAAGGAAGCAATTTCAAGGAAGCAGTTTCAGGAAAGCAGTTTCAGGGAAGCAATTTCAAGGAAGCAGTTTCAGGGAAGCAATTTCAAGGAAGAAGTTTCAAGGAAGCAATTTCAGGGAAGCAGTTTCAGGGAAGCAATTTCAAGGAAGCAGTTTAAAGGAAGCAATTTCAAGGAAGCAATTTCAGGGAAGCAGTTTCAGGGAAGCAGTTTCAAGGAAGCAATTTCAAGGAAGCAGTTTCAAGGAAGCAATTTCAAGGAAGCAGTCTCAGGGAAGCAGTTTCAGGGATGCAATTTCAAGGAAGCAGTTTCAAGGAAGCAATTTCAGGGAAGCAGTTTCAGGGAAGCAATTTCAAGGAAGCAGTTTCAAGGAAGCAATTTCAAGGAAGCAATTTCAGGGAAGCAGTTTCAGGGAAGCAGTTTCAAGGAAGCAATTTCAAGGAAGCAGTTTCAAGGAAGCAGTTTCAAGGAAGCAATTTCAAGGAAGCAGTTTCAGGGAAGCAGTTTCAGGGAAGCATTTTCAAGGAAGCAGTTTCAGGGAAGCAGTTTCAAGGAAGCAGTTTCAGGGAAGCAATTTCAAGGAAGCAGTTTCAGGGAAGCAGTTTCAAGGAAGCAATTTCAGGGAAGCAGTTTCAAGGAAGCAATTTGAGGGAAGCAATTTCAAGGAAGCAGTTTCAGGGAAGCAGCTTCAAGGAAGCAATTTCAAGGAAGCAGTTTCAGGGAAGCAGTTTCAGGGAAGCAATTTCAAGGAAGCAGTTTCAGGGAAGCAGTTTCAAGGAAGCAGTTTCAGGGAAGCAATTTCAAGGAAGCAGTTTCAGGGAAGCAGTTTCAAGGAAGCAATTTCAAGGAAGCAATTTCAAGGAAGCAGTTTCAGGGAAGCAGTTTCAAGGAAGCAATTTCAAGGAAGCAGTTTCAGGGAAGCAGTTTCAAGGAAGCAGTTTCAAGAAAGCAATTTCAAGGAAGCAATTTCAGGGAAGCAGTTTCAGGGAAGCAATTTCTAGGAAGCAATTTCAAGGAAGCAATTTCAAGGAAGTAGTTTCAAGGAAGCAGTTTCAAGGGAGCAATTTCTAGGAAGCAGTTTCAGGGAAGCAGTTTCAGGGAAGCAATTTCAAGGAAGCAATTTCAAGGAAGCAGTTTCAGGGAAGCAGTTTCAGGGAAGCAATTTCAAGGAAGCAGTTTCAAGGAAGCAATTTCAGGGAAACAGTTTCAGGGAAGCAGTTTCAGGGAAGCAATTTCAAGGAAGCAGTTTCAAGGAAGCCATTTCAAGGAAGCAATTTCAATGAAGCAATTTCGGAAGCAGTTTCAGGGAAGCAATTTCAAGGAAGCAATTTCAAGGAAGCAGTTTCAGGGAAGCAGTTTCAGGGAAGCAATTTCAAGGAAGCAGTTTCAAGGAAGCAATATCAGGGAAGCAGTTTCAGGGAAGCAATTTCAAGAAAGCAGTTTCAAGGAAGCAATTTCAAGGAAGCAATTCCAGGGAAGCAGTTTCAGGGAAGCAGTTTCAAGGAAGCAATTTTAAGGAAGCAGTTTCAAGGAAGCAATTTCAAGGAAGCAATTCCAGGGAAGCAGTTTCAGGGAAGCAGTTTCAAGGAAGCAATTTTAAGGAAGCAGTTTCAAGGAAGCAATTTCAAGGAAGCAATTTCAGGGAAGCAGTTTCAGGGAAGCAGTTTCAGGGAAGCAGTTTCAAGGAAGCAATTTCAAGGAAGCAGTTTCAAGGAAGCAATTTCAAGGAAGCAGTTTCAGGGAAGCAGTTTCAGGGAAGCAGTTTCAGGGAAGCAGTTTCAAGGAAGCAATTTCAAGGAAGCAGTTTCAAGGAAGCAATTTCAAGGAAGCAATTTCAGGGAAGCAATTTCAAGGAAGCAGTTTCAGGGAAGCAATTTCAAGGAAGCAGTTTCAAGGAAGCAATTTCAAGGAAGCAATTTCAGGGAAGCAGTTTCAGGGAAGCAGTTTCAAGGAAGCAGTTTCAAGGAAGCAATTTCAAGGAAGCAGTTTCAAGGAAGCAATTTCAGGGAAGCAGTTTCAGGGAAGCAATTTCAAGGAAGCAGTTTCAAGGAAGCAATTTCAAGGAAGCAATTTCAGGGAAGCAGTTTCAGGGAAGCAGTTTCAAGGAAGCAATTTCAAGGAAGCAGTTTCAAGGAAGCAGTTTCAAGGAAGCAATTTCAAGGAAGCAGTTTCAGGGAAGCAGTTTCAGGGAAGCAATTTCAAGGAAGCAGTTTCAGGGAAGCAGTTTCAAGGAAGCAGTTTCAGGGAAGCAATTTCAAGGAAGCAGTTTCAGGGAAGCAGTTTCAAGGAAGCAATTTCAGGGAAGCAGTTTCAAGGAAGCAATTTGAGGGAAGCAATTTCAAGGAAGCAGTTTCAGGGAAGCAGCTTCAAGGAAGCAATTTCAAGGAAGCAGTTTCAGGGAAGCAGTTTCAGGGAAGCAATTTCAAGGAAGCAGTTTCAGGGAAGCAGTTTCAAGGAAGCAGTTTCAGGGAAGCAATTTCAAGGAAGCAGTTTCAGGGAAGCAGTTTCAAGGAAGCAATTTCAAGGAACCAATTTCAAGGAAGCAGTTTCAGGGAAGCAGTTTCAAGGAAGCAATTTCAAGGAAGCAGGTTCAGGGAAGCAATTTCAAGGAAGCAGTTTCAAGGAAGCAATTTCAAGGAAGCAATTTCAGCGAAGCAGTTTCAGGGAAGCAGTTTCAAGGAAGCAATTTCAAGGAAGCAGTTTCAAGGAAGCAATTTCAAGGAAGCAATTTCAGGGAAGCAATTTCAAGGAAGCAGTTTCAGGGAAGCAATTTCAGGGAAGCAGTTTCAGGGAAGCAGTTTCAGGGAAGCAGTTTCAAGGAAGCAGTTTCAGGGAAGCAGTTTCAAGGAAGCAGTTTCAACGAAGCAATTTCAAAGAAGCAATTTCAGGGAAGCAGTTTCAGGGAAGCAATTTCAAGGAAGTAATTTCAAGGAAGCAATTTCAGGGAAGCAGTTTCAGGGAAGCAGTTTCAGGGAAGCAGTTTCAGGGAAGCAATTTCAAGGAAGCAATTTCAGGGAAGCAGTTTCAGGGAAGCAGTTTCAGGGAAGCAATTTCAAGGAAGCAATTTCAAGGAAGCAGTTTCAAGGAAGCAATTTCAAGGAAGCAGTTTCAGGGAAGCAGTTTCAGGGAAGCAGTTTGAGGGAAGCAGTTTCAGGGAAGCAGTTTCAGGGAAGCAATTTCAAGGAAGCAGTTTCAAGGAAGCAATTTCAGGGAAGCAGTTTCAGGGAAGCAGTTTCAGGGAAGCAGTTTCAGGGAAGCAGTTTCAAGGAAGCAATTTCAAGGAAGCAGTTTCAGGAAAGCAGTTTCAGGGAAGCAATTTCAAGGAAGCAGTTTCAAGGAAGCAATTTCAAGGAAGCAATTTCAAGGAAGCAATTTCAGGGAAGCAGTTTCAGGGAAGCAGTTTCAGGGAAGCAGTTTCAAGGAAGCAGTTTCAAGGAAGCAGTTTCAGGGAAGCAATTTCAGGGACGCAATTTCAGGGAAGCAGTTTCAAGGAAACAGTTTCAAGGAAGCAGTTTCAAGGAAGCAATTTCAAGGAAGCAGTTTCAGGAAAGCAATTTCAAGGAAGCAGTTTCAAGGAAGCAGTTTCAGGGAAGCAATTTCAGGGAAGCAATTTCAGGGAAGCAGTTTCTAGGAAACAGTTTAAAGGAAGCAATTTCAGGGAAGCAGTTTCAAGGAAACAGTTTCAAGGAAGCAATTTCAGGGAAGCAGTTTCAAGGAAGCAGTTTCAGGGAAGCAGTTTCAGGGAAGCAGTTTCAAGGAAGCAATTTCAAGGAAGCAATTTCAGGGAAGCAATTTCAAGGATGCATTTTCAAGGAAGCAATTTCAAGGAAGCAGTTTCAAGGAAGCAGTTTCAAGGAAGCAGTTTCAAGGAAGCAGTTTCAAGGAAGCAGTTTCAGGGAAGCAATTTCAGGGAAGCAATTTCAGGGAAGCAGTTTCAAGGAAACAGTTTCAAGGAAGCAGTTTCAAGGAAGCAATTTCAAGGAAGCAGTTTCAGGGAAGCAATTTCAAGGAAGCAGTTTCAAGGAAGCAGTTTCAGGGAAGCAATTTCAGGGAAGCAATTTCAGGGAAGCAGTTTCAAGGAAACAGTTTAAAGGAAGCAGTTTCAAGGAAGCAATTTCAGGGAAGCAGTTTCAAGGAAACAGTTTCAAGGAAGCAATTTCAGGGACGCAGTTTCAAGGAAGCCGTTTCAGGGAAGCAGTTTCAGGGAAGCAGTTTCAAGGAAGCAATTTCAAGGAAGCAATTTCAGGGAAGCAATTTCAAGGATGCATTTTCAAGGAAGCAATTTCAAGGAAGCAGTTTCAAGGAAGCAGTTTCAAGGAAGCAGTTTCAGGGAAGCAGTTTCAGGGAAGCAGTTTCAAGGAAGCAGTTTCAGGGAAGCAATTTCAAGGAAGCAATTTCAGGGAAGCAATTTCAGGGAAGCAATTTCAGGGAAGCAGTTTCAGGGAAGCAGTTTCAGGGAAGCAGTTTCAGGGAAGCAATTTCAGGGAAGCAATTTCAGGGAAGCAATTTCAAGGAAGCAATTTCAAGGAAGCAATTTCAGGGATTCATTTTCAGGGAAGCAGTTTCAGGGAAGCAGTTTCAGGGAATCATTTTCAGGGAAGCAGTTTCAGGGAAGCAGTTTGAGGGAAGCAATTTCAGGGAAGCAGTTTCAGGGAAGCAATTTCAAGGAAGCAGTTTCAGGGAAGCAATTTCAAGGAAGCAGTTTCAAGGAAGCAGTTTCAAGGAAGCAGTTTCAGGGAAGCAATTTCAAGGAAGCAATTTCAGGGAAGCAATTTCAGGGAAGCAATTTCAGGGAAGCAATTTCAGGGATTCATTTTCAGGGAAGCAGTTTCAGGGAATCATTTTCAGGGAAGCAGTTTCAAGGAAACAGTTTCAAGGAAGCAGTTTCAAGGAAGCAGTTTCAAGGAAGCAGTTTCAGGGAAGCAATTTCAAGGAAGCAGTTTCAGGGAAGCAATTTCAAGGAAGCAGTTTCAGGGAAGCAATTTCAAGGAAGCAGTTTCAGGGAAGCAATTTCAAGGAAGCAATTTCAGGGAAGCAATTTCAGGGAAGCAATTTCAGGGAAGCAGTTTCAAGGAAGCAGTTTCAAGGAAGCAGTTTCAGGGAAGCAGTTTCAGGGAAGCAATTTCAGGGAAGCATTTTCAGGGAAGCAGTTTCAAGGAAGCAGTTTCAAGGAAGCAGTTTCAGGGAAGCAATTTCAGGGAAGCATTTTCAGGGAAGCAGTTTCAGGGAAGCAATTTCAGGGAAGCAGTTTCTGGGAAGCAGTTTCAAGGAAGCAGTTTCAGGGAAGCAATTTCAGGGAAGCAATTTCAGGGAAGCAATTTCAGGGAAGCAGTTTCAAGGAAGCAGTTTCAGGGAAGCAATTTCAGGGAAGCAATTTCAGGGAAGCAGTTTCAGGGAAGCAATTTCAGGGAAGCAGTTTCAAGGAAGCAGTTTCAAGGAAGCAGTTTCAGGGAAGCAGTTTCAAGGAAGCAATTTCAAGGAAGCAATTTCAGGCAAGCAGTTTCAAGGAAACAGTTTCAAGGAAGCAGTTTCAGGGAAGCAATTTCAGGGAAGCAATTTCAGGGAAGCAGTTTCAAGGAAACAGTTTCAAGGAAGCAGTTTCAAGGAAGCAATTTCAAGGAAGCAGTTTCAGGGAAGCAATTTCAAGGAAGCAGTTTCAAGGAAGCAGTTTCAGGGAAGCAATTTCAGGGAAGCAATTTCAGGGAAGCAGTTTCAAGGAAACAGTTTAAAGGAAGCAGTTTCAAGGAAGCAATTTCAGGGAAGCAGTTTCAAGGAAACAGTTTCAAGGAAGCAATTTCAGGGAAGCAGTTTCAAGGAAGCAGTTTCAGGGAAGCAATTTCAGGGAAGCAGTTTCAGGGAAGCAATTTCAAGGAAGCATTTTCAGGGAAGCAGTCTCCTGGAAGCAGTTTCAAGGAAGCAATTTCAAGGAAGCAATTTCAGGGAAGCAATTTCAAGGATGCATTTTCAAGGAAGCAATTTCAAGGAAGCAGTTTCAAGGAAGCAGTTTCAAGGAAGCAGTTTCAGGGAAGCAGTTTCAAGGAAGCAGTTTCAAGGAAGCAGTTTCAAGGAAGCAGTTTCAGGGAAGCAATTTCAGGGAAGCAATTTCAGGGAAGCAATTTCAGGGAAGCAGTTTCAAGGAAGCAGTTTCAGGGAAGCAGTTTCAGGGAAGCAATTTCAGGGAAGCAATTTCAGGGAAGCAATTTCAAGGAAGCAATTTCAAGGAAGCAATTTCAGGGATTCATTTTCAGGGAAGCAGTTTCAGGGAAGCAGTTTCAGGGAAGCAGTTTCAGGGAAGCAAATTCAGGGAAGCAGTTTCAGGGAAGCAATTTCAGGGAAGCAGTTTCAGGGAAGCAATTTCAGGGAAGCAGTTTCAAGGAAACAGTTTCAAGGAAGCAGTTTCAAGGAAGCAGTTTCAAGGAAGCAGTTTCAGGGAAGCAATTTCAAGGAAGCAATTTCAGGGAAGCAATTTCAGGGAAGCAGTTTCAAGGAAGCAGTTTCAGGGAAGCAATTTCAAGGAAGCAGTTTCAGGGAAGCAATTTCAAGGAAGCAGTTTCAAGGAAGCAGTTTCAAGGAAGCAGTTTCAGGGAAGCAATTTCAGGGAAGCAATTTCAGGGAAGCAATTTCAGGGAAGCAGTTTCAAGGAAGCAGTTTCAAGGAAGCAGTTTCAGGGAAGCAGTTTCAAGGAAGCAGTTTCAAGGAAGCAATTTCAAGGAAGCAATTTAAGGGAAGCAGTTTCAAGGAAGCAGTTTCAGGGAAGCAATTTCAGGGAAGCAGTTTCAGGGAAGCAGTTTCAGGGAAGCAATTTCAGGGAAGCAGTTTCAAGGAAGCAGTTTCAAGGAAGCAGTTTCAGGGAAGCAATTTCAGGGAAGCAATTTCAGGGAAGCAGTTTCAAGAAAGCAGTTTCAGGGAAGCAGTTTCAAGGAAGCAGTTTCAGGGAAGCAATTTCAAGGAAGCAATTTCAGGGAAGCAGTTTCAGGGAAGCAATTTCAGGGAAGCAGTTTCAAGGAAGCAGTTTCAAGGAAGCAGTTTCAGGGAAGCAATTTCAGGGAAGCAATTTCAGGGAAGCAGTTTCAAGGAAACAGTTTCAAGGAAGCTGTTTCAAGGAAGCAATTTCAAGGAAGCAGTTTCAGGGAAGCAATTTCAAGGAAGCAGTTTCAGGGAAGCAATTTCAGGGAAGCAATTTCAGGGAAGCAGTTTCAAGGAAACAGTTTCAAGGAAGCAATTTCAGGGAAGCAGTTTCAAGGAAGCAGTTTCAGGGAAGCAGTTTCAGGGAAGCAGTTTCAAGGAAGCAATTTCAAGGAAGCAATTTCAGGGAAGCAATTTCAAGGATGCATTTTCAAGGAAGCAATTTCAAGGAAGCAGTTTCAAGGAAGCAGTTTCAAGGAAGCAGTTTCAAGGAAGCAGTTTCAGGGAAGCAGTTTCAAGGAAGCAGTTTCAGGGAAGCAATTTCAGGGAAGCAATTTCAGGGAAGCAATTTCAGGGAAGCAGTTTCAGGGAAGCAGTTTCAGGGAAGCAATTTCAGGGAAGCAATTTAAGGGAAGCAATTTCAAGGAAGCAATTTCAAGGAGGCAATTTCAGGGATTCATTTTCAGGGAAGCAATTTCAGGGAAGCAGTTTCAGGGAATCATTTTCAGGGAAGCAGTTTCAGGGAAGCAGTTTCAGGGAAGCAATTTCAGGGAAGCAGTTTCAGGGAAGCAATTTCAGGGAAGCAGTTTCAGGGAAGCAATTTCAAGGAAGCAGTTTCAGGGAAGCAATTTCAAGGAAGCAGTTTCAAGGAAGCAGTTTCAAGGAAGCAGTTTCAGGGAAGCAATTTCAAGGAAGCAATTTCAGGGAAGCAATTTCAGGGAAGCAATTTCAGGGATTCATTTTCAGGGAAGCAGTTTCAGGGAATCATTTTCAGGGAAGCAGTTTCAAGGAAACAGTTTCAAGGAAGCAGTTTCAAGCAAGCAGTTTCAAGGAAGCAGTTTCAGGGAAGCAATTTCAAGGAAGCAATTTCAGGGAAGCAATTTCAGGGAAGCAGTTTCAAGGAAGCAGTTTCAGGGAAGCAATTTCGAGGAAGCAGTTTCAGGGAAGCAATTTCAAGGAAGCAGTTTCAAGGAAGCAGTTTCAGGGAAGCAGTTTCAGGGAAGCAATTTCAAGGAAGCAATTTCAGGGAAGCAATTTCAGGGAAGCAATTTCAGGGAAGCAATTTCAGGGAAGCAGTTTCAAGGAAGCAGTTTCAGGGAAGCAGTTTCAGGGAAGCAATTTCAGGGAAGCATTTTCAGGGAAGCAGTTTCAAGGAAGCAGTTTCAAGGAAGCAGTTTCAGGGAAGCAATTTCAGGGAAGCATTTTCAGGGAAGCAGTTTCAGGGAAGCAATTTCAGGGAAGCAGTTTCAGGGAAGCAGTTTCAAGGAAGCAGTTTCAGGGAAGCAATTTCAGGGAAGCAATTTCAGGGAAGCAGTTTCAAGGAAGCAGTTTCAGGGAAGCAATTTCAGGGAAGCAATTTCAGGGAAGCAGTTTCAGGGAAGCAATTTCAGGGAAGCAGTTTCAAGGAAGCAGTTTCAAGGAAGCAGTTTCAGGGAAGCAATTTCAGGGAAGCAATTTCAGGGAAGCAGTTTCAAGAAAGCAGTTTCAGGGAAGCAGTTTCAAGGAAGCAGTTTCAAGGAAGCAGTTTCAGGGAAGCAATTTCAAGGAAGCAATTTCAGGGAAGCAGTTTCAGGGAAGCAATTTCAGGGAAGCAGTTTCAAGGAAGCAGTTTCAAGGAAGCAGTTTCAGGGAAGCAATTTCAGGGAAGCAATTTCAGGGTAGCAGTTTCAAGGAAACAGTTTCAAGGAAGCAGTTTCAAGAAAGCAATTTCAAGGAAGCAGTTTCAGGGAAGCAATTTCAAGGAAGCAGTTTCAAGGAAGCAGTTTCAGGGAAGCAATTTCAGGGAAGCAATTTCAGGGAAGCAGTTTCAAGGAAACAGTTTAAAGGAAGCAGTTTCAAGGAAGCAATTTCAGGGAACCAGTTTCAAGGAAACAGTTTCAAGGAAGCAATTTCAGGGAAGCAGTTTCAAGGAAGCAATTTCAAGGAAGCAGTTTCAGGGAAGCAATTTCAGGGAAGCAGTTTCAGGGAAGCAATTTCAAGGAAGCATTTTCAGGGAAGCAGTTTCCTGGAAGCAGTTTCAAGGAAGCAATTTCAAGGAAGCAATTTCAGGGAAGCAATTTCAAGGATGCATTTTCAGGGAAGCAGTTTCCTGGAAGCAGTTTCAAGGAAGCAGTTTCAGGGAAGCAATTACAGGGAAGCAGTTTCAGGGAAGCAATTTCAAGGAAGCATTTTCAGGGAAGCAGTTTCCTGGAAGCAGTTTCAAGGAAGCAATTTCAAGGAAGCAATTTCAGGGAAGCAGTTTCCTGGAAGCAGTTCCAAGGACGCAGTTTCAGGGAAGCAGTTTCAGGGAAGCAGTTTCAGGGAAGGAATTTCAAGGAAGCAGTTTCAGGGAAGCAGTTTCAGGGAATCAGTTTCAAGGAAGCAGTTTCAAGGAAGCAGTTTCAGGGAAGCAATTTCAAGGAAGCAATTTCAGGGAAGCAATTTCAGGGAAGCAGTTTCAAGGAAGCAGTTTCAGGGAAGCAATTTCAAGGAAGCAGTTTCAGGGAAGCAATTTCAAGGAAGCAGTTTCAAGGAAGCAATTTCAGGGAAGCAATTTCAGGGAAGCAGTTTCAAGGAAGCAGTTTCAGGGAAGCAATTTCAGGGAAGCAATTTCAGGGAAGCAGTTTCAAGGAAGCAGTTTCAAGGAAGCAGTTTCAGGAAAGCAGTTTCAAGGAAGCAGTTTCAAGGAAGCAATTTCAAGGAAGCAATTTAAGGGAAGCAGTTTCAAGGAAGCAGTTTCAAGGAAGCAGTTTCAGGGAAGCAATTTCAGGGAAGCAGTTTCAAGAAAGCAGTTTCAGGGAAGCCGTTTCAAGGAAGCAATTTCAAGGAAGCAATTTCAGGGAAGCAGTTTCAGGGAAGCAATTTCAGGGAAGCAGTTTCAGGGAAGCAATTTCAGGGAAGCAGTTTCAAGAAAGCAGTTTCAGGGAAGCAGTTTCAAGGAAGCAATTTCAAGGAACCAATTTCAAGGAAGCAGTTTCAGGGAAGCAGTTTCAAGGAAGCAATTTCAAGGAAGCAGGTTCAGGGAAGCAATTTCAAGGAAGCAGTTTCAAGGAAGCAATTTCAAGGAAGCAATTTCAGCGAAGCAGTTTCAGGGAAGCAGTTTCAAGGAAGCAATTTCAAGGAAGCAGTTTCAAGGAAGCAATTTCAAGGAAGCAATTTCAGGGAAGCAATTTCAAGGAAGCAGTTTCAGGGAAGCAATTTCAGGGAAGCAGTTTCAGGGAAGCAGTTTCAGGGAAGCAGTTTCAAGGAAGCAGTTTCAGGGAAGCAGTTTCAAGGAAGCAGTTTCAACGAAGCAATTTCAAAGAAGCAATTTCAGGGAAGCAGTTTCAGGGAAGCAATTTCAAGGAAGTAATTTCAAGGAAGCAATTTCAGGGAAGCAGTTTCAGGGAAGCAGTTTCAGGGAAGCAGTTTCAGGGAAGCAATTTCAAGGAAGCAATTTCAGGGAAGCAGTTTCAGGGAAGCAGTTTCAGGGAAGCAATTTCAAGGAAGCAATTTCAAGGAAGCAGTTTCAAGGAAGCAATTTCAAGGAAGCAGTTTCAGGGAAGCAGTTTCAGGGAAGCAGTTTGAGGGAAGCAGTTTCAGGGAAGCAGTTTCAGGGAAGCAATTTCAAGGAAGCAGTTTCAAGGAAGCAATTTCAGGGAAGCAGTTTCAGGGAAGCAGTTTCAGGGAAGCAGTTTCAGGGAAGCAGTTTCAAGGAAGCAATTTCAAGGAAGCAGTTTCAGGAAAGCAGTTTCAGGGAAGCAATTTCAAGGAAGCAGTTTCAAGGAAGCAATTTCAAGGAAGCAATTTCAAGGAAGCAATTTCAGGGAAGCAGTTTCAGGGAAGCAGTTTCAGGGAAGCAGTTTCAAGGAAGCAGTTTCAAGGAAGCAGTTTCAGGGAAGCAATTTCAGGGACGCAATTTCAGGGAAGCAGTTTCAAGGAAACAGTTTCAAGGAAGCAGTTTCAAGGAAGCAATTTCAAGGAAGCAGTTTCAGGAAAGCAATTTCAAGGAAGCAGTTTCAAGGAAGCAGTTTCAGGGAAGCAATTTCAGGGAAGCAATTTCAGGGAAGCAGTTTCTAGGAAACAGTTTAAAGGAAGCAATTTCAGGGAAGCAGTTTCAAGGAAACAGTTTCAAGGAAGCAATTTCAGGGAAGCAGTTTCAAGGAAGCAGTTTCAGGGAAGCAGTTTCAGGGAAGCAGTTTCAAGGAAGCAATTTCAAGGAAGCAATTTCAGGGAAGCAATTTCAAGGATGCATTTTCAAGGAAGCAATTTCAAGGAAGCAGTTTCAAGGAAGCAGTTTCAAGGAAGCAGTTTCAAGGAAGCAGTTTCAGGGAAGCAATTTCAGGGAAGCAATTTCAGGGAAGCAGTTTCAAGGAAACAGTTTCAAGGAAGCAGTTTCAAGGAAGCAATTTCAAGGAAGCAGTTTCAGGGAAGCAATTTCAAGGAAGCAGTTTCAAGGAAGCAGTTTCAGGGAAGCAATTTCAGGGAAGCAATTTCAGGGAAGCAGTTTCAAGGAAACAGTTTAAAGGAAGCAGTTTCAAGGAAGCAATTTCAGGGAAGCAGTTTCAAGGAAACAGTTTCAAGGAAGCAATTTCAGGGACGCAGTTTCAAGGAAGCCGTTTCAGGGAAGCAGTTTCAGGGAAGCAGTTTCAAGGAAGCAATTTCAAGGAAGCAATTTCAGGGAAGCAATTTCAAGGATGCATTTTCAAGGAAGCAATTTCAAGGAAGCAGTTTCAAGGAAGCAGTTTCAAGGAAGCAGTTTCAGGGAAGCAGTTTCAGGGAAGCAGTTTCAAGGAAGCAGTTTCAGGGAAGCAATTTCAAGGAAGCAATTTCAGGGAAGCAATTTCAGGGAAGCAATTTCAGGGAAGCAGTTTCAGGGAAGCAGTTTCAGGGAAGCAGTTTCAGGGAAGCAATTTCAGGGAAGCAATTTCAGGGAAGCAATTTCAAGGAAGCAATTTCAAGGAAGCAATTTCAGGGATTCATTTTCAGGGAAGCAGTTTCAGGGAAGCAGTTTCAGGGAATCATTTTCAGGGAAGCAGTTTCAGGGAAGCAGTTTGAGGGAAGCAATTTCAGGGAAGCAGTTTCAGGGAAGCAATTTCAAGGAAGCAGTTTCAGGGAAGCAATTTCAAGGAAGCAGTTTCAAGGAAGCAGTTTCAAGGAAGCAGTTTCAGGGAAGCAATTTCAAGGAAGCAATTTCAGGGAAGCAATTTCAGGGAAGCAATTTCAGGGAAGCAATTTCAGGGATTCATTTTCAGGGAAGCAGTTTCAGGGAATCATTTTCAGGGAAGCAGTTTCAAGGAAACAGTTTCAAGGAAGCAGTTTCAAGGAAGCAGTTTCAAGGAAGCAGTTTCAGGGAAGCAATTTCAAGGAAGCAGTTTCAGGGAAGCAATTTCAAGGAAGCAGTTTCAGGGAAGCAATTTCAAGGAAGCAGTTTCAGGGAAGCAATTTCAAGGAAGCAATTTCAGGGAAGCAATTTCAGGGAAGCAATTTCAGGGAAGCAGTTTCAAGGAAGCAGTTTCAAGGAAGCAGTTTCAGGGAAGCAGTTTCAGGGAAGCAATTTCAGGGAAGCATTTTCAGGGAAGCAGTTTCAAGGAAGCAGTTTCAAGGAAGCAGTTTCAGGGAAGCAATTTCAGGGAAGCATTTTCAGGGAAGCAGTTTCAGGGAAGCAATTTCAGGGAAGCAGTTTCTGGGAAGCAGTTTCAAGGAAGCAGTTTCAGGGAAGCAATTTCAGGGAAGCAATTTCAGGGAAGCAATTTCAGGGAAGCAGTTTCAAGGAAGCAGTTTCAGGGAAGCAATTTCAGGGAAGCAATTTCAGGGAAGCAGTTTCAGGGAAGCAATTTCAGGGAAGCAGTTTCAAGGAAGCAGTTTCAAGGAAGCAGTTTCAGGGAAGCAGTTTCAAGGAAGCAATTTCAAGGAAGCAATTTCAGGCAAGCAGTTTCAAGGAAACAGTTTCAAGGAAGCAGTTTCAGGGAAGCAATTTCAGGGAAGCAATTTCAGGGAAGCAGTTTCAAGGAAACAGTTTCAAGGAAGCAGTTTCAAGGAAGCAATTTCAAGGAAGCAGTTTCAGGGAAGCAATTTCAAGGAAGCAGTTTCAAGGAAGCAGTTTCAGGGAAGCAATTTCAGGGAAGCAATTTCAGGGAAGCAGTTTCAAGGAAACAGTTTAAAGGAAGCAGTTTCAAGGAAGCAATTTCAGGGAAGCAGTTTCAAGGAAACAGTTTCAAGGAAGCAATTTCAGGGAAGCAGTTTCAAGGAAGCAGTTTCAGGGAAGCAATTTCAGGGAAGCAGTTTCAGGGAAGCAATTTCAAGGAAGCATTTTCAGGGAAGCAGTCTCCTGGAAGCAGTTTCAAGGAAGCAATTTCAAGGAAGCAATTTCAGGGAAGCAATTTCAAGGATGCATTTTCAAGGAAGCAATTTCAAGGAAGCAGTTTCAAGGAAGCAGTTTCAAGGAAGCAGTTTCAGGGAAGCAGTTTCAAGGAAGCAGTTTCAAGGAAGCAGTTTCAAGGAAGCAGTTTCAAGGAAGCAGTTTCAAGGAAGCAGTTTCAGGGAAGCAGTTTCAAGGAAGCAGTTTCAAGGAAGCAGTTTCAAGGAAGCAGTTTCAGGGAAGCAATTTCAGGGAAGCAATTTCAGGGAAGCAATTTCAGGGAAGCAGTTTCAAGGAAGCAGTTTCAGGGAAGCAGTTTCAGGGAAGCAATTTCAGGGAAGCAATTTCAGGGAAGCAATTTCAAGGAAGCAATTTCAAGGAAGCAATTTCAGGGATTCATTTTCAGGGAAGCAGTTTCAGGGAAGCAGTTTCAGGGAAGCAGTTTCAGGGAAGCAAATTCAGGGAAGCAGTTTCAGGGAAGCAATTTCAGGGAAGCAGTTTCAGGGAAGCAATTTCAGGGAAGCAGTTTCAAGGAAACAGTTTCAAGGAAGCAGTTTCAAGGAAGCAGTTTCAAGGAAGCAGTTTCAGGGAAGCAATTTCAAGGAAGCAATTTCAGGGAAGCAATTTCAGGGAAGCAGTTTCAAGGAAGCAGTTTCAGGGAAGCAATTTCAAGGAAGCAGTTTCAGGGAAGCAATTTCAAGGAAGCAGTTTCAAGGAAGCAGTTTCAAGGAAGCAGTTTCAGGGAAGCAATTTCAGGGAAGCAATTTCAGGGAAGCAATTTCAGGGAAGCAGTTTCAAGGAAGCAGTTTCAAGGAAGCAGTTTCAGGGAAGCAGTTTCAAGGAAGCAGTTTCAAGGAAGCAATTTCAAGGAAGCAATTTAAGGGAAGCAGTTTCAAGGAAGCAGTTTCAGGGAAGCAATTTCAGGGAAGCAGTTTCAGGGAAGCAGTTTCAGGGAAGCAGTTTCAGGGAAGCAATTTCAGGGAAGCAGTTTCAAGGAAGCAGTTTCAAGGAAGCAGTTTCAGGGAAGCAATTTCAGGGAAGCAATTTCAGGGAAGCAGTTTCAAGAAAGCAGTTTCAGGGAAGCAGTTTCAAGGAAGCAGTTTCAGGGAAGCAATTTCAAGGAAGCAATTTCAGGGAAGCAGTTTCAGGGAAGCAATTTCAGGGAAGCAGTTTCAAGGAAGCAGTTTCAAGGAAGCAGTTTCAGGGAAGCAATTTCAGGGAAGCAATTTCAGGGAAGCAGTTTCAAGGAAACAGTTTCAAGGAAGCTGTTTCAAGGAAGCAATTTCAAGGAAGCAGTTTCAGGGAAGCAATTTCAAGGAAGCAGTTTCAGGGAAGCAATTTCAGGGAAGCAATTTCAGGGAAGCAGTTTCAAGGAAACAGTTTCAAGGAAGCAATTTCAGGGAAGCAGTTTCAAGGAAGCAGTTTCAGGGAAGCAGTTTCAGGGAAGCAGTTTCAAGGAAGCAATTTCAAGGAAGCAATTTCAGGGAAGCAATTTCAAGGATGCATTTTCAAGGAAGCAATTTCAAGGAAGCAGTTTCAAGGAAGCAGTTTCAAGGAAGCAGTTTCAAGGAAGCAGTTTCAGGGAAGCAGTTTCAAGGAAGCAGTTTCAGGGAAGCAATTTCAGGGAAGCAATTTCAGGGAAGCAATTTCAGGGAAGCAGTTTCAGGGAAGCAGTTTCAGGGAAGCAATTTCAGGGAAGCAATTTAAGGGAAGCAATTTCAAGGAAGCAATTTCAAGGAGGCAATTTCAGGGATTCATTTTCAGGGAAGCAGTTTCAGGGAAGCAGTTTCAGGGAATCATTTTCAGGGAAGCAGTTTCAGGGAAGCAGTTTCAGGGAAGCAATTTCAGGGAAGCAGTTTCAGGGAAGCAATTTCAGGGAAGCAGTTTCAGGGAAGCAATTTCAAGGAAGCAGTTTCAGGGAAGCAATTTCAAGGAAGCAGTTTCAAGGAAGCAGTTTCAAGGAAGCAGTTTCAGGGAAGCAATTTCAAGGAAGCAATTTCAGGGAAGCAATTTCAGGGAAGCAATTTCAGGGATTCATTTTCAGGGAAGCAGTTTCAGGGAATCATTTTCAGGGAAGCAGTTTCAAGGAAACAGTTTCAAGGAAGCAGTTTCAAGCAAGCAGTTTCAAGGAAGCAGTTTCAGGGAAGCAATTTCAAGGAAGCAATTTCAGGGAAGCAATTTCAGGGAAGCAGTTTCAAGGAAGCAGTTTCAGGGAAGCAATTTCGAGGAAGCAGTTTCAGGGAAGCAATTTCAAGGAAGCAGTTTCAAGGAAGCAGTTTCAGGGAAGCAGTTTCAGGGAAGCAATTTCAAGGAAGCAATTTCAGGGAAGCAATTTCAGGGAAGCAATTTCAGGGAAGCAATTTCAGGGAAGCAGTTTCAAGGAAGCAGTTTCAGGGAAGCAGTTTCAGGGAAGCAATTTCAGGGAAGCATTTTCAGGGAAGCAGTTTCAAGGAAGCAGTTTCAAGGAAGCAGTTTCAGGGAAGCAATTTCAGGGAAGCATTTTCAGGGAAGCAGTTTCAGGGAAGCAATTTCAGGGAAGCAGTTTCAGGGAAGCAGTTTCAAGGAAGCAGTTTCAGGGAAGCAATTTCAGGGAAGCAATTTCAGGGAAGCAGTTTCAAGGAAGCAGTTTCAGGGAAGCAATTTCAGGGAAGCAATTTCAGGGAAGCAGTTTCAGGGAAGCAATTTCAGGGAAGCAGTTTCAAGGAAGCAGTTTCAAGGAAGCAGTTTCAGGGAAGCAATTTCAGGGAAGCAATTTCAGGGAAGCAGTTTCAAGAAAGCAGTTTCAGGGAAGCAGTTTCAAGGAAGCAGTTTCAAGGAAGCAGTTTCAGGGAAGCAATTTCAAGGAAGCAATTTCAGGGAAGCAGTTTCAGGGAAGCAATTTCAGGGAAGCAGTTTCAAGGAAGCAGTTTCAAGGAAGCAGTTTCAGGGAAGCAATTTCAGGGAAGCAATTTCAGGGTAGCAGTTTCAAGGAAACAGTTTCAAGGAAGCAGTTTCAAGAAAGCAATTTCAAGGAAGCAGTTTCAGGGAAGCAATTTCAAGGAAGCAGTTTCAAGGAAGCAGTTTCAGGGAAGCAATTTCAGGGAAGCAATTTCAGGGAAGCAGTTTCAAGGAAACAGTTTAAAGGAAGCAGTTTCAAGGAAGCAATTTCAGGGAACCAGTTTCAAGGAAACAGTTTCAAGGAAGCAATTTCAGGGAAGCAGTTTCAAGGAAGCAATTTCAAGGAAGCAGTTTCAGGGAAGCAATTTCAGGGAAGCAGTTTCAGGGAAGCAATTTCAAGGAAGCATTTTCAGGGAAGCAGTTTCCTGGAAGCAGTTTCAAGGAAGCAATTTCAAGGAAGCAATTTCAGGGAAGCAATTTCAAGGATGCATTTTCAGGGAAGCAGTTTCCTGGAAGCAGTTTCAAGGAAGCAGTTTCAGGGAAGCAATTACAGGGAAGCAGTTTCAGGGAAGCAATTTCAAGGAAGCATTTTCAGGGAAGCAGTTTCCTGGAAGCAGTTTCAAGGAAGCAATTTCAAGGAAGCAATTTCAGGGAAGCAGTTTCCTGGAAGCAGTTCCAAGGACGCAGTTTCAGGGAAGCAGTTTCAGGGAAGCAGTTTCAGGGAAGGAATTTCAAGGAAGCAGTTTCAGGGAAGCAGTTTCAGGGAATCAGTTTCAAGGAAGCAGTTTCAAGGAAGCAGTTTCAGGGAAGCAATTTCAAGGAAGCAATTTCAGGGAAGCAATTTCAGGGAAGCAGTTTCAAGGAAGCAGTTTCAGGGAAGCAATTTCAAGGAAGCAGTTTCAGGGAAGCAATTTCAAGGAAGCAGTTTCAAGGAAGCAATTTCAGGGAAGCAATTTCAGGGAAGCAGTTTCAAGGAAGCAGTTTCAGGGAAGCAATTTCAGGGAAGCAATTTCAGGGAAGCAGTTTCAAGGAAGCAGTTTCAAGGAAGCAGTTTCAGGAAAGCAGTTTCAAGGAAGCAGTTTCAAGGAAGCAATTTCAAGGAAGCAATTTAAGGGAAGCAGTTTCAAGGAAGCAGTTTCAAGGAAGCAGTTTCAGGGAAGCAATTTCAGGGAAGCAGTTTCAAGAAAGCAGTTTCAGGGAAGCCGTTTCAAGGAAGCAATTTCAAGGAAGCAATTTCAGGGAAGCAGTTTCAGGGAAGCAATTTCAGGGAAGCAGTTTCAAGGAAGCAGTTTCAAGGAAGCAGTTTCAGGGAAGCAATTTCAGGGAAGCAATTTCAGGGAAGCAGTTTCAAGGAAACAGTTTCAAGGAAGCAGTTTCAAGGAAGCAATTTCAAGGAAGCAGTTTCAGGGAAGCAATTTCAAGGAAGCAGTTTCAAGGAAGCAGTTTCAGGGAAGCAATTTCTGGGAAGCAATTTCAGGGAAGCAGTTTCAAGGAAACAGTTTCAAGGAAGCAGTTTCTAGGAAGCAATTTCAGGGAAGCAGTTTCAAGGAAACAGTTTCAAGGAAGCAATTTCAGGGAAGCAGTTTCAAGGAAGCAGTTTCAGGGAAGCAGTTTCAGGGAAGCAGTTTCAAGGAAGCAATTTCAAGGAAGCAATTTCAGGGAAGCAATTTCAAGGATGCATTTTCAAGGAAGCAATTTCAAGGAAGCAGTTTCAAGGAAGCAGTTTCAAGGAAGCAGTTTCAGGGAAGCAGTTTCAAGGAAGCAGTTTCAAGGAAGCAATTTCAGGGAAGCAATTTCAAGGAAGCAATTTCAGGGAAGCAATTTCAGGGAAGCAATTTCAGGGAAGCAGTTTCAGGGAAGCAGTTTCAGGGAAGCAGTTTCAGGGAAGCAATTTCAGGGAAGCAATTTCAGGGAAGCAATTTCAAGGAAGCAATTTCAAGGAAGCAATTTCAGGGATTCATTTTCAGGGAAGCAGTTTCAGGGAAGCAGTTTCAGGGAATCATTTTCAGGGAAGCAGTTTCAGGGAAGCAGTTTGAGGGAAGCAATTTCAGGGAAGCAGTTTCAGGGAAGCAATTTCAAGGAAGCAGTTTCAGGGAAGCAATTTCAAGGAAGCAGTTTCAAGGAAGCAGTTTCAAGGAAGCAGTTTCAGGGAAGCAATTTCAAGGAAGCAATTTCAGGGAAGCAATTTCAGGGAAGCAATTTCAGGGAAGCAATTTCAGGGATTCATTTTCAGGGAAGCAGTTTCAGGGAATCATTTTCAGGGAAGCAGTTTCAAGGAAACAGTTTCAAGGAAGCAGTTTCAAGGAAGCAGTTTCAAGGAAGCAGTTTCAGGGAAGCAATTTCAAGGAAGCAGTTTCAGGGAAGCAATTTCAAGGAAGCAGTTTCAGGGAAGCAATTTCAAGGAAGCAGTTTCAGGGAAGCAATTTCAAGGAAGCAGTTTCAGGGAAGCAATTTCAAGGAAGCAATTTCAGGGAAGCAATTTCAGGGAAGCAATTTCAGGGAAGCAGTTTCAAGGAAGCAGTTTCAAGGAAGCAGTTTCAGGGAAGCAGTTTCAGGGAAGCAATTTCAGGGAAGCTTTTTCAGGGAAGCAGTTTCAAGGAAGCAGTTTCAAGGAAGCAGTTTCAGGGAAGCAATTTCAGGGAAGCATTTTCAGGGAAGCAGTTTCAGGGAAGCAATTTCAGGGAAGCAGTTTCTGGGAAGCAGTTTCAAGGAAGCAGTTTCAGGGAAGCAATTTCAGGGAAGCAATTTCAGGGAAGCAGTTTCAGGGAAGCAGTTTCAAGGAAGCAGTTTCAGGGAAGCAATTTCAGGGAAGCAATTTCAGGGAAGCAGTTTCAGGGAAGCAATTTCAGGGAAGCAGTTTCAAGGAAGCAGTTTCAAGGAAGCAGTTTCAGGGAAGCAGTTTCAAGGAAGCAATTTCAAGGAAGCAATTTCAGGGAAGCAGTTTCAAGGAAACAGTTTCAAGGAAGCAGTTTCAGGGAAGCAATTTCAGGGAAGCAATTTCAGGGAAGCAGTTTCAAGGAAACAGTTTCAAGGAAGCAGTTTCAAGGAAGCAATTTCAAGGAAGCAGTTTCAGGGAAGCAATTTCAAGGAAGCAGTTTCAAGGAAGCAGTTTCAGGGAAGCAATTTCAGGGAAGCAATTTCAGGGAAGCAGTTTCAAGGAAACAGTTTAAAGGAAGCAGTTTCAAGGAAGCAATTTCAGGGAAGCAGTTTCAAGGAAACAGTTTCAAGGAAGCAATTTCAGGGAAGCAGTTTCAAGGAAGCAGTTTCAGGGAAGCAATTTCAGGGAAGCAGTTTCAGGGAAGCAATTTCAAGGAAGCATTTTCAGGGAAGCAGTTTCCTGGAAGCAGTTTCAAGGAAGCAATTTCAAGGAAGCAATTTCAGGGAAGCAATTTCAAGGATGCATTTTCAAGGAAGCAATTTCAAGGAAGCAGTTTCAAGGAAGCAGTTTCAAGGAAGCAGTTTCAGGGAAGCAGTTTCAAGGAAGCAGTTTCAAGGAAGCAGTTTCAAGGAAGCAGTTTCAGGGAAGCAATTTCAGGGAAGCAATTTCAGGGAAGCAATTTCAGGGAAGCAGTTTCAAGGAAGCAGTTTCAGGGAAGCAGTTTCAGGGAAGCAATTTCAGGGAAGCAATTTCAGGGAAGCAATTTCAAGGAAGCAATTTCAAGGAAGCAATTTCAGGGATTCATTTTCAGGGAAGCAGTTTCAGGGAAGCAGTTTCAGGGAAGCAGTTTCAGGGAAGCAAATTCAGGGAAGCAGTTTCAGGGAAGCAATTTCAGGGAAGCAGTTTCAGGGAAGCAATTTCAGGGAAGCAGTTTCAAGGAAACAGTTTCAAGGAAGCAGTTTCAAGGAAGCAGTTTCAAGGAAGCAGTTTCAGGGAAGCAATTTCAAGGAAGCAATTTCAGGGAAGCAATTTCAGGGAAGCAGTTTCAAGGAAGCAGTTTCAGGGAAGCAATTTCAAGGAAGCAGTTTCAGGGAAGCAATTTCAAGGAAGCAGTTTCAAGGAAGCAGTTTCAAGGAAGCAGTTTCAGGGAAGCAATTTCAGGGAAGCAATTTCAGGGAAGCAATTTCAGGGAAGCAGTTTCAAGGAAGCAGTTTCAAGGAAGCAGTTTCAGGGAAGCAGTTTCAAGGAAGCAGTTTCAAGGAAGCAATTTCAAGGAAGCAATTTAAGGGAAGCAGTTTCAAGGAAGCAGTTTCAGGGAAGCAATTTCAGGGAAGCAGTTTCAGGGAAGCAGTTTCAGGGAAGCAGTTTCAGGGAAGCAGTTTCAGGGAAGCAATTTCAGGGAAGCAGTTTCAAGGAAGCAGTTTCAAGGAAGCAGTTTCAGGGAAGCAATTTCAGGGAAGCAATTTCAGGGAAGCAGTTTCAAGAAAGCAGTTTCAGGGAAGCAGTTTCAAGGAAGCAGTTTCAGGGAAGCAATTTCAAGGAAGCAATTTCAGGGAAGCAGTTTCAGGGAAGCAATTTCAGGGAAGCAGTTTCAAGGAAGCAGTTTCAAGGAAGCAGTTTCAGGGAAGCAATTTCAGGGAAGCAATTTCAGGGAAGCAGTTTCAAGGAAACAGTTTCAAGGAAGCTGTTTCAAGGAAGCAATTTCAAGGAAGCAGTTTCAGGGAAGCAATTTCAAGGAAGCAGTTTCAGCGAAGCAATTTCAGGGAAGCAATTTCAGGGAAGCAGTTTCAAGGAAACAGTTTCAAGGAAGCAATTTCAGGGAAGCAGTTTCAAGGAAGCAGTTTCAGGGAAGCAGTTTCAGGGAAGCAGTTTCAAGGAAGCAATTTCAAGGAAGCAATTTCAGGGAAGCAATTTCAAGGATGCATTTTCAAGGAAGCAATTTCAAGGAAGCAGTTTCAAGGAAGCAGTTTCAAGGAAACAGTTTCAAGGAAGCAATTTCAGGGAAGCAGTTTCAAGGAAACAGTTTCAAGGAAGCAATTTCAGGGAAGCAGTTTCAAGGAAGCAATTTCAAGGAAGCAATTTCAGGGAAGCAATTTCAAGGATGCATTTTCAAGGAAGCAATTTCAAGGAAGCAGTTTCAAGGAAGCAGTTTCAAGGAAGCAGTTTCAGGGAAGCAGTTTCAAGGAAGCAGTTTCAGGGAAGCAATTTCAGGGAAGCAATTTCAGGGAAGCAGTTTCAGGGAAGCAGTTTCAGGGAAGCAATTTCAGGGAAGCAATTTAAGGGAAGCAATTTCAAGGAAGCAATTTCAAGGAGGCAATTTCAGGGATTCATTTTCAGGGAAGCAGTTTCAGGGAAGCAGTTTCAGGGAATCATTTTCAGGGAAGCAGTTTCAGGGAAGCAGTTTCAGGGAAGCAATTTCAGGGAAGCAGTTTCAGGGAAGCAATTTCAAGGAAGCAGTTTCAGGGAAGCAATTTCAAGGAAGCAGTTTCAAGGAAGCAGTTTCAGGGAAGCAATTTCAAGGAAGCAATTTCAGGGAAGCAATTTCAGGGAAGCAATTTCAGGGATTCATTTTCAGGGAAGCAGTTTCAGGGAATCATTTTCAGGGAAGCAGTTTCAAGGAAACAGTTTCAAGGAAGCAGTTTCAAGCAAGCAGTTTCAAGGAAGCAGTTTCAGGGAAGCAATTTCAAGGAAGCAATTTCAGGGAAGCAATTTCAGGGAAGCAGTTTCAGGGAAGCAATTTCGAGGAAGCAGTTTCAGGGAAGCAATTTCAAGGAAGCAGTTTCAAGGAAGCAGTTTCAGGGAAGCAGTTTCAGGGAAGCAATTTCAAGGAAGCAATTTCAGGGAAGCAATTTCAGGGAAGCAATTTCAGGGAAGCAATTTCAGGGAAGCAGTTTCAAGGAAGCAGTTTCAGGGAAGCAGTTTCAGGGAAGCAATTTCAGGGAAGCAGTTTCAGGGAAGCAGTTTCAAGGAAGCAGTTTCAGGGAAGCAATTTCAGGGAAGCAATTTCAGGGAAGCAATTTCAGGGAAGCAGTTTCAAGGAAGCAGTTTCAGGGAAGCAATTTCAGGGAAGCAATTTCAGGGAAGCAGTTTCAGGGAAGCAATTTCAGGGAAGCAGTTTCAAGGAAGCAGTTTCAAGGAAGCAGTTTCAGGGAAGCAATTTCAGGGAAGCAATTTCAGGGAAGCAGTTTCAAGAAAGCAGTTTCAGGGAAGCAGTTTCAAGGAAGCAGTTTCAAGGAAGCAGTTTCAGGGAAGCAATTTCAAGGAAGCAATTTCAGGGAAGCAGTTTCAGGGAAGCAATTTCAGGGAAGCAGTTTCAAGGAAGCAGTTTCAAGGAAGCAGTTTCAGGGAAGCAATTTCAGGGAAGCAATTTCAGGGTAGCAGTTTCAAGGAAACAGTTTCAAGGAAGCAGTTTCAAGAAAGCAATTTCAAGGAAGCAGTTTCAGGGAAGCAATTTCAAGGAAGCAGTTTCAAGGAAGCAGTTTCAGGGAAGCAATTTCAGGGAAGCAATTTCAGGGAAGCAGTTTCAAGGAAACAGTTTAAAGGAAGCAGTTTCAAGGAAGCAATTTCAGGGAACCAGTTTCAAGGAAACAGTTTCAAGGAAGCAATTTCAGGGAAGCAGTTTCAAGGAAGCAATTTCAAGGAAGCAGTTTCAGGGAAGCAATTTCAGGGAAGCAGTTTCAGGGAAGCAATTTCAAGGAAGCATTTTCAGGGAAGCAGTTTCCTGGAAGCAGTTTCAAGGAAGCAATTTCAAGGAAGCAATTTCAGGGAAGCAATTTCAAGGATGCATTTTCAGGGAAGCAGTTTCCTGGAAGCAGTTTCAAGGAAGCAGTTTCAGGGAAGCAATTACAGGGAAGCAGTTTCAGGGAAGCAATTTCAAGGAAGCATTTTCAGGGAAGCAGTTTCCTGGAAGCAGTTTCAAGGAAGCAATTTCAAGGAAGCAATTTCAGGGAAGCAGTTTCCTGGAAGCAGTTCCAAGGACACAGTTTCAGGGAAGCAGTTTCAGGGAAGCAGTTTCAGGGAAGGAATTTCAAGGAAGCAGTTTCAGGGAAGCAGTTTCAGGGAATCAGTTTCAAGGAAGCAGTTTCAAGGAAGCAGTTTCAGGGAAGCAATTTCAAGGAAGCAATTTCAGGGAAGCAATTTCAGGGAAGCAGTTTCAAGGAAGCAGTTTCAGGGAAGCAATTTCAAGGAAGCAGTTTCAGGGAAGCAATTTCAAGGAAGCAGTTTCAAGGAAGCAATTTCAGGGAAGCAATTTCAGGGAAGCAGTTTCAAGGAAGCAGTTTCAGGGAAGCAATTTCAGGGAAGCAATTTCAGGGAAGCAGTTTCAAGGAAGCAGTTTCAAGGAAGCAGTTTCAGGAAAGCAGTTTCAAGGAAGCAGTTTCAAGGAAGCAATTTCAAGGAAGCAATTTAAGGGAAGCAGTTTCAAGGAAGCAGTTTCAAGGAAGCAGTTTCAGGGAAGCAATTTCAGGGAAGCAGTTTCAAGAAAGCAGTTTCAGGGAAGCCGTTTCAAGGAAGCAATTTCAAGGAAGCAATTTCAGGGAAGCAGTTTCAGGGAAGCAATTTCAGGGAAGCAGTTTCAAGGAAGCAGTTTCAAGGAAGCAGTTTCAGGGAAGCAATTTCAGGGAAGCAATTTCAGGGAAGCAGTTTCAAGGAAACAGTTTCAAGGAAGCAGTTTCAAGGAAGCAATTTCAAGGAAGCAGTTTCAGGGAAGCAATTTCAAGGAAGCAGTTTCAAGGAAGCAGTTTCAGGGAAGCAATTTCTGGGAAGCAATTTCAGGGAAGCAGTTTCAAGGAAACAGTTTCAAGGAAGCAGTTTCTAGGAAGCAATTTCAGGGAAGCAGTTTCATGGAAACAGTTTCAAGGAAGCAATTTCAGGGAAGCAGTTTCAAGGAAGCAGTTTCAGGGAAGCAGTTTCAGGGAAGCAGTTTCAAGGAAGCAATTTCAAGGAAGCAATTTCAGGGAAGCAATTTCAAGGATGCATTTTCAAGGAAGCAATTTCAAGGAAGCAGTTTCAAGGAAGCAGTTTCAAGGAAGCAGTTTCAGGGAAGCAGTTTCAAGGAAGCAGTTTCAAGGAAGCAGTTTCAGGGAAGCAATTTCAAGGAAGCAATTTCAGGGAAGCAATTTCAGGGAAGCAGTTTCAGGGAAGCAGTTTCAAGGAAGCAGTTTCAGGGAAGCAATTTCAAGGAAGCAGTTTCAGGGAAGCAATTTCAAGGAAGCAGTTTCAAGGAAGCAATTTCAGGGAAGCAATTTCAGGGAAGCAGTTTCAAGGGAGCAGTTTCAGGGAAGCAATTTCAGGGAAGCAATTTCAGGGAAGCAGTTTCAAGGAAGCAGTTTCAAGGAAGCAGTTTCAGGAAAGCAGTTTCAAGGAAGCAGTTTCAAGGAAGCAATTTCAAGGAAGCAATTTAAGGGAAGCAGTTTCAAGGAAGCAGTTTCAGGGAAGCAATTTCAGGGAAGCAATATCAGGGAAGCAGTTTCAGGGATGCAGTTTCAGGGAAGCAGTTTCAGGGAAGCAATTTCAGGGAAGCAGTTTCAAGGAAGCAGTTTCAAGGAAGCAGTTTCAGGGAAGCAATTTCAGGGAAGCAATTTCAGGGAAGCAGTTTCAGGGAAGCAATTTCAGGGAAGCAGTTTCAAGGAAGCAGTTTCAAGGAAGCAGTTTCAGGGAAGCAATTTCAGGGAAGCAATTTCAGGGAAGCAGTTTCAAGGAAACAGTTTCAAGGAAGCAGTTTCAAGGAAGCAATTTCAAGGAAGCAGTTTCAGGGAAGCAATTTCAAGGAAGCAGTTTCAAGGAAGCAGTTTCAGGGAAGCAATTTCAGGGAAGCAATTTCAGGGAAGCAGTTTCAAGGAAACAGTTTAAAGGAAGCAGTTTCAAGGAAGCAATTTCAGGGAAGCAGTTTCAAGGAAACAGTTTCAAGGAAGCAATTTCAGGGAAGCAGTTTCAAGGAAGCAGTTTCAGGGAAGCAATTTCAGGGAAGCAATTTCAAGGATGCATTTTCAAGGAAGCAATTTCAAGGAAGCAGTTTCAAGGAAGCAGTTTCAAGGAAGCAGTTTCAGGGAAGCAGTTTCAAGGAAGCAGTTTCAAGGAAGCAGTTTCAGGGAAGCAATTTCAAGGAAGCAATTTCAGGGAAGCAATTTCAGGGAAGCAATTTCAGGGAAGCAGTTTCAGGGAAGCAGTTTCAGGGAAGCAGTTTCAGGGAAGCAATTTCAGGGAAGCATTTTCAGGGAAGCAATTTCAAGGAAGCAATTTCAAGGAAGCAATTTCAGGGATTCATTTTCAGGGAAGCAGTTTGAGGGAAGCAATTTCAGGGAAGCAGTTTCAGGGAAGCAATTTCAAGGAAGCAGTTTCAGGGAAGCAATTTCAAGGAAGCAGTTACAAGGAAGCAGTTTCAAGGAAGCAGTTTCAGGGAAGCAATTTCAAGGAAGCAATTTCAGGGAAGCAATTTCAGGGAAGCAATTTCAGGGAAGCAGTTTCAGGGAAGCTATTTCAGGGAAGCAGTTTCAAGGAAGCAGTTTCAAGGAAGCAGTTTCAGGGAAGCAATTTCAGGGAAGCAATTTCAGGGAAGCAGTTTCAAGAAAGCAGTTTCAGGGAAGCAGTTTCAAGGAAGCAATTTCAAGGAAGCAATTTCAGGGAAGCAGTTTCAGGGAAGCAATTTCAGGGAAGCAGTTTCAAGGAAGCAGTTTCAAGGAAGCAGTTTCAGGGAAGCAATTTCAGGGAAGCAATTTCAGGGAAGCAGTTTCAAGGAAACAGTTTCAAGGAAGCAGTTTCAAGGAAGCAATTTCAAGGAAGCAGTTTCAGGGAAGCAATTTCAAGGAAGCAGTTTCAAGGAAGCAGTTTCAGGGAAGCAATTTCAGGGAAGCAATTTCAGGGAAGCAGTTTCAAGGAAACAGTTTCAAGGAAGCAGTTTCAAGGAAGCAATTTCAGGGAAGCAGTTTCAAGGAAGCAGTTTCAAGGAAGCAGTTTCAAGGAAGCAGTTTCAGGAAAGCAGTTTCAAGGAAGCAGTTTCAAGGAAGCAATTTCAAGGAAGCAATTTAAGGGAAGCAGTTTCAAGGAAGCAGTTTCAGGGAAGCAATTTCAGGGAAGCAATTTCAGGGAAGCAGTTTCAGGGAAGCAGTTTCAGGGAAGCAGTTTCAGGGAAGCAATTTCAGGGAAGCAGTTTCAAGGAAGCAGTTTCAAGGAAGCAATTTCAGGGAAGCAGTTTCAAGGAAACAGTTTCAAGGAAGCAATTTCAGGGAAGCAGTTTCAAGGAAGCAGTTTCAGGGAAGCAATTTCAGGGAAGCAGTTTCAAGGAAACAGTTTCAAGGAAGCAATTTCAGGGAAGCAGTTTCAAGGAAGCAGTTTCAGGGAAGCAATTTCAGGGAAGCAATGTCAAGGATGCATTTTCAAGGAAGCAATTTCAAGGAAGCAGTTTCAAGGAAGCAGTTTCAAGGAAGCAGTTCTAGGGAAGCAGTTTCAAGGAAGCAGTTTCAAGGAAGCAGTTTCAGGGAAGCAATTTCAAGGAAGCAATTTCAGGGAAGCAATTTCAGGGAAGCAATTTCAGGGAAGCAGTTTCAGGGAAGCAGTTTCAGGGAAGCAGTTTCAGGGAAGCAATTTCAGGGAAGCATTTTCAGGGAAGCAATTTCAAGGAAGCAATTTCAAGGAAGCAATTTCAGGGATTCATTTTCAGGGAAGCAGTTTGAGGGAAGCAATTTCAGGGAAGCAGTTTCAGGGAAGCAATTTCAAGGAAGCAGTTTCAGGGAAGCAATTTCAAGGAAGCAGTTACAAGGAAGCATTTTCAGGGAAGCAGTTTCCTGGAAGCAGTTTCAAGGAAGCAATTTCAAGGAAGCAATTTCAGGGAAGCAATTTCAAGGATGCATTTTCAAGGAAGCAATTTCAAGGAAGCAGTTTTAAGGAAGCAGTTTCAGGGAAGCAGTTTCAAGGAAGCAGTTTCAAGGAAGCAGTTTCAAGGAAGCAGTTTCAGGGAAGCAATTTCAGGGAAGCAATTTCAGGGAAGCAATTTCAGGGAAGCAGTTTCAAGGAAGCAGTTTCAGGGAAGCAGTTTCAGGGAAGCAATTTCAGGGAAGCAATTTCAGGGAAGCAATTTCAAGGAAGCAATTTCAAGGAAGCAATTTCAAGGAAGCAATTTCAGGGATTCATTTTCAGGGAAGCAGTTTCAGGGAAGCAGTTTCAGGGAAGCAGTTTCAGGGAAGCAAATTCAGGGAAGCAGTTTCAGGGAAGCAATTTCAGGGAAGCAGTTTCAGGGAAGCAATTTCAGGGAAGCAGTTTCAAGGAAACAGTTTCAAGGAAGCAGTTTCAAGGAAGCAGTTTCAAGGAAGCAGTTTCAGGGAAGCAATTTCAAGGAAGCAATTTCAGGGAAGCAATTTCAGGGAAGCAGTTTCAAGGAAGCAGTTTCAGGGAAGCAATTTCAAGGAAGCAGTTTCAGGGAAGCAATTTCAAGGAAGCAGTTTCAAGGAAGCAGTTTCAAGGAAGCAGTTTCAGGGAAGCAATTTCAGGGAAGCAATTTCAGGGAAGCAATTTCAGGGAAGCAGTTTCAAGGAAGCAGTTTCAAGGAAGCAGTTTCAGGGAAGCAGTTGCAAGGAAGCAGTTTCAAGGAAGCAATTTCAAGGAAGCAATTTAAGGGAAGCAGTTTCAAGGAAGCAGTTTCAGGGAAGCAATTTCAGGGAAGCAGTTTCAGGGAAGCAGTTTCAGGGAAGCAGTTTCTGGGAAGCAATTTCAGGGAAGCAGTTTCAAGGAAGCAGTTTCAAGGAAGCAGTTTCAGGGAAGCAATTTCAGGGAAGCAATTTCAGGGAAGCAGTTTCAAGAAAGCAGTTTCAGGGAAGCAGTTTCAAGGAAGCAGTTTCAGGGAAGCAATTTCAAGGAAGCAATTTCAGGGAAGCAGTTTCAGGGAAGCAATTTCAGGGAAGCAGTTTCAAGGAAGCAGTTTCAAGGAAGCAGTTTCAGGGAAGCAATTTCAGGGAAGCAATTTCAGGGAAGCAGTTTCAAGGAAACAGTTTCAAGGAAGCTGTTTCAAGGAAGCAGTTTCAAGGAAGCAGTTTCAGGGAAGCAATTTCAAGGAAGCAGTTTCAGGGAAGCAATTTCAGGGAAGCAATTTCAGGGAAGCAGTTTCAAGGAAACAGTTTCAAGGAAGCAATTTCAGGGAAGCAGTTTCAAGGAAGCAGTTTCAGGGAAGCAGTTTCAGGGAAGCAGTTTCAAGGAAGCAATTTCAAGGAAGCAATTTCAGGGAAGCAATTTCAAGGATGCATTTTCAAGGAAGCAATTTCAAGGAAGCAGTTTCAAGGAAGCAGTTTCAAGGAAGCAGTTTCAGGGAAGCAGTTTCAAGGAAGCAGTTTCAAGGAAGCAGTTTCAGGGAAGCAATTTCAGGGAAGCAATTTCAGGGAAGCAATTTCAGGGAAGCAGTTTCAGGGAAGCAGTTTCAGGGAAGCAATTTCAGGGAAGCAATTTAAGGGAAGCAATTTCAAGGAAGCAATTTCAAGGAGGCAATTTCAGGGATTCATTTTCAGGGAAGCAGTTTCAGGGAAGCAGTTTCAGGGAATCATTTTCAGGGAAGCAGTTTCAGGGAAGCAAATTCAGGGATTCATTTTCAGGGAAGCAGTTTCAGGGAAGCAGTTTCAGGGAAGCAGTTTCAGGGAAGCAAATTCAGGGAAGCAGTTTCAGGGAAGCAATTTCAGGGAAGCAGTTTCAGGGAAGCAATTTCAGGGAAGCAGTTTCAAGGAAACAGTTTCAAGGAAGCAGTTTCAAGGAAGCAGTTTCAAGGAAGCAGTTTCAGGGAAGCAATTTCAAGGAAGCAATTTCAGGGAAGCAATTTCAGGGAAGCAGTTTCAAGGAAGCAGTTTCAGGGAAGCAATTTCAAGGAAGCAGTTTCAGGGAAGCAATTTCAAGGAAGCAGTTTCAAGGAAGCAGTTTCAAGGAAGCAGTTTCAGGGAAGCAATTTCAGGGAAGCAATTTCAGGGAAGCAATTTCAGGGAAGCAGTTTCAAGGAAGCAGTTTCAAGGAAGCAGTTTCAGGGAAGCAGTTGCAAGGAAGCAGTTTCAAGGAAGCAATTTCAAGGAAGCAATTTAAGGGAAGCAGTTTCAAGGAAGCAGTTTCAGGGAAGCAATTTCAGGGAAGCAGTTTCAGGGAAGCAGTTTCAGGGAAGCAGTTTCTGGGAAGCAATTTCAGGGAAGCAGTTTCAAGGAAGCAGTTTCAAGGAAGCAGTTTCAGGGAAGCAATTTCAGGGAAGCAATTTCAGGGAAGCAGTTTCAAGAAAGCAGTTTCAGGGAAGCCGTTTCAAGGAAGCAGTTTCAGGGAAGCAATTTCAAGGAAGCAATTTCAGGGAAGCAGTTTCAGGGAAGCAATTTCAGGGAAGCAGTTTCAAGGAAGCAGTTTCAAGGAAGCAGTTTCAGGGAAGCAATTTCAGGGAAGCAATTTCAGGGAAGCAGTTTCAAGGAAACAGTTTCAAGGAAGCTGTTTCAAGGAAGCAGTTTCAAGGAAGCAGTTTCAGGGAAGCAATTTCAAGGAAGCAGTTTCAGGGAAGCAATTTCAGGGAAGCAATTTCAGGGAAGCAGTTTCAAGGAAACAGTTTCAAGGAAGCAATTTCAGGGAAGCAGTTTCAAGGAAGCAGTTTCAGGGAAGCAGTTTCAGGGAAGCAGTTTCAAGGAAGCAATTTCAAGGAAGCAATTTCAGGGAAGCAATTTCAAGGATGCATTTTCAAGGAAGCAATTTCAAGGAAGCAGTTTCAAGGAAGCAGTTTCAAGGAAGCAGTTTCAGGGAAGCAGTTTCAAGGAAGCAGTTTCAAGGAAGCAGTTTCAGGGAAGCAATTTCAGGGAAGCAATTTCAGGGAAGCAATTTCAGGGAAGCAGTTTCAGGGAAGCAGTTTCAGGGAAGCAATTTCAGGGAAGCAATTTAAGGGAAGCAATTTCAAGGAAGCAATTTCAAGGAGGCAATTTCAGGGATTCATTTTCAGGGAAGCAGTTTCAGGGAAGCAGTTTCAGGGAATCATTTTCAGGGAAGCAGTTTCAGGGAAGCAGTTTCAGGGAAGCAATTTCAGGGAAGCAGTTTCAGGGAAGCAATTTCAGGGAAGCAGTTTCAGGGAAGCAATTTCAAGGAAGCAGTTTCAAGGAAGCAGTTTCAAGGAAGCAGTTTCAGGGAAGCAATTTCAAGGAAGCAGTTTCAGGGAAGCAATTTCAGGGAAGCAATTTCAGGGATTCATTTTCAGGGAAGCAGTTTCAGGGAATCATTTTCAGGGAAGCAGTTTCAAGGAAACAGTTTCAAGGAAGCAGTTTCAAGCAAGCAGTTTCAAGGAAGCAGTTTCAGGGAAGCAATTTCAAGGAAGCAATTTCAGGGAAGCAATTTCAGGGAAGCAGTTTCAAGGAAGCAGTTTCAGGGAAGCAATTTCGAGGAAGCAGTTTCAGGGAAGCAATTTCAAGGAAGCAGTTTCAAGGAAGCAGTTTCAGGGAAGCAGTTTCAGGGAAGCAATTTCAAGGAAGCAATTTCAGGGAAGCAATTTCAGGGAAGCAATTTCAGGGAAGCAATTTCAGGGAAGCAGTTTCAAGGAAGCAGTTTCAGGGAAGCAGTTTCAGGGAAGCAATTTCAGGGAAGCATTTTCAGGGAAGCAGTTTCAAGGAAGCAGTTTCAAGGAAGCAGTTTCAGGGAAGCAATTTCAGGGAAGCATTTTCAGGGAAGCAGTTTCAGGGAAGCAATTTCAGGGAAGCAGTTTCAGGGAAGCAGTTTCAAGGAAGCAGTTTCAAGGAAGCAATTTCAAGGAAGCAATTTCAGGGAAGCAATTTCAAGGATGCATTTTCAGGGAAGCAGTTTCCTGGAAGCAGTTTCAAGGAAGCAGTTTCAGGGAAGCAATTACAGGGAAGCAGTTTCAGGGAAGCAATTTCAAGGAAGCATTTTCAGGGAAGCAGTTTCCTGGAAGCAGTTTCAAGGAAGCAATTTCAAGGAAGCAATTTCAGGGAAGCAGTTTCCTGGAAGCAGTTCCAAGGACGCAGTTTCAGGGAAGCAGTTTCAGGGAAGCAGTTTCAGGGAAGGAATTTCAAGGAAGCAGTTTCAGGGAAGCAGTTTCAGGGAATCAGTTTCAAGGAAGCAGTTTCAAGGAAGCAGTTTCAGGGAAGCAATTTCAAGGAAGCAATTTCAGGGAAGCAATTTCAGGGAAGCAGTTTCAAGGAAGCAATTTCAAGGAAGCAGTTTCAGGGAAGCAATTTCAAGGAAGCAATTTCAAGGAAGCAGTTTCAAGGAAGCAATTTCAGGGAAGCAATTTCAGGGAAGCAGTTTCAAGGAAGCAGTTTCAGGGAAGCAATTTCAGGGAAGCAATTTCAGGGAAGCAGTTTCAAGGAAGCAGTTTCAAGGAAGCAGTTTCAGTAAAGCAGTTTCAAGGAAGCAGTTTCAAGGAAGCAATTTCAAGGAAGCAATTTAAGGGAAGCAGTTTCAAGGAAGCAGTTTCAAGGAAGCAGTTTCAGGGAAGCAATTTCAGGGAAGCAGTTTCAAGAAAGCAGTTTCAGGGAAGCCGTTTCAAGGAAGCAATTTCAAGGAAGCAATTTCAGGGAAGCAGTTTCAGGGAAGCAATTTCAGGGAAGCAGTTTCAAGGAAGCAGTTTCAAGGAAGCAGTTTCAGGGAAGCAATTTCAGGGAAGCAATTTCAGGGAAGCACTTTCAAGGAAACAGTTTCAAGGAAGCAGTTTCAAGGAAGCAATTTCAAGGAAGCAGTTTCAGGGAAGCAATTTCAAGGAAGCAGTTTCAAGGAAGCAGTTTCAGGGAAGCAATTTCTGGGAAGCAATTTCAGGGAAGCAGTTTCAAGGAAACAGTTTCAAGGAAGCAGTTTCTAGGAAGCAATTTCAGGGAAGCAGTTTCAAGGAAACAGTTTCAAGGAAGCAATTTCAGGGAAGCAGTTTCAAGGAAGCAGTTTCAGGGAAGCAGTTTCAGGGAAGCAGTTTCAAGGAAGCAATTTCAAGGAAGCAATTTCAGGGAAGCAATTTCAAGGATGCATTTTCAAGGAAGCAATTTCAAGGAAGCAGTTTCAAGGAAGCAGTTTCAAGGAAGCAGTTTCAGGGAAGCAGTTTCAAGGAAGCAGTTTCAAGGAAGCAGTTTCAGGGAAGCAATTTCAAGGAAGCAATTTCAGGGAAGCAATTTCAGGGAAGCAATTTCAGGGAAGCAGTTTCAGGGAAGCAGTTTCAAGGAAGCAGTTTCAGGGAAGCAATTTCAAGGAAGCAGTTTCAGGGAAGCAATTTCAAGGAAGCAGTTTCAAGGAAGCAATTTCAGGGAAGCAATTTCAGGGAAGCAGTTTCAAGGGAGCAGTTTCAGGGAAGCAATTTCAGGGAAGCAATTTCAGGGAAGCAGTTTCAAGGAAGCAGTTTCAAGGAAGCAGTTTCAGGAAAGCAGTTTCAAGGAAGCAGTTTCAAGGAAGCAATTTCAAGGAAGCAATTTAAGGGAAGCAGTTTCAAGGAAGCAGTTTCAGGGAAGCAATTTCAGGGAAGCAATTTCAGGGAAGCAGTTTCAGGGATGCAGTTTCAGGGAAGCAGTTTCAGGGAAGCAATTTCAGGGAAGCAGTTTCAAGGAAGCAGTTTCAAGGAAGCAGTTTCAGGGAAGCAATTTCAGGGAAGCAATTTCAGGGAAGCAGTTTCAGGGAAGCAATTTCAGGGAAGCAGTTTCAAGGAAGCAGTTTCAAGGAAGCAGTTTCAGGGAAGCAATTTCAGGGAAGCAATTTCAGGGAAGCAGTTTCAAGGAAACAGTTTCAAGGAAGCAGTTTCAAGGAAGCAATTTCAAGGAAGCAGTTTCAGGGAAGCAATTTCAAGGAAGCAGTTTCAAGGAAGCAGTTTCAGGGAAGCAATTTCAGGGAAGCAATTTCAGGGAAGCAGTTTCAAGGAAACAGTTTAAAGGAAGCAGTTTCAAGGAAGCAATTTCAGGGAAGCAGTTTCAAGGAAACAGTTTCAAGGAAGCAATTTCAGGGAAGCAGTTTCAAGGAAGCAGTTTCAGGGAAGCAATTTCAGGGAAGCAATTTCAAGGATGCATTTTCAAGGAAGCAATTTCAAGGAAGCAGTTTCAAGGAAGCAGTTTCAAGGAAGCAGTTTCAGGGAAGCAGTTTCAAGGAAGCAGTTTCAAGGAAGCAGTTTCAGGGAAGCAATTTCAAGGAAGCAATTTCAGGGAAGCAATTTCAGGGAAGCAATTTCAGGGAAGCAGTTTCAGGGAAGCAGTTTCAGGGAAGCAGTTTCAGGGAAGCAATTTCAGGGAAGCATTTTCAGGGAAGCAATTTCAAGGAAGCAATTTCAAGGAAGCAATTTCAGGGATTCATTTTCAGGGAAGCAGTTTGAGGGAAGCAATTTCAGGGAAGCAGTTTCAGGGAAGCAATTTCAAGGAAGCAGTTTCAGGGAAGCAATTTCAAGGAAGCAGTTACAAGGAAGCAGTTTCAAGGAAGCAGTTTCAGGGAAGCAATTTCAAGGAAGCAATTTCAGGGAAGCAATTTCAGGGAAGCAATTTCAGGGAAGCAGTTTCAGGGAAGCAATTTCAGGGAAGCAGTTTCAAGGAAGCAGTTTCAAGGAAGCAGTTTCAGGGAAGCAATTTCAGGGAAGCAATTTCAGGGAAGCAGTTTCAAGAAAGCAGTTTCAGGGAAGCAGTTTCAAGGAAGCAATTTCAAGGAAGCAATTTCAGGGAAGCAGTTTCAGGGAAGCAATTTCAGGGAAGCAGTTTCAAGGAAGCAGTTTCAAGGAAGCAGTTTCAGGGAAGCAATTTCAGGGAAGCAATTTCAGGGAAGCAGTTTCAAGGAAACAGTTTCAAGGAAGCAGTTTCAAGGAAGCAATTTCAAGGAAGCAGTTTCAGGGAAGCAATTTCAAGGAAGCAGTTTCAAGGAAGCAGTTTCAGGGAAGCAATTTCAGGGAAGCAATTTCAGGGAAGCAGTTTCAAGGAAACAGTTTCAAGGAAGCAGTTTCAAGGAAGCAATTTCAGGGAAGCAGTTTCAAGGAAGCAGTTTCAAGGAAGCAGTTTCAGGAAAGCAGTTTCAAGGAAGCAGTTTCAAGGAAGCAATTTCAAGGAAGCAATTTAAGGGAAGCAGTTTCAAGGAAGCAGTTTCAGGGAAGCAATTTCAGGGAAGCAATTTCAGGGAAGCAGTTTCAGGGAAGCAGTTTCAGGGAAGCAGTTTCAGGGAAGCAATTTCAGGGAAGCAGTTTCAAGGAAGCAGTTTCAAGGAAGCAATTTCAGGGAAGCAGTTGCAAGGAAACAGTTTCAAGGAAGCAATTTCAGGGAAGCAGTTTCAAGGAAGCAGTTTCAGGGAAGCAATTTCAGGGAAGCAGTTTCAAGGAAACAGTTTCAAGGAAGCAATTTCAGGGAAGCAGTTTCAAGGAAGCAGTTTCAGGGAAGCAATTTCAGGGAAGCAATGTCAAGGATGCATTTTCAAGGAAGCAATTTCAAGGAAGCAGTTTCAAGGAAGCAGTTTCAAGGAAGCAGTTTCAGGGAAGCAGTTTCAAGGAAGCAGTTTCAAGGAAGCAGTTTCAGGGAAGCAATTTCAAGGAAGCAATTTCAGGGAAGCAATTTCAGGGAAGCAATTTCAGGGAAGCAGTTTCAGGGAAGCAGTTTCAGGGAAGCAGTTTCAGGGAAGCAATTTCAGGGAAGCATTTTCAGGGAAGCAATTTCAAGGAAGCAATTTCAAGGAAGCAATTTCAGGGATTCATTTTCAGGGAAGCAGTTTGAGGGAAGCAATTTCAGGGAAGCAGTTTCAGGGAAGCAATTTCAAGGAAGCAGTTTCAGGGAAGCAATTTCAAGGAAGCAGTTACAAGGAAGCATTTTCAGGGAAGCAGTTTCCTGGAAGCAGTTTCAAGGAAGCAATTTCAAGGAAGCAATTTCAGGGAAGCAATTTCAAGGATGCATTTTCAAGGAAGCAATTTCAAGGAAGCAGTTTCAAGGAAGCAGTTTCAAGGAAGCAGTTTCAGGGAAGCAGTTTCAAGGAAGCAGTTTCAAGGAAGCAGTTTCAAGGAAGCAGTTTCAGGGAAGCAATTTCAGGGAAGCAATTTCAGGGAAGCAATTTCAGGGAAGCAGTTTCAAGGAAGCAGTTTCAGGGAAGCAGTTTCAGGGAAGCAATTTCAGGGAAGCAATTTCAGGGAAGCAATTTCAAGGAAGCAATTTCAAGGAAGCAATTTCAGGGATTCATTTTCAGGGAAGCAGTTTCAGGGAAGCAGTTTCAGGGAAGCAGTTTCAGGGAAGCAAATTCAGGGAAGCAGTTTCAGGGAAGCAATTTCAGGGAAGCAGTTTCAGGGAAGCAATTTCAGGGAAGCAGTTTCAAGGAAACAGTTTCAAGGAAGCAGTTTCAAGGAAGCAGTTTCAAGGAAGCAGTTTCAGGGAAGCAATTTCAAGGAAGCAATTTCAGGGAAGCAATTTCAGGGAAGCAGTTTCAAGGAAGCAGTTTCAGGGAAGCAATTTCAAGGAAGCAGTTTCAGGGAAGCAATTTCAAGGAAGCAGTTTCAAGGAAGCAGTTTCAAGGAAGCAGTTTCAGGGAAGCAATTTCAGGGAAGCAATTTCAGGGAAGCAATTTCAGGGAAGCAGTTTCAAGGAAGCAGTTTCAAGGAAGCAGTTTCAGGGAAGCAGTTGCAAGGAAGCAGTTTCAAGGAAGCAATTTCAAGGAAGCAATTTAAGGGAAGCAGTTTCAAGGAAGCAGTTTCAGGGAAGCAATTTCAGGGAAGCAGTTTCAGGGAAGCAGTTTCAGGGAAGCAGTTTCAGGGAAGCAATTTCAGGGAAGCAGTTTCAAGGAAGCAGTTTCAAGGAAGCAGTTTCAGGGAAGCAATTTCAGGGAAGCAATTTCAGGGAAGCAGTTTCAAGAAAGCAGTTTCAGGGAAGCAGTTTCAAGGAAGCAGTTTCAGGGAAGCAATTTCAAGGAAGCAATTTCAGGGAAGCAGTTTCAGGGAAGCAATTTCAGGGAAGCAGTTTCAAGGAAGCAGTTTCAAGGAAGCAGTTTCAGGGAAGCAATTTCAGGGAAGCAATTTCAGGGAAGCAGTTTCAAGGAAACAGTTTCAAGGAAGCTGTTTCAAGGAAGCAATTTCAAGGAAGCAGTTTCAGGGAAGCAATTTCAAGGAAGCAGTTTCAGGGAAGCAATTTCAGGGAAGCAATTTCAGGGAAGCAGTTTCAAGGAAACAGTTTCAAGGAAGCAATTTCAGGGAAGCAGTTTCAAGGAAGCAGTTTCAGGGAAGCAGTTTCAGGGAAGCAGTTTCAAGGAAGCAATTTCAAGGAAGCAATTTCAGGGAAGCAATTTCAAGGATGCATTTTCAAGGAAGCAATTTCAAGGAAGCAGTTTCAAGGAAGCAGTTTCAAGGAAGCAGTTTCAAGGAAGCAGTTTCAGGGAAGCAGTTTCAAGGAAGCAGTTTCAAGGAAGCAGTTTCAGGGAAGCAATTTCAGGGAAGCAATTTCAGGGAAGCAATTTCAGGGAAGCAATTTCAGGGAAGCAGTTTCAGGGAAGCAGTTTCAGGGAAGCAATTTCAGGGAAGCAATTTAAGGGAAGCAATTTCAAGGAAGCAATTTCAAGGAGGCAATTTCAGGGATTCATTTTCAGGGAAGCAGTTTCAGGGAAGCAGTTTCAGGGAATCATTTTCAGGGAAGCAGTTTCAGGGAAGCAGTTTCAGGGAAGCAATTTCAGGGAAGCAGTTTCAGGGAAGCAATTTCAGGGAAGCAGTTTCAGGGAAGCAATTTCAAGGAAGCAGTTTCAAGGAAGCAGTTTCAAGGAAGCAGTTTCAGGGAAGCAATTTCAAGGAAGCAGTTTCAGGGAAGCAATTTCAGGGAAGCAATTTCAGGGATTCATTTTCAGGGAAGCAGTTTCAGGGAATCATTTTCAGGGAAGCAGTTTCAAGGAAACAGTTTCAAGGAAGCAGTTTCAAGCAAGCAGTTTCAAGGAAGCAGTTTCAGGGAAGCAATTTCAAGGAAGCAATTTCAGGGAAGCAATTTCAGGGAAGCAGTTTCAAGGAAGCAGTTTCAGGGAAGCAATTTCGAGGAAGCAGTTTCAGGGAAGCAATTTCAAGGAAGCAGTTTCAAGGAAGCAGTTTCAGGGAAGCAGTTTCAGGGAAGCAATTTCAAGGAAGCAATTTCAGGGAAGCAATTTCAGGGAAGCAATTTCAGGGAAGCAATTTCAGGGAAGCAGTTTCAAGGAAGCAGTTTCAGGGAAGCAGTTTCAGGGAAGCAATTTCAGGGAAGCATTTTCAGGGAAGCAGTTTCAAGGAAGCAGTTTCAAGGAAGCAGTTTCAGGGAAGCAATTTCAGGGAAGCATTTTCAGGGAAGCAGTTTCAGGGAAGCAATTTCAGGGAAGCAGTTTCAGGGAAGCAGTTTCAAGGAAGCAGTTTCAGGGAAGCAATTTCAGGGAAGCAATTTCAGGGAAGCAATTTCAGGGAAGCAGTTTCAAGGAAGCAGTTTCAGGGAAGCAATTTCAGGGAAGCAATTTCAGGGAAGCAGTTTCAGGGAAGCAATTTCAGGGAAGCAGTTTCAAGGAAGCAGTTTCAAGGAAGCAGTTTCAGGGAAGCAATTTCAGGGAAGCAATTTCAGGGTAGCAGTTTCAAGAAAGCAGTTTCAGGGAAGCAGTTTCAAGGAAGCAGTTTCAAGGAAGCAGTTTCAGGGAAGCAATTTCAAGGAAGCAATTTCAAGGAAGCAATTTCAGGGAAGCAGTTTCAGGGAAGCAATTTCAGGGAAGCAGTTTCAAGGAAGCAGTTTCAAGGAAGCAGTTTCAGGGAAGCAATTTCAGGGAAGCAATTTCAGGGTAGCAGTTTCAAGGAAACAGTTTCAAGGAAGCAGTTTCAAGGAAGCAATTTCAAGGAAGCAGTTTCAGGGAAGCAATTTCAAGGAAGCAGTTTCAAGGAAGCAGTTTCAGGGAAGCAATTTCAGGGAAGCAATTTCAGGGAAGCAGTTTCAAGGAAACAGTTTAAAGGAAGCAGTTTCAAGGAAGCAATTTCAGGGAACCAGTTTCAAGGAAACAGTTTCAAGGAAGCAATTTCAGGGAAGCAGTTTCAAGGAAGCAATTTCAAGGAAGCAGTTTCAGGGAAGCAATTTCAGGGAAGCAGTTTCAGGGAAGCAATTTCAAGGAAGCATTTTCAGGGAAGCAGTTTCCTGGAAGCAGTTTCAAGGAAGCAATTTCAAGGAAGCAATTTCAGGGAAGCAATTTCAAGGATGCATTTTCAGGGAAGCAGTTTCCTGGAAGCAGTTTCAAGGAAGCAGTTTCAGGGAAGCAATTACAGGGAAGCAGTTTCAGGGAAGCAATTTCAAGGAAGCATTTTCAGGGAAGCAGTTTCCTGGAAGCAGTTTCAAGGAAGCAATTTCAAGGAAGCAATTTCAGGGAAGCAGTTTCCTGGAAGCAGTTACAAGGACGCAGTTTCAGGGAAGCAGTTTCAGGGAAGCAGTTTCAGGGAAGGAATTTCAAGGAAGCAGTTTCAGGGAAGCAGTTTCAGGGAATCAGTTTCAAGGAAGCAGTTTCAAGGAAGCAGTTTCAAGGAAGCAGTTTCAGGGAAGCAATTTCAAGGAAGCAATTTCAGGGAAGCAATTTCAGGGAAGCAGTTTCAAGGAAGCAGTTTCAGGGAAGCAATTTCAAGGAAGCAGTTTCAGGGAAGCAATTTCAAGGAAGCAGTTTCAAGGAAGCAATTTCAGGGAAGCAATTTCAGGGAAGCAGTTTCAAGGAAGCAGTTTCAGGGAAGCAATTTCAGGGAAGCAATTTCAGGGAAGCAGTTTCAAGGAAGCAGTTTCAAGGAAGCAGTTTCAGGAAAGCAGTTTCAAGGAAGCAGTTTCAAGGAAGCAATTTCAAGGAAGCAATTTAAGGGAAGCAGTTTCAAGGAAGCAGTTTCAAGGAAGCAGTTTCAGGGAAGCAATTTCAGGGAAGCAGTTTCAAGAAAGCAGTTTCAGGGAAGCCGTTTCAAGGAAGCAATTTCAAGGAAGCAATTTCAGGGAAGCAGTTTCAGGGAAGCAATTTCAGGGAAGCAGTTTCAAGGAAGCAGTTTCAAGGAAGCAGTTTCAGGGAAGCAATTTCAGGGAAGCAATTTCAGGGAAGCAGTTTCAAGGAAACAGTTTCAAGGAAGCAGTTTCAAGGAAGCAATTTCAAGGAAGCAGTTTCAGGGAAGCAATTTCAAGGAAGCAGTTTCAAGGAAGCAGTTTCAGGGAAGCAATTTCAGGGAAGCAATTTCAGGGAAGCAGTTTCAAGGAAACAGTTTCAAGGAAGCAGTTTCTAGGAAGCAATTTCAGGGAAGCAGTTTCAAGGAAACAGTTTCAAGGAAGCAATTTCAGGGAAGCAGTTTCAAGGAAGCAGTTTCAGGGAAGCAGTTTCAGGGAAGCAGTTTCAAGGAAGCAATTTCAAGGAAGCAATTTCAGGGAAGCAATTTCAAGGATGCATTTTCAAGGAAGCAATTTCAAGGAAGCAGTTTCAAGGAAGCAGTTTCAAGGAAGCAGTTTCAGGGAAGCAGTTTCAAGGAAGCAGTTTCAAGGAAGCAGTTTCAGGGAAGCAATTTCAAGGAAGCAATTTCAGGGAAGCAATTTCAGGGAAGCAATTTCAGGGAAGCAGTTTCAGGGAAGCAGTTTCAAGGAAGCAGTTTCAGGGAAGCAATTTCAAGGAAGCAGTTTCAGGGAAGCAATTTCAAGGAAGCAGTTTCAAGGAAGCAGTTTCAGGGAAGCAATTTCAGGGAAGCAGTTTCAAGGGAGCAGTTTCAGGGAAGCAATTTCAGGGAAGCAATTTCAGGGAAGCAGTTTCAAGGAAGCAGTTTCAAGGAAGCAGTTTCAGGAAAGCAGTTTCAAGGAAGCAGTTTCAAGGAAGCAATTTCAAGGAAGCAATTTAAGGGAAGCAGTTTCAAGGAAGCAGTTTCAGGGAAGCAATTTCAGGGAAGCAATTTCAGGGAAGCAGTTTCAGGGAAGCAGTTTCAGGGAAGCAGTTTCAGGGAAGCAATTTCAGGGAAGCAGTTTCAAGGAAGCAGTTTCAAGGAAGCAGTTTCAGGGAAGCAATTTCAGGGAAGCAATTTCAGGGAAGCAGTTTCAGGGAAGCAATTTCAGGGAAGCAGTTTCAAGGAAGCAGTTTCAGGGAAGCAATTTCAGGGAAGCAATTTCAGGGAAGCAATTTCAGGGAAGGAGTTTCAAGGAAACAGTTTCAAGGAAGCAGTTTCAAGGAAGCAATTTCAAGGAAGCAGTTTCAGGGAAGCAATTTCAAGGAAGCAGTTTCAAGGATGCAGTTTCAGGGAAGCAATTTCAGGGAAGCAATTTCAGGGAAGCAGTTTCAAGGAAACAGTTTAAAGGAAGCAGTTTCAAGGAAGCAATTTCAGGGAAGCAGTTTCAAGGAAACAGTTTCAAGGAAGCAATTTCAGGGAAGCAGTTTCAAGGAAGCAGTTTCAGGGAAGCAATTTCAGGGAAGCAATTTCAAGGATGCATTTTCAAGGAAGCAATTTCAAGGAAGCAGTTTCAAGGAAGCAGTTTCAAGGAAGCAGTTTCAGGGAAGCAGTTTCAAGGAAGCAGTTTCAAGGAAGCAGTTTCAGGGAAGCAATTTCAAGGAAGCAATTTCAGGGAAGCAATTTCAGGGAAGCAATTTCAGGGAAGCAGTTTCAGGGAAGCAGTTTCAGGGAAGCAGTTTCAGGGAAGCAATTTCAGGGAAGCATTTTCAGGGAAGCAATTTCAAGGAAGCAATTTCAAGGAAGCAATTTCAGGGATTCATTTTCAGGGAAGCAGTTTGAGGGAAGCAATTTCAGGGAAGCAGTTTCA